>NC_092868.1:23051289-23114648 GCF_032062135.1 Pyxicephalus adspersus | reverse complement strand
TTTATATTCATAATATCTACTAGAACCCCTGTTCGGACATATTTCTGTAAGTTACAGGTCTACAATTTAAAAAAAAAATTTCATGAAAAACGATGGATCACTTTTGGTACAGAAATCTAGACCTCATAGATGGAATGAGATTTAATTTTTCTTTTATAATACATTGCAAAAATAATGTTTTTCTTTGTTCTTTTTTTTACCTGGTGATTTGGCCAGTGGCCCACTTTATGTCTAGGGGTGACTGGCTGCACTGGCTGTTTAATGAAGGCAAAATATCCACCCCTAAACTGAAGCACCTGTGGAGAGGGGAGTATTAGATTGATTTTGAAAAATTGGAGAATGTGGACACCCTTGTCATGTACCCAGTTATATAATCACTATATCTCAAATGTCCCCATTGATTATCAATTTAGTTGATTGTGTATGATATATGTAATGTATATAATGTATACTGTACTATACTGTATATAATAGACACAAATGATCTAAAACCAAACATTGCATTGAACAAAGGCCACTTATAAATTATATGGTAAGAGCCTGTCAGTATTTTATTAATAAATTAGCATAAAATAGGGATAAATGTACCTGAGGAGTATACACAGAACACAGGGTGTAAAAACAATACCTGCTATGCCAACCATCACTACAGCATATTTACTATCATCGTCTAATTCTACTGTAACAATACGATAAGGTAAGGCTATGTTAAGTAGTATTGTTGCACCCTGCTTTTTAGACTTATAAGCCCTAGATACCACTTCCCTGATCTAAGATGATACTAATGAGGGGGTGGCGCAATGTTTCCAGTGGGTCTTCTGTAAAAAGACAACATCAAGGGAAGGATTTCATAAATGTATCAAGACCTTTTTCTGCTTCTGCGGAGTGTTCAAACCTGTCACATTTTCCTCAAGAGCAAAAGAAAATGTTCAGAAGTAGTTATGGCTGTCATGGTCACTAGCTGTAATAGCGGGAGGGCCATTGTGATTAGGGGTATTAAAAAAAAAAAAAAACTTGCTCTTACTAAGGCTAAGTACACACTTCTCATCCGATAATCGCCTCAGGGACAAGAATCTGGCGTGTGTACAGTGCTTGTTGTCTGTCATTCTGTTCATAATTAAAATGAAGGGGAGAGAGCGCTGTAGGGTGCTGCTTCTGTCATTTCCCCCCTTCCTTCTCCAGAGAGCAAAATGGCTTGCTCTTTCATCATGCAGTCTTTTGTCGTTGGAAAGGGTCATGAAAGATTCTTTCCAACGACAATTATTGCATGTGTGTACCCAGCTTTACAGTAGGGGAGAACCAAAAACAAATGAATGAATGTACATTATTTACATAGTTACATAGTAGGTTAGGTTGAAAAAAGACATAAGTCCATCAAGTTCAACCAACAGGGAAATAAACATATCCCAGATATAAATCCCTATAAGACATAGTTGGTCCAGAGGAAGGCAAAAATACCCTGGTACAATTTGCTTCAACTGAAAAAAAAATTCCTTCCTGATTCCATGAGGCAATCAGATGTTCCCTCTATCAACATTCACTATTATTTTTACTTTAATACATGTATTACAACATGTTTGCCTATAATCCTTTACTAAAGTATTTGATTTCTCTAAAGTCAAACTAGAATGAAATTTTAATCAGAGCACAAATGTTTGTTCACATTTTTTTTTTTACACTCATACTATTGTGTGAATATTAGAAAGTGCTACTTAGTATATATCCAGCTTGATAGTTTCCAGTGTTGAAACCAAAAGAAAAAGTATCAAAACAACAAGTGCAACAAATGTAACTTCCGCTGTATTACAATCAGGCTATGTCATACCTCAAATCTTTAGCTCTCCATTATGCAGAGATGTTTCGACCCAATAGCTTTGACAAACTTCTAACATTGTCTCCACCTATTATATCTAATATATATGCATGCCTTCTGCCTATTTTTACTAAACCTCTGTCATCTTCTAATGTAAAAATGTGGCAAAAAGATTTTCCAGATCCTGATATAGTGGAATGTATTATACAAGGTTATCAAACAGTTAGACAAAGTATGGTAAATGAGAATTGGAGAGAATTTCAGTTTATGTTACTGCACAGGGCCTACAAAGTGTTCAGACCCTCCATATCGGCCTCACAGGCTAGATCATGGCATCTCCAATGCCCCAAGTGCAGCTGTTCCAATGCTTCTTTGTCACACCGGTTATGGTTTTGCCCTGAGATCACTACATTTTGGTTTTAAATAATTAGGTTTATATCCAGTGTAACTGGTCATACTGTACCATTCACTCCTGTTCTGTTGCTGTTTGGTTCCTGGGATGGCATAGACATAGAAAATATACCTCGATCTGTACGAACTTGGGTCAATATCTGTCTTTTAGCTGCCAGGCGAGCAATTATGCAAGACTGGATATAACCCCATCCCCCTGGCTTGGAACAAGTCATCTCCACCCTGAAGACATTGTTCCACAGAGAGATGTTGGATGCTAAAACGCAAGGCGATGACTCCACTACTTGTTTCTGGACACACTGGTACAAGTTTTTGGTCTATGCCTTTACTGACTCGGACTGTAACTTGATTCTTGAAATGTTCAAATACTCTACATGGTATATCACCAATAAATCTGGATGACTGTGTGATCGTTTGTTGTTAACATTATGATGTCAATAATGTTAAAATTCTGAGTGTTCCCTTTCCATTCCTCCTGTTTGCCCTATCCCCCCCTCCTTTTAGTTACAGTTGTATAGTTGTATATGTATATGTATAAATGAAAATAAAAACAGTTTTCAAAAAAAAAAAAAACAATGTGGTTTTACTGTCTGGAGATGAGTGGGTTACGTCCGGTGTCTGACCTAATTATCTCCAAGACAGAGGGGAGACATTGGGTGGGAGTGTCCCGGATTGTGTGGGTATTTCCATTGGTCGGTGTGTCTATCGCCTAGTTCTCAATCAGGTCCAGAGTGGAGGTCCTCTTGCATGGGGACTTGTATATAATACCAAGTGTGGCATCAGTAAAGTGTTCTTCTTCTTTCTTTTTCACCCTCAACTCGCAACCGTGTCTCGTGTTGTAGAGAACGGCTATATTACTACTAGCTCTTGTAAGAGCTGCCCAACTACGGGGAATCACAATTCAGCTTGTGGAGTCGCTGGAGTAACTCTACAGGGCCATCCGGACTAGGGGGAAGGACGTCGCCAACGGTTGATACCGTTACACCTAAGTCCAAAGATATTTCCAATATTGAAACATGTTTTTCTAGGCTCCCAATTCCGAGATTACTTAATTCCTACGCTAAAATCTTAGATAAAGATTTTACGCCTGAGGAAGTCATGGGAGTCATTAAAAATCTTAAAAATATATAATAGTTCCCCTGGTCCAGATGGCTTACCCAACCTTTAGTATAAGACTTTAGTGTAAGATAATAGCGAATCACCTTTCAGATAGGGATGAGCAGGAAGGCCTCTGACAGTCTTGTGAAAGTTTCCTTGAACTTCCGATGGATCCCCGAAATTTTGGCAAACCAATTTTGCGAATGCCATTAAAGTCAGTAGGCCGACTTTAAACATAAATAGCAAAGCCCCTATACTTATTAGAACCACCAAATTTGCTAGGTATGTGTGGGAGAACAGTGGCAACAAGGGTCAAATCCAAAAGACCCTGTGGTTTTCCAGAAAATGTCAGGCAAATAGGATTTTTACGTGATGGACAGCTTCTAGAAGGCAGCATAACCATTAGGACATTGGGAAAGGGTGAACTCAATCCACTAGCAACAGTTTCTGCCGTCAAAACAGCAGGGGAACGCATTGCTATTTAATGTACGCACCCTAATTAATGTAACCAGCGCTGCATAATATGTTAATGCTATATAAACCCTGTTTATTAATAAAAATAATAATAATATTAATAATAATAATAATTGCTAGCTGGCATCATGACCAGGATGACATATGTTAGGAATGCCACCCATAAAGTTGTGGTTTTCCAGAAAATGGCAGGCAAAGTGACAGCAGGCAAATAGGATTTTTGTGTGATGGACAGCGTCCAGAAGGCAGCATAAACATTAGGACATTGAAAAAGGGTGAACTCAACCCACTAGCAACAGTCTCTGCTGTCAAAACTCAAGAAGAATGCATTGCTATTTAATGTTCGCACCCCTATCTAATTTATATAGCTAGATAATTTGTTTAGGCTATATAAATCCTGTTTATTAATAATAGGTGCTAGCTGGCATCATGACCTGGATGACATTAGGCTAAAGGATGGAGGACCAGAGACGGAGCATGGGTCAGCAAGAGCAATAGCAACGTGTGGCTTCTGGTCAGCTATAGCCAGGGGGACCGCATTGGTAAGTGTCATGGAGAGCTGGGTGTAGTGCATTGTCAATGCCACCCAGAAGTGTGTAATACAATTTTTGTGAATGGAGGACTGACAGGCGGCAGCGACAGAAGGCAGTGAGTCCTGAGACGGAGAGTGGACTGCATTGGTAACTGTCATCTAGAGCTGGGTGTAGTGCATCATCAATCTCACCCAGAAGTGCACAATTTTAGTGAATGGAGTACTGACAGGCGGCAGAAGCAACAGGAGAAGGAGGAGGGGGTGGGCCCTGAGAAGGTGCTGGGACGGCATTGGTAACTGGCATCTAGAGCTAAATGTAGTGCATCATCAATGCCACCCAGAAGTGTTCAATTTTAGTGAATAGAATACTGACAGCCGGCAGCAGCAGCAGGCAGTGGGGCCTAAGACAGAGCAGGGACCATATTGGTACCTGGCATCTAGAGCTGGGTGTAGTGCATTGACAATGCCACCACCCTGGAAATGTGTAATACAATTTTACTGAACGGCGAACTGACAGGCAGCAGCAGCAACAGAAGGAGGAGGAGGCGGTGGGCCCTGAGACGGAGCGGGGACCGCATTGGTAACTGGTATCTAGAGCTTGGTGTAGTGCATCATCAATGCCAGCCCGAAGTGTACAATTTTAGTGAATGGAGTAGCGACAGGCGGCAGCAGCAACAGCAGGAGGAGGTGGTGGACCCTGAGAAGGAGCGGGGACCCCATTGGTAACTAGCATCTATAGATGGGTGTAGTGAATCATCAATGCAACCCAGAAGTGTACAATTTTAGTGAATGGACTACTGACAGGCAGCAGCAGAAGCAGCAGGAAGAGGCGGTGGGCCCTGAGACGGAGTTTGGGCTGCATTGGTAATTGGCATCTAGAGCTGGGTGTAGTGCATCATCAATGCCACCCAGAAGTGAACAATTTTACTAAACCGAGCACTGGCAGGAGGCAGCAGCAACAGCAGAAGGAGGCGGTGGGCCCTGAGAGGGAGTGTGGACCCCATTGGTAACTGGCATCTAGAGGTGGGTGTAGTTGCATCATCAACGCCAGCCCGATGTATACATTTTTAGTGAATGGAGTACTGACAGGCGTCAGCAGCAACGGCAGGAGGAGAAGGAGGCTGTGGGACCTGAAACGGAGTGGGGAACGCATTAGTAACTGGTATCTAGAGCTGGGTGTAGTGCATTGACAATGCAACCCACCCAGAAGTGTGTAATGCAATTTTAGTGAATGGAGTATTGACAGGTGGCAACAGCAACAGCAGAAGGAGGAGGTGTTGAGCCCTAAGACGGAGTGTGGACTGCATTGGTAATGTCACGGTCCCTCCCTGAAGTTTGAGGATCTGTCAGACAAGCTGCACGTGAGGTTATTTGACAGTCTCTTTGTTTTTACTTGTTTCTGTGTTGTTGTTTGTAATGATCACTCCCCTTGTATCAGGTGCAGCTGGTGGTCATTACTGCTCCTCCATTTAGTCTGGCCTCACACTTCATGCTATGTGGTTGATATTCACTGGGATGTGAAGAGCTGGAGTGTTGTGCCATCCTGAGTTCCTGTTTATATCTGCTATTAAGATAAGTTGCTTTACTTTTGGTGTTTTGGTGCTTTGTGGTTATTTTGTTGTTTACTAGGCCTCAGGGAGACACTGGGTCCTTCATAAGGGAAGGAACCAGTAGTCTCAAGTCAGACACTATTCCTAGGGTTATACAGGGCTAGTAGGGACTAGGTTCCTGTGTATGAGTATTCCCACCATCAGGGGATACTCATACTGTTAGGAGTTAGCGCTACATTAGGGTGTCTGTTAGGGCTGACCATTCCCTTTTCCCTAGCCACTGGAGGCCTAGTCCTGAGTATAACTCTTTCTGTTTCCCTCCCCTCCCCTGTTATCCGTGACAGGTAACTGGCATCTAGAGCTGGGTGTAGTGCATCATCAATGCAACCCAGAAGTGAACAATTTTACTAAACCGAGTACTGACAGGTGGCAGCAGCAACAGCAGGAGGAGGCGGTGGGCCCTGAGACGGAGTGTGGACCGCGTTGGTAACTGGCATCTAGAGGTGGGTGTAGTGCATCATCAATGCCAGCCCGATGTGTACAATTTTAGTGAATGGAGTACTGACAGGTAACAGCAACAACAGCATGAGGAGGAGGCGGTTGGCCCTGAGACAGAGCGTGGACCGCATTCATATCTGGGATCTAGAGCTGGGTGTAGTGCATCATCAATGCCAGAAGTGGAGTACTGACAGGCGTCAGCAGCAACAGCAGGAGGAGAAGGAGGCGGTGGGACCTAAAACTGAGTGGGGAACGCATTAGTAACTGGTATCTAGAGCTGGGTGTAGTGCATTGACAATGCCACCCACCCAGAAGTGTGTAACGCAATTTTAGTGAATGGAGTACTGACAGGCGGCAACAGCAGGAGGAGGAGGCGGTGGGCCCTAAGACGGAGCGGGGACTGCATTGGTAACTGGCATATAGAGCTGGGTGTAGTGCATCATCAATGCCACCCAGAAGAGTACAATTTTAGTGAATGGAGTACTGACAGGCGGCAGCAGCAGCAACAGGAGGAGGCGATGGGCCCTGAGATGGAGCATGGACCACATTGGTAACTGGCATCTAGAGCTGGGTGTATTGAATTGACAATGCCACCCACCCAGAAGTGTGTAATACAATTTTAGCAAATGGAGTACTGACAGGCGGCAGCAGCAGAGGGGGAGGTGATGGACCCTGAGAAGGAGTGGGGGCCCCATTATATGGACAGGCATTGGTATATAGTACATCTAGAGCTGGGTGTAGTCCGTCGTCAATGCCACCCAGAAGTGTGTAATACAAATATCTGAAATTTGTGAAGGGCCAGATCAAGATGTTTTGTGTGCCAGCACTTTTGCTGTGGTTTCTGGTGCCGGAAGCAGTAGGAAAGTAGATGATATTGCTAGTTTGCATCATGAAGTGGATGACATGAATGCCAACCCTCAATCTTACAATACTTAGCTGAAAAATTAGGCAAAGACAATGGTACCTATCAGTGTGCCAGACTGGGGGTTTTCATCTGCAGTTTTTCAGCCTCCTGGAAGCAGTAGAAATGTAAAGTATATTGCTAGCTGGCACAATGGCAAGCATTACATTGGCAATGAATGCTACCCCTGGATGTTGCAATACCTAGAGGAAAAATACAATCGAGGCAGGCTTAGCTGACAGCGTGTTGGTGATAAGCAGCCACAGACTTAGCACAGGAGTAGTGTTGGTTCACAGAGGCATCTTGGTTGGCCAGTGAGTACTTGTGTCAGTAAATCAGTGACATCTGCAGTGGGGATATGATAGTTGTTAGTAACCCACCTTTCCTTAATTATCAAAAAGGTGAGGCGGTTGACATTTTCTGACAGTCGTTATTGGTTGTCCATGACCCCTCCACCAGCGACACTGAAGGTTCTTTCGGACAGAACACTGGATGCCGGGCATGAAAAAAGCTTTATGTGCCAACAGATTTCAAGCCTGTTGACCCAAAAATTAATGGCGTCACTACTGTCAGGACAGGCATTCTCCTCATAACTGCTGTCGTAATCATGCACCATGTGCTTCATCTGTTCTCAATGGTTATGCCCCTGCACTTCACTTGTTTGAGGTGGCCGCATCGGGTTTCGCCAGGCATCCAGAAAATCCCTCCTGCCTTAGCCTAGATTTTTGGATGTGTGAGGCCTGCTGCCACTACTGCTGCTGCCGCCGCTACAGGAGATACGGTGGAGGCGATGTCCTCCTGAGCTCCCTGTGCGGATCTCCTCAACCCAGGCGGATAGTATTCTGCTCAGGCGAATCACATTTTCTTTCTCTTGCACCGGGATGGGTAGAAACTGTGACATTTTGTCTTTGTAGCGGTGATCCAGAAGAGTGGCCAGCCAGTAATCATCCTGTTTTTTGATGCTGCAAATGCAGGGGTCCCTTCGTAGGCACCGCAACATGTGGACACACATATAAAAGAGGGGTTCCCTGGGCTCGTCCTCCTCCTGTCCCTCAGTAGGTGCCAAATCATCTTCGTCCTCATCACCCACCTCCTCTTCTTCAAGCTGCAGCAGTTCCTGTTGTTCCATCCCCCGCACAATGCCTGGGCATGACAGCACAAATGCCAGTTGGATGGGTCCTGTCCAGCAGCCCCAATATGGTCTCCCTCATCATTATCATCATCATATTCATCTTCCTCCTCCTCTTGAAAATCCTGATGCTGGCCAGTGTCCCTTCTTGCTCCTCCTGATGCTGGCTGTGCGCTATGGAGTGTAATGTCAACCTCACCCCTTTTCTTCCCCTCCTCTCCCATCGCCACTTTCCATCAGGTCACACAGGATATTATCAAGCAGAAAGATGATGGGTATGATGTCGTTCCAGCCTGAGCACTCCCGACTCACATCATTTGTGGCCTGCTCAAAGGGGGCCAGTACCTTGCACAGCGTCTCCATCTGGAGCCACTGGTCACTGGTAAAATAGCTCAGTTGTGTGGCTCTACCAAGGGCCCAGCTGCCTCCATGCACCACACTGACCAAATAATGGAGTGTGGCTAGCTTTTGCTCACACAGATGCTGGAGCATGTGCAGGGTGGAGTTCCATCTAGTCATAGTGTCACAAATGAGTCACAAAAGAAGGGCACATGTGTTCTGCGGCCCATGTGCAGCCAGGAGGGCATCCGGCTGGGCATCAGGGACGGCATCAGCCAAGCCTCAACCTCTCTGTGCAAAGCAGACATGAGTTCTCTGGCGGTGTGACTTTTCTCCCCCAAGGACACCAGTTTCAGCACTGCCTGGCAAATGCGTGTTCTTGAGGGAGCTGTAGTGGCGTGACAACTTAACCATAGTGCCCTCCGCTGCTGGCCTTTTAGGAGGAGTGTAGAAAAGAGAAGGGTTGACGGTAGAAGGAATACAGGAGGAGGGGGAGGGAGAGGACTGGGGTGGCCCATGCTTTCCCACCACATCCGTCGGCAGGGGTACCAGGTGCTGTAATGCATCTTGCAGACTACCACCCACTGAGCTATGCAACGCCACCCAGTGATCGGTGAAGGACAGGTAGCGTCCTACTCTGTGCCTGGTTGTCCAGCTGTCCAATGTGACGTGGATTTGGCTAGGCACCGAGAATGCCAATGCCCGGGAGAGGTTTTCTATTACATGTGCATGTAAACTGGGAACAGCGGTGCCAGAGGAAAAATGCCTGCTTGGTATATTCCACCACCGCTCGGCACCGACCATCAGGTCACGGAAGGGAGCAGAGTTCACAATGCTGTATGGCAGTAGCTGCAGGCCCAATAGTTTGGCTAGACGTGAATTTAGTTTGATGACTCTTTTGTTGGTTGGGCCCATAGCCTGATGCATTGTGCAGAACTCCGGTAGAGTGGGCCGAAGGGACTGTGAGCTAGGGGAGCTGAAGGGGTCACTGGAATACCCATTCTGCGGCAACAAACATTATCTGATGCCACGAAACCTGCAGGCAGAAGCTGATACTTCATCGCCACTAAAAGCCTGGCTGGCACCGACCTCCTTAGACTTAGTAGCAATGACAGTTGGAGGCGGAGAAGGAGTCAATGTAGGTGGAAGAAGAGAGGATGACGTGGTTGCTCCTTCTTCAAGAGAACGCAAGTACTGCTCCCACCTTGGTTTGTGGTTCTTGCGCATGTGGGAAAGCAGGGATGTTGTACCCAATGTGATCTGGCCTGTCCCCTGTCCTCTGCTATGAACCCTTCATCTTTCACGTCTTTCAGCGTGAAAAAGGAGCACACTGGAGAGGTGCGTGCAACCACTCTGCTGCTCGTTCTCTTTGCCTGCCTCTGCGTCTGCTCCTGCTCCACCTCTCCTACGGTCACATCGTCTCTGACTGTTTCCCTGCTTGTGCCCACTCCTCTGTCTCTTCTATGGGACTCACATGAGGCAGATTGGCGGCCCCTTTCATCCCCATTCTTTTGCTGCTGCTGCTGCTGCTGCTGCTGCCGCCGCCGCCGCCGCCTTTCCTCCTTATCTGATTCAAAACTGCTCCTATCCCTTACATGCACCAGTGGTTCCCAGGTGACATCACGGTCGTCATCATCATCCTCATTTTTAATATAAGCCAACATCTGCAAATGCAGCCACTGATCCAGAACCCTCACCCAGCAAGTGCTGACCACACTCTCCAAGTGTCTCAAAGTCTGCCTCCTGCTCTGAAATTCGGAACAGTCAGATCCTCAGGCTGTTCGTCAACCAACAAGAGAGTCATCGGGAGATACAGGCACATTAGCCACGCTAACTTCTGTCTTTGCTCCTTTCACGGCTGTGCTGGTTGCTGCTGCTGCAAAAGAAGAGCAGAAGAAGAGCCTGCTCCACTTGAGGCCCCTGAGACCCAGTCCACAATACTCTCCACATGACGTGAGTCATACTCTGCCAGATGCGGCAGGTCGCCTTCCCCTGTGTCTACCGCTCATCTTTTATTTATTTGGAGAAAAATGCACCTGTACCAAACAGGTTCTTTGGTAAATAGAAACAGGTTTCAAACACTGAAATCTCTGTATTTTTTAAATAGTAGGGCAGAAATTTTTATACACCTAACTGGTTTCTTGGGTAAATCGCAAGAGGTATCAAACACTGAAATATCTGTATTTTTTATATAATAGGACAGAAATTTGTTTTTTACCAGTCTGCTTTGGTAAATAGCAAGTGGTATTAAACACCGAAATATCTGTATTTTTTATATAATAGGACAGAAATTTGTTTTTTACCAGTCTGCTTTGGTAAATAGCAAGTGGTATCAAAGACTGAAATATCTGTATTTTTTATATAGTAGGATAGAAATTTTTATTTACCAGTCTGCTTTGGTAAATAGCAAGTGGTATCAAACACTGAAATATCTGTATTTTTTATATTGTAGGACAGAAATGTTTTTTTACCAAACGGTCTTCTTTTGTAAATAGCAAGTGGTATCAAACACTGAAATATCTGTATTTTTATATAGTAGGACAGAATTTTTGTTTTACCAAACGGTCTTTTTTGGTAAATAGCAAGTGCTATCAAACACTGAAATATTTGTATTTTTTATATAGTAGGACAGAACATTTTATTTATCAGTCTACTTTGGTAAATAGCAAGCGGAAATTTCTTTTAAGTTCCGATGGGTCCGCAAAATTTCGTGAAACCATCAGAAATCACTAAAGGAGGATTATAGCGGCTGCATTCATAAATACAGCCGTGGGAATACTCCTGTCAGTGAGCGATCCCCGGGCACTACAGATCATAATGAGGGCAAGCTTCTGAATCATGCGTTTATAAATGAACGTGGCTGCTGCATTCATTCATGAGCAGCCAGCCATGAGACTCACACTGTGTTCCTGGATAGAGAAACTCTATTCAGGAACACATAGTACAGGGCTGCAACAGCAATCAGGGGAGTGGAGTGGACAGCTCCGCTCCCCTGATTGGTCTTGCAGGTCCCAAAAATTCGGTCTCGCCGGACGAATTTACAAAGGCCGTTCTCGCCTACGTTTGGTAAGCGAGAATGGCCCAATTCGCTCCGAGATGTAATTTAATAAATTCACTCGCTCATCCTTATTGGTGATGTTTCTCGCTGAATCTTCAGTTGCTGTAGGTTGCTTTTGTAGCAAAAGGTTCTGATGATTCCAGCTTTTGGATTTCTGATAGAGTTTACAGTAAAAACATCTTAAAGAAAGCCCAAGTATTAACCTTTCTTTCAAGGCTTTAGCCTCCATTTCAAAATCCTCCTGTTTTGTTCGTAACCTAAGATATTGACCAAACAGAATACTCTTTACCAAGGAGTGGGGATGCATGCAATATAGTGTTGTATTAATTTGGCCCTGTTCAGTTATAAAAATGTATGTGTCTAAGAAAGGTATACGTTGATAATTGTAGTTCATGGCGATTATCAAATTTATGAATTTACTAGAAGTTCTACAAAGAATTCTTGTAATGTTGGTTCTGAGCCTGTCCACAAAATGAGGACGTCATCCATATATCATTTCCAAACAGATATATACATTTTGTATTTGTCGATTCTTGGGTTTGAGAATAAGGATTTTTCCTATTTACCTAAATTTATTTTCACATATGATGGAGCACACCTCGTGCCTATCGTGACCCCTTGGACTTGAAGATAATGTTGGTTTTTGAGGATGTAATCCAATAGAGTTATTTTAAATTGGTTGGCTTCTCAGCTTGCAGTTCCTTGTGGATCTACCCTTTGTTCCAGCTTCAACCATCTACAAAGAGTTGAAGTAAGTACTGCTGTGGTTTGAGTATTGTGTGGTAACAGTGAAGGGGGATTGTGTATTGTGTGGTAACAGTGAAGGGGGATTGTGTATTGTGTGGTAACAGTGGGGGGGGGGGGGGGGGTATTGTGTAGTGGGGGGGAACAGTGGGGGGGGGTTGTGTATTGTGTGGTAAAACAGTGAATGCTGGAGGGGGGGGTTTGAACAGAAGGAAATGTGTTGTTAAAAAATGTGAACGGGGGCATATTTTTGTTGAACCCCACTGTTCTAAAACAAAAAAGGGTGTAATTGTGTGAATAGGATGAATACAATAGGCTGCATTGTTCAGCAACATAATTACACAATCCGAAATGCCCCTTCCCAGGCATTTTAATTTTTTCCAGCATTTCTATAGCGCCGACAAATCATGCAGCGCTGTACAAAGTCCATAGTCATGTGACTAGCTGTCTCTCAGCTCACAATCCAATGTCCCTACCATAGTGAAATGTCATTAACACAGTCTAAGGATGTGCCAGTCTGTGCTAATCTAGAGCTGTTGGGGCTGATGTATAGGTGGTCGGTTCATGTGCTGTTCCGTGGGCTTACATGTTCTGTTGCGGGGACTGAAGATTTGTGCTGCTGCAGGATCATGTGTGCCACTGGGGAATGTTGTGTGCTACTGGGGATTGATCTATGCCAATGAGGCTGACCACTGCTAATGTGGTTTAATATGCCAACGTTAACTTATCTGTACTACTGTGGGCTGATCTATGCTACTGTGAGCTGATGTGTGCCATTTTACAGGGAGGAGGTATGTGTGCTACAGCAGATTGATGTGCGTCAGTGGGGATTGATTTGAGCTTATATGTCTTAGTGACGTGTAAGCTAATCACTGCTTCCCCACTCCTTCTTGTGCCAGTGGGGATTTATATGCTCTACGGTGTGATTGATCTTTTCTACTGCAGGGTGATGTGTTCCAGTGTTGTAAAATTGTGAGACAAGCAATCTATATAGGATTTAGTTGCACTAATATATTGTATATATTTCCTTGTCTGTTTTTTTGTATTTTGTAAGCTTGCATGGTATGTAGTATGAGGAAGACTTAAAATTGAATAAAGTTAAATGTAATGTACAAATTAAATAAAAAAATCTTAGTTCAGTTGCTTTTTAAATTAGAAAAATGTAATAAAAGGAAAGTTTTTTTAGTTGGAAAACATGATCAGTAAATAGTTATTATAAAAACTTGATATAATCATTTTATTTTGAATGAATAAATAGTTAAACTTTACTCATGGGCCCTGATTCATCAATGAAATCCGCGCTCGTTGAAAGCGCGAAAGTACGCGCAACCAGCGAGCGCGGTTTCCCGCGGTCTGGAGTCGAGTGCGCTCGTACACTCGCCTCCTCACTGCCAGCCGGATTCCTGGCTTGATAATAATGAGCAATAGGGGGCGCGAATATGCCAATTAAGGCGATTAGATTTCAGCTGCTTTTTCAGTTGCTGAATAGCGCGACGGTGTACGATTTCGGATCGCGAATACGAATGCGCAAGCGATCATCCGATTTTGCTTGATGAATTAGGGCCATGGTGTCTGTGAATTTCTTTATTAAACAATTAGTTTTAGCAGTGTAGAATAAAATGTTTATAACTGTTTTTTTTGTGTGCACTGTTGTGTTTTTTGGTCCAATATAACCCTATCTCCTGATATCGCCTTTCTGGCATGTTTGGTGTCTACAAAATTTCACTATAGAGGAAATTCAGTCCTATGATGCTGCCTATATTTGCTTTATTTACATATGTAACAAGCACTTCAGTCTATCATAATTGTAAAAAAGAAGCCAATCCATTCATATTTACAATAGCTAGGAGGAGCATTTATTATATAGCTAAATAATTATGCAGTATTCAGCGTAGCTGAAAGACACTATTTAGGAGACCCAACACTGGAACAAGGCACAGAAACAAAAATACCAGTACACCCCTACTTCCAAGTTGAACTCCACATCCTTACTTGTATATGCTGGTACAAATAGGGGACTCTGCTTATTCTCAAGAAGACCTGTAAACTAGAACAGTGCTTCACAACCAGGGTTCCTGCAGAGGTACCTTAGGTAACTTAAGGGTTCCTTAGGCAATTTGTGCCTATCAGGTCATTTAAATGGTAACCAATGATCTTCTCTGCATTTTAAAAGGCTTTCCTTCTAGTGACTACAAAACTAATATACTGTGAGCTGTGTATATAATAATTATATAAGGGGTATATATATAAAATAAAACACCAACAAAGTCATTTTAATACAGAAACATTTATTTAATATGTAAACTAAATCTGCAAATCTAATAAAGCATACCGATGGCACAGTAATCATTGTTGTACTGGAATCTTACATATATACCATTAGGGTCTGGGAAAGTAGCACATACAGCATTTACTGCACACGATGGAATTGGTTTTCGCACATTCTTTCCCAGGTAGCCATATATCCCTGCTACAAAGGATCTGTAGCTCACTTTGCATAATTGTCAGAAAAAAATAAAAATTTTGATAAAGTTACCTTCACAGCCATAAAAATTATTCTTTAAGTAGATATCAAATTTTTAAAAGAACAAAATTGACATAATACAGAATAAAAAAAGTTAAAGGAACCTAAACTCAACTCAAAGACAAACCTTTTATGTAAAGTAAAAATTCTGTTTGTTTGTTTTTTAAATGCAACACCCTTTATAATAAAAAAAAAAAGTGCAGCACCGCTCCCTAATTCTCGATCGCCTAGGCGATTGAGAATAAATGGGAGCGCAAAGCCTCCCGGAATACCTACGTTACGCATCCCAGAAGGGTCTTGGGTGCTCCTTCTGCGCCTGCCTGAGCATCTCCAGCATGCGCAGAAGGAGCCTTTTAGTTAGAAGAGAAAAATTTGCCGCTCTCACGCATATGTGAGATCGGCAAGTTTTTTTTTCAACCTACATCACCCGATCTTGCGCCTGGGTCGGTGAGAAGAACCCGGAAGAAGAGGCGAAGATGACACCGCCCGGTTCGGAAACGGATGCAGGGACGAAGCAGGACCCGATGGAAGACACCTCCAAGCCGATTGACTGCGCTGCAGGATTGAAGGTAAGTGGATTTTTCTTTTTCTTTTTGGCGTTTTTCAGTTTACTTCCTCTTTAACTGAAAGTGGAACTAAACTGGAAAAAAAAATTACACTTTTAATTACGTAGATCCCTCGGTCCCATTGGCGTCCTGCAATCCGTCTTTATCTCGACACTGCCACCTTTGACGGACTTCTTCTAGCTACATCATGCAATCACACACTGCAAGGGTGTAAGATCAGATGATGAAGCCTGTGGACAAGTGATGTAGGTGTCCCAAGAGGCTCTGCGATCCCATACTGTCTTGATTGCCATGGCTATAAAGTCAAATGGGAGGGGGGCTTTAATTTTCATATATAAAAAGCATGTTAAAGTAAAAAAAAGGTTAATTTAGGCAAAAATGTTTGTGACAGATGTGCTTTAATAGAATTGGGAATATAATTTTAATAAAGGTTCATTACTAGAGATGAGCGAATTTCTTGAAAATTCGATTTGGGCTGTTCGCCAAATTTTTCGAAAAGGTTCGCTTCACTCCAAATTTATTCATGATGAATCACATTAAAAAATGGCTATTTCCGGGCTGCAGAGAGCCTTGATAGTGGTGTTGAACACTGTGCCTTGCAATAACATACATAGGGAGTCTGCTGTGGTAGTAAAATAATACTGTGAGTCAGTATGACATGCAGATGAAAAGCATCGCTATTAGAATCAATGCACACTTCACTTATTTGGGCAGTCATGGGGCCAAAACTGGCACAATGACTGAGTGTGGAGGTGGTAGCAGCATGAGAAGCCACAGAGTGGCACAATGACAGAGTGTGGAGTTGGCGACAGCATCAGGAGGCTACAGAGTGGCACAATGACAGAGTCTGGAGGTGGGGGGAACATCAGAATTTTCAGTATGAATTCAGACCGTGAAAGTGGGGCCTCTTGATCCTTGTAACTTTTGGGTTCGGAGCAGGAGGTGTCATAAAATTTACCATAGGGATAAGTGGCCACAGAGTGGCACAATGACAGAGTCTGGAGGTGGCGGCAGCATCAGGATTTTCAGTATGAATACAGACCGTGAAAGTGGGGCCTCTTGATCTTTGCAACTTTTGGGTTCGGAGCAGGTGTCATAAAATTTTTACCACAGGGATAACTGGCCACAGAGTGGCACTATGACAGAGTCTGGAGGTGGCAGCAGCAGCAACATCAGGAGGTGGCAGCAGCAGCAGCATCAGGCGAAGACCACAGAGTGGCACAATGACAGAGTCTGGAGGTGGCAGCAGCATCAGGAGGCTCACTATGAATACAGACCGTGAAAGTGGGGCTTCTTGATCCTTGTAACTTTTGGATTCGGAGCAGGAGGTGTCAGAAAATTTACCACAGGGATAACTGGCCACAGAGTGGCACAATGACAGAGTCTGGACGTGGCAGCAGCAGCATTATCAGGAGGAGGCCACAGAGGTGGCAGCAGCAGCAGCATTAGGGGGAGCCCACAGAGTGGCACAATGACAGAGTCTGGAGTTGGCGACAGCATCAGGAGGCCACAGTGTTGCACAATGACATAGTGTGGAGGTGGGGACAGCATCAGGAGGCCACAGAGTGGCAGAGTGGCACAATGACATAGTGTGGAGGTGGCGGCAGCATCAGGAGGCTACAGAACTGATTGCTCTGCTCCCTGAGGAAAGGGAAAGCCTGATCAGGATTTCCCTTTCCTCAGCAACTCAGGGAGCAGAGCAATCAGCGGAGCTTTATGCTGACAGCTCTGCTCCCCTGATCCTGGAGGCAATACGAGGGCAATAGAGGTTGAATAGAAATACTGAGGCTGATTCATCAAGCAAAATCAGAAGCTCGCTCGCGCATTCGTATTCGCGATCCGAAATCATACGCCGTCGCGCAATTCAGCAACTGAAAGAGCTTGCGGCCGGAGCCGCGCATCTCCGGCAGCTTTACACTGGCGAGCTTGCATTAAAAGTCACTGTTCCCCTAAAAAATCATTCTTTCTAATGGCAGACCCCTATTGCCCATTTTGTTATGAAGGCAAGCATCCGGCTTTGCAGTGAGGAGGCGAGTGTACGAGCGCATATGACTCCAGCCCGCGGTAAACCGGCTCGATATAACGGCGCGAAAGTACGCGCGACCAGCGAGCGCGGATTTCATTGATAAATTAGGTCCACTATCTCCATTCAACCTCTACTGCTCTGTGATTGGTCTATTTCTCAGCCAATCACAGAGCAGTAGAGGTATGAATAGACATAGTATTTCCATTCATTGCCCTCCTATTGCCTGCGGTTACAGCTAATTGAAGGCACCTGCTTTCAATTAGCTGTGACCGCAAAGTTCCCACGGTTCAGGAATCCCACAATGACATTATGATTCATAATCTCATTGTCGGATAACCTGTAAAAAATAAAAAAAGACAAGTTTAAAATAAAAAACACATACAAATAAATAATTTAAAAAAAAAAAAAAATTTTTTTTTTTCCTCCCGAATTTTTGCTGTCGAATGCAGCAAAATTCGGTTCGGGTATACCCGAATTTGAACAGCCATATTCTGGTCGAATATAGGGACAACCCGAATTCGAACATCAACACTACTGTGGCAGACACCAACAGGCTCAAGGACTGGCCCACCTTCTGTTCCACATATTTGTGAAGGGCTGGTACTGCCTTTTTTGCAAAGAAATGGCGGCTTGGGACTCTCCACCTTGGGACCTGTGGTAAAGTTTCTTATCAAGCTGTACAGAATTTTTTGGATTACTACGAAATAGATTAGACACATATTCCTTATGTATACACAGATCTTGAAATGTATTGGCTTCTATGTAGCAACCTGCTCCTTTTGGTATATTTAAATATTATTTTTCCTCCTTTTCCCTACAGCAAATACATTCCTCCTCAGTTAGCATACCAATGCAATTTCCACATTGAGACCATTTGGTGATGCCTGGATAGGTGCTGAATTAGAGCAGTGGGAGAGAACTTCTACATTAGGATTGGTGGGAAAACTAGGGTCTTCTGATACCGAGAAGGGGGGGAGGGGAAGTATATTATAAACTGAAGTGTGGTGATCATATGCAAATATGAGGTGTGCTGCAAAAAATATACATATAGGGTGGCAATGTATGTGTCTTTTATATTCCAAGACATTTTCATGTTGATCCTTTTTTATAAATTAAAAAAAAATAATAATTTAAATAGAACAGGTAATCCACAATCTCTAATAAATTCTAAAACCTACAATGTAGCTGGTGAACACAAATCAAGCCATGTTTGATAGGGATCTTTACAAAAATGAAGATTTACAAACATTTATCAACAGGATATTAACCAAAAAAGTCCAATGCTCTACAACTCAATGCTGTGTAATGGTGTGTGGGTATTAAAAGCAAGTGACCTATTGTGCTCTCTTGACAAGTTCATTAAACACTAGAAGCACTAGTGCAGCTGGCATTTGTAGTTCCTCAGGTTGCTCCATATAAATGCAATGTTTTTGCAAGTAGATGCTGCATCCCATGTCTCTGTCCATAATATAAGATAAAATATGTGCTTTATCAGCTTAGGTGCAGAACCCACAGAGTACCCAGTGCAACTAGAAAATGTTCCCCACCAAGGTTGTACAGATAAATCACAGTCCACACTGTAGCTGTAGGTTATAATACTACAGGCCTGGTTTATCTTTATTTGTTCTGTAGTGTCAGCTTGGTGTGTGCTACTGTGGTGCTGTGTGATTTTGACCTGTTCAGTTGAGATAAGGTAGCTGAGATCTCCTCTTCTATCGTTCTTCCTGGTCGGCTAACATCTATGACATTCATAGAAGGGATCATTTTTAAGGTGAGCCACCTCTAAGACGTAATTTAAACAGATAAGTGGACAAAGAAAAGAAAGAAAAGAAAAAGGTTTGAGGCTCAAATACTTTATATATGTATAATACTTTATACATACACCATCTATATTCATACAGAAATAATGTTTTTCCCCTTCCTGTCCTGTTGGTTTTTCACAAGACAAGATGTAAGTACATATTACACAGTACATTGCTTTAAAGGAATTAAACGTAACCGTACAACCGTTCATATGACCATTGACCATTGACCACCATTCATATTTCTTGATTGCTTCTTATAGATATATGTGTATATGTATATATAATTGTAATTAATATAGGTATTATATTAAAAAATATTAATAAATATATATATATATTTATAATTATTGTAGTATATAAATATATATGTAACATATATATATATATATATATATATATTATATATATATATGACCTTTTAGCAAATGTTTCTTTTGAATAAAGTTGTTTATAAAATGTTTGTTTTTGGGGGTTTGTTATGTGATCTCTTTTCCAATCTCCCAGGACACATAGTTTAAAAAGACAATTGTGATTGTTTTTAAGCTGTTCCTTTCTCTGAATTATTAAAGGCTAAAAACAGCACAATTGTCTTGTTAAAACTCAGTTGTTTGATGTGCATAGTTGTGCGCCAAACTTCAGAAGCGTGTGTAGCTCATAGTTGTGCGCCACAGTGGACCCGTTATGTGCACCTGAACTGTTTTATCAGTTGAAAAATGCACCACACTTTTGCACAGTCCTCATTCAGGTAAGTTTGTATTTTTGTGTATATTACTTGTTTTGCTTCATATGCACTCATGTATAGACATGAGTGGACATAAAGCAAAACATGTACCGTATTTTTCGCCGTAAAAGACGCTCCGGAATATAAGACGCACTCAATTTTAAAGGAGGAAAATCTAGAAAAAAAAGATTCTGAAAGATTATTCCCCTTCTGATCACGCATGTGCCATTCATACCAGTATTCCCCTTCTGATCACTCATGTGCCATTCAAATTCCCCTTCTGATCACTTTGTGCCTTTCAAATTCCCCTACTGATCACTCTGTGCTTTTTCTCCAATGTACGGCAGTTAGGACAGGAAACAGCAGGTGGCGCTGTGCCGGCTTCTTTCGCTCTGCACTACAGACAAGAGAAGACACACGCCGCTGCCAGAGGAGAGGAGACAGACGCTGCATGCAGCCAGCGAGGAGAAGAGACACACGCAGGATCGGGTATCGGGTGAATATCTTATTTTAATTATTTTATAACACATTTGTGGTATAGGACGCACTAACTTTTCCCCCCTAGTTTTGGGGAAGAAAAAGTGCGTCTTATACGACAAAAAATACGGTATGTATTTATGTAAATGTGTGTACATATACATAGAAAAGAGATTTGCAATGTCATCCGGAACTCCCGGCGGAAGGCAAGAACAGTCGCCGGGGGACTGATCAGAGGAAGAGGACGTGGCCAGAGGATGGGATTGGACGGGCAGATTTTTTTTAGCCACACATTTGGGGTTAGGGCTATCAGCTGTGTTCTTCTTTTTTTTTACCCCGAGCCAAACTCGGGGTTACCGCCCAGGAGGTTAATAAGGTTTGCCCATCCATAAGTCCACAGTAAGTAAAATAATTTATCTTCTGTTTCTTCACTTGTAAACAACCCCCTAAACCACTACCTCTGTCATGTTAATCTAGTTTAAATCTCAAATATCCCCTAAAAAAGCAACAAGGTGAAATGTGTTGGGAAATGATACCCTATGTGAAAGGTCTATGCACTCAACATAGGGTACAATTTGTTGGTCAACTTTTGTCTTATTTAATAACTTTAAAATGTATAGTTGAAAAGTCTGTGATGTGAATAGCATGAGTACATGGTTTTAATATTTTGCCAGAAAAAGCTGCTTATTTTACTTTTTCCTTTTACATGATATATTCCACTGAAGCTTTGGCATAAGCTAATCTATTTGATATTGCACAAACCATCCCCCCACTCTTCTAGACCTTATATAGCTTAAAAAAGAAACTTTAAAATGTAGTCTTCTCTCACTCTTACCTTTATGGGTAGAGTGGCTGTAGTTAAAATGGTGGTATTCCCTTATTTGTTTGTTTTGCAAACTTTATTTATTTAATAAAGAAATTGCTTACATTAATGTATTTTGGGTTTTGATTTGTATATTTGATTTGGTACAATAAACTAAAATAAAATACTGTTTTGTGATTGGTCAACAAACAAAGTAAACATATATGTGGTTTTTTGTAAGCACTGATTCTGCATTCCTTGTTTCTTACTTGCTCTGTCTGTCCAGATACTTCTAATTGGCAAGTTGAATGTGATTGTGGTGTGTTATGCTAAAATGTTGTTCTGTACTCCTTGGTCCCTTGCAATTTTTTCATCCAATTCTGTAGAATACTTGTTTGAGAGAAAGTCTTGATTGCAGATGGGGGAACATAAAGGATCCTGCTACATTGTGATAGCAGTCTTTGTGTGACAATTTTTATTGTCATGTTGTTCAGATACTGGTAAAGGACCCTACTACTACTACGAATAGGAGTCCGTCTTCAAAGAAGGACCTTCTTTATTTGATAGGAGACTTTATTTATCTATGTTACAATCTTTATTTTACACATTGTACTTCCTATACTGGTAAAAAAAAAAAACTTGCTACTTTGTTATAGGAGCCATGATCTGCCTGTGTGACAATCTTTGTTTACCAGTATAAGACTCTTCTGCTTTGTGATAGGGAGTCTTGTCTGTGTGATAATCCTTGTTTACCAGTAATAGTCTCAATATTGAGTGGCATAGAAAGTGTCTGCAATTCTCCCTATAACCTGTATGGCTGAAACCTATCTAGGCTGGAGACTTGCATAATTTGAGGGTAGATGCCAGCTCAATAGGACTACATTGGCACTTAAAACCTGTGTGAATAATGTAGGTTGAAACTTGTTTCAGACTGACTGGAATGCCTGTGTAACAAAAAGTGTCTGAAGACATTGTTAATTCACAGCCTTTGTCTGAAAAGAGACATGATGTGCAACAGGGAAACTTTTGCAGAAAAAAAATGGCTTCTATATTTTATACTAAGAGATGGTAAACTGTACAAAGTATAGTGACATTGACTGAATTGTGAAAAGACTTGTAGGGGACTGCTTTTTATACCTGCTAGCTGAGTTGTAACTTTGTAAAGTGCAAATAAAGTTGTTGAAGTGTTTCCTGCCCTGATAGTGGCCTTATAAACCCCACCAGGATATAAGGAAATGTAGGAAGTGCAGGGGCAGAGATGACAACATGTGCTCAGCCAGGGTAGATGCCTGCATCCCTTCCGGAACACACTGACTGCTGTGCCTGTTTGTAGTGCAGTATTATGGTATTGCCCTCTGTATTAATGAGGTATATGTGATATCTGTTATCAGAGATCACTTTGGGAAATCCCTACGGTCAGTTTATCAGCTACATACACAAATATATATTTGCTTTGCCAGTTGGAGGATCTCCTTGCTGCTGTCTTCAGGATCATCTAATCCGGATCATCTTTGTTACCATCAACTACAGAGGCCTCTGCAACTCATCCTCACACTGATCATAACTGGAGGTATTTGTGGGTATAGACTGTATATATACCTGGGTACATCTGTGCACAATTCTCTTCAGGACTCTTGCTATGTGTACTCATTGATGTTTATGGGTTGTAAATAATATTATTGTTTTGAGATATAAAGTTTACAAATCCTCCAACCTGTGTGTTCATTTAGCTGCAATGGTTATTGTTGTATGCTGGGTGTAGTGGTTCCTCCGGTGCTGTTTTATATTACGGTTATTAATTGTGGTTAATGTCCCAGGAAGGGAGCCCCTCTGCTAACAGAGACCCTGTCCTGGGTAGAGGCACCGCCAACTTTATTATTATCCTCACTCTTCCACATAGCGAAGGCCCAGGATCCTCTTTGTTATCTACAGGTTAGCGCCATAGCCTGGTTTGTGACTGTCATTTACATGCCCCCCCCCCTCCCCCCATCACCACCACCACCACAACACACTACACACCATAACACACTACACACTAATTAATTTAAAGCTTGTGAAAATTTAAAGTATGATTTTAGGAGGATGATGTTGAAAAGATCTTATCAGTGAAGGAGGTCAATGTCTTCTCCATCTTCCCTGTGTTGCTGTCAAGTTCTGACCCTCCTGAATTTAGGACAACACTTCCTCATTCCCCATGCATCAGCTCATTAAGCTTCACAGTTACACATGCTGACTGAAATAGGAACTAAATAAAAAACAGTAGAAAAATGATATTTTTTATTAGGAGAGGTCATTTGGCTAATGATTGTCATTTTCCAAAAAAATAAAGAAAGAAAAAAAGAGCAGTAACAAGAATGCAGCAGCTGCATTTCAGTGTCCAACAACCCCTCCCTACCAGAAATGCAAAGATTGCTGGATGCTAAGGGAAATGAATCAGTAGATAAAGCGTACTTATACTCAGAATTTTCACTTCACATAAAAGGGTGGAGAACCCCTTTATGTAGGGTAAAAATTCTGTATTTTTTTTGTTTTTTTTAAAAAAGGGCGCAGCACTGCCCCCTAAATTTCAGTCGCCTAGGCAGTCGAGAATAAATAGGAGTGCAAAGCTTCCCAGGATATCTAAGTCAGGCATCCCGGGAAGCTCCTGGACGCTCCACCTACGCATGTCTGAGCATCTCAGGTATGCGCAGAAGGAGCCATTGTGCTGAAACTGAAAAGTTTGCTGATCTCACACATGCGAAGATGTCATTTGCAGCAGTCACAAACATAATATGCAGACATTAAGGTTAAGGAAAAGTTGCCCAGGACTGCAGAGCAAGAAGATGGTAATACTTTATAAAGTGAGAAATAGTAAATAGAAAAGAAGCAAATTGTTGAAAAACGACCATGACAAAGATTGTGTTATCCTCACCAAGTCTAATGGATTGTCAGTAATCTTTTACACAGATGAACAAGACACACTTATTAATTTGTTGATTGCCTACTGTCTGATTGACTGTCCCCTTTCAGTAAGTGTCAAGTCCTGAAGTGTCATTTTATAGAATGAAACACATTTAAATGGATGAGTCTGGCTGTAGCATTCATAATAGATTGTAGAGGAGAGAGTGAGGTTAGTGGAATACCAGAGAGGAGGATATTACAGTAGCCCTGGCGAGAGATGATAAGAGCGTGTACAAGGAGCTTGTTTGTCTCTGCAGACAGGTAGGGATTTAGAGATGTTACGCAGGTGAAAGTGACAGGACCTGGTAACGTTCTGAATATGGAGGGGTAAAGAAGAAGGCAGAATCGAAAGTGGGGCCAAGACATTGGGCCTTCTTTATTAAAGCTCCCCAAGGCTAGAGAGGATACACTTTCATCTGTGAATCTGGGTGATCCAGCAAACCTGGAATGGATTTTTTCAAAGTAATTTGCTGGCAAATATTTTGAATCCTGGACCAGATTTATTTCAGGTTTGCTGGATCACCCAGCTTCACTGATGAAATTGTATCCTCTCCAGCCTTGGAGAGCTTTAATAAATCAGGACCAATGTGCCTAAGGGGAGGGACGAATAACAGTGTTATTAACAGTTTCAGAAATGAGAAACGAGATGGCTGACAGGTTTCACAGCATGAAACCTTATCCAGGACTGAGGGCGACATGTCAGGGGTGGACAGATAGATTTGAGTGCCATCAGAATAATGATATGTCAGAATGTGTTATTTTATGTATATTAAGGAGCGTATCTACGTGACTACTTTTACAACTGATAAACTACAAGAAAAACGACTTGGTTACACCCAAATTCTGCAAGAACGTTTAATCACCTACAGAAGATGAGTGAACTGCATGAAGGCATACTTACAACTTGATGCATAACTAAGTGAAAGAATATTGTGAGTACTAATATAATGAAGACGTCACAAGAGAATATTGGAGTGTAGCTTTGTAATCAGGTTAAGGATAAGAAAAGGTATACTAAAATAAATATAGCTCCCTTTCTATTGTTATTGGTCAAAAAGATCTATAATTTGACTGTCCTATATTGTATCAATGCTATGAATCAGGATACAGGCTGTCCCTCCCCCATCTCATAGCTTATGCTGTGCCTTTTATTGAAAAAAAAACATTGGGCCTGATTTATCAAGCAATTGCGCGTAAGCTACGCACCAACATACGAGGAATATTTCTGCGAGTCAGCTAGAACACTCGCCTTCACTTGCCAGCCGGATTCCTGCCTTAATAAATGAGCAATAGGGGTTGAGAATACGCAAATTAAGGCGATTAATTTTCAGCTGCGCAATTCAGGAGGATCTGGTATGCTCTGAAATGGTGGGGTCAGAGCAATTTTTTAGCGCACACCATTTCCCTGTTCTGTCTGCATCTACAGTTCATTACAGGTCAATATGAATCTTTAATGCTTCTTCTACTTTTAAGTAAGTGCTACTTTTTTGTTACATTTTACTCATTGATTGATTCATTTATTGTTACACTTATTGCACTGTTTTGATACTTTTTTGTTTGCTTGCAACACTGCAAATTAATTTAGATCAAGCTGTATATATACTAATTAGCACTTTATAATATGTCATCACACAATAGTATGAATGTCAAATAAATTTCACCAAGCATTTGTGATTTGATTCTAAGTTCATTCTAGTTTGGCTTTATAGAAATCAAATATTTGAAAGGATTGTTGCCAAAGATGTTAGAATACATGTATCAAGAAACATTTAGTGATTTCACTTGTGTGTGTGTGTGTATGACAAAATACATTTAAATGCATATAAATACATATGCATTTTCATTATTACTATTTTAACTGAACTGGTTTGTGTGTGTGTGTGTGGGGGGGGGGGGGAGTGAATAATTAAGTTTGCTTGGATGGTATGCATTGATGTGACTTTGTAATCCTCATAATTGTTAGTTTTTTTTATTTTAATAGTTTGACATTTGCACCCATGTATATTTGCTGCCACACAACTCCTCTGTTCATTTGTAGTAGTATTATATGTTTGTTCTCTATGTGCTGTGCTGCCTGATCTTAGCCCTATTGTATACAAACACATTTCCACTTGTCCAAACTGGTTGTCAATTACCTGTCCAGCTGAGTTGCATACTCTTTCTAACACACCTGATGGTGATGGAAGGAGGTCCAGGTTGCCAAGCACAACATCAAACCACATTAATTGCCAAGCTCACAAGCAGGGTCAAGCACTCTTAGAAATGAACAGATGTTCTGTTGTTGCTCAACTTAATTTTACTAAAAAAATACTGGATTGTATGCATTTTTTAGGCGTTTACATAAAACAAATAGTACTAGATCAAAAACTTCCAGGGACAAATACACTTTGTGTCAAACATGTTTTCTTGCTTTTCCAGCCTTTCAGGGTGTTTATGCAGGTTTGAATGGCATTTTAGACTTTGGCCTACTATATATATTGACTTACTCACCTCAGCTTGGTAGTGGAATATCAAAGGAGAAGAGGAAAGGGAAAGAGGAATAGGTGAAAAAATTGTATTCATGTTTATTTATATGAAGAGTCTAGGTTGTCCTATTTCCAACATAACACTCTTAGTCTATATATGAGAATACAACATGACATAAAGTATTGACAAGCAAATATAAATATATATCTCTCAAATGTTTGAGCTTATCTCATGTTCCGACGCGTTTCGCCAGATTGGCTTCTCCAGGGGATTATTGAGATTGTGACAGTGGATGCATTGAAAGTAAAAGGACAAAGTTTTTTTGATGCTTAAAAACAAGGGTAAGAGTATCAAGGAAACATTGGAATGCCCCTAGATCCTTAGGATGTTTAGTACTGGTGCTTGATATAAATGGTCCCAGGAATATTAGGAGAATATAAGAATAAGAGTAAGAGTAAGAGATATAATAATAATAATAAGTAAAATAAAGAAATAAATAAAGTAATAAGGTAATTTAAAAAAAAGGGGGGAGTTGTCATCAGGTAACAAGTTGTTTAGATACTGGATAATGTGTGTGCATCCTGGTAGTTAATCATGGTTGAATGGAGCATTAGTCCTTCACTAATAGATAATTTGCCCCTAGAGTGTAGGCAACAGATGTTGTAGTAGGGTAACCGTCTCAAGGAGGAGGGAGGGTGGTGGAAGCACATAAAGGTGGATTCCTCCTTTAACCAGAAGCAATATCATCCATGTTGCTTGGAGCCCATGACATCAGAAATCATAGGAAGAAATAGGCAATCTTTTCTGTCTGGTATACATATACCAGTATATACTGATAAAGCATTATTGTTGGTGAGACATAATTGATATTAAATAAATTGTGCTAACCCAACATATGTATATGTACACACATAAATGCATACATACATGTAAACCCACACTTCCATATAAAGCCAAATTGGTTCAAAAATGGCCCAACAAATATTGGATTTCAAAAATACTTACCAAACCAATATGCTATTTTGACCTATCAAGGGTGGAAAACTGGATTAAAAAATATTTATGCAGGACAAACATTCAAAGGTGGTAATAAAGACATAATATTGAAATTAAACAATATGGCCACAAACACAATAACATAGCATTTACCATTGACTTCTTAATTGTAAATGGACATTGAAGCATTCAAATTCAACAAATTTTAAAAACAAAACCAGCTATTGTGCTAAATGGTAAGCAAAGTATGAAATGTAGCAACATAGATTAGTAGAACACAGCAGACAACTACAAACCCCCCCCCCCCCCCCAAAAAAAAAAACGGCCAAAGGAAAAAGCAAGTCAGACAACACCCTAATATTTGCTCATGTTTATGCGCACATCTGATAGGAATTTGCCTGTAATTGGGACATGCGCAGTCTATGCAATTCGGCTGTTTGTCTTTTTAACAGTTTGACATTCCATAATCATTTATTGATATGATTCTTTACATTTTTACACCAGTGAACAGCTATATTTAATATTAAATTAAAACAAAGTCGGTTTTAATGTTCAAGTAATTTATTAAATGTGTGTATTTAGTGTAACTTAACAGTTTTGAGTATTATATATTTTTTCTATCTATCTATCTATATATCTATTGTGAGGGGTTAAGCTCAGGATGGCCTTTGATGGGGTCAAAGGACACTTGTCTGGTTCATCCAATTCAGGTTAAAACACTGAGGTATAAGTGTTAAGCTGACTTGTAGCCAGGTTTGTTTGAAGGTTGCAGATAAAATAACAAAACAGCAAAAGAAAACCTCGCCTGTCCGGCACTTACTATACATCCGACGTTCCTGTCTATCCGCTGGAGGGCTTCTCCCTGTCAGCTCAAAACAAAACTTTCAGCAACCTTTTACTCAGGTTTGAGTTCATTCACACAGACCAACTTTCTGTATCCCCAGGCAGAGAGAGCTCCTCACACAGCCCACCTGTCTGTGTCTCCAAATAGAGCTGAACTGACACAAACCCCTGTCTGTGTCTCTCCAAGCCAAGCTGAGCCCGCACAGACTCCTGTCTGTGTCTCTCCAATTAAGCTCCTGACTGAGCTCCTGGCTCTATGTTATATCCCCAACTCAGTGCTGCTGCATTAATTACCTCGCAAGTGAGAGTCTTCCACCTGCTACTTCAAATAGGAGAGGAATCTTGGGCAAATATACCTCCCTTCCACCACCATTCCTGCATTGGTGTCACACTATCTAGACATAAAGATATAGATGAACTTGGTTGGAATGATCTAATCCACTGGTTAAAGCGAGGTCTCGCCTGCCCAAAATCGCTAGTATTTATTACCAGGCAGATCCATGGGTCGGGCATCGTAAGCGTTTAGGTAGGCCCCTATGTAAACAGTTAACTTTTCCTGAACCTAAAAATATTAGGTCATTAAAAAATATGCTTATTTCTTAGCTAATATATATGTTTTAAACTCTGTGATAGCTGTGTGCGTGTGTGTAACTGCATGTAATTCTGCAGCCTTACAACGATCTGTGTATAAACCTCCATATCTCCTAAACTATGTCGTAATGACTAGAAATTTTCAAGGTGCATAGGGAACCCTTATTCCCAGATTTTAAGAATTTCAAGATATGGAGATAAGAATTGTAAAAACTTGTGAAAAGACAACATTGGGGTTGCTGTTTCAAAAGCAAATGCACCTAGGAGTCCTTAATTAGAAATGCAAATTGGGGACCCCCGGAGCCACTTACATAGAAAACAGCATTAGGGTGGGGCCCCTAAATTGATACCTACCTGTCACAAATCTATAACTGTCGTACTATGCTACTCTATGTGCTTCTCTCCTTTGAGTACCAATTTCCCTAGAATGATGGGGTGTGCAAAACTAAAAATGTAGGTAAAGTAGGGGGACACCTTTTGGCTAACCCCCACCCACTACAATTTATTACTGTGGCATCATCAGAACATGACAAACTCCACCATCAAAACAGACTGCCCTGTTACACACTACTGCCCTAACATTATCACTTGAACCATAATTTCTATGGAATGGGGAGGTGTCAAAAACTGAAAACGTGTGGGGAACATCTATGGCTAACATTCCCTAAAATGTCACCACTATGTTATCATTGGAATATAAAAAACTCTGCCCATCAAAATGAAGTTGAGGTTCAGGTACTCAAAGGGTGCAGTCATGTGTAATAGGTCAGTGTGTTTTGTTGGGCAGAGTTTTTAATGTTGTAATGATGCCATGGTAATGAAAGCTTGGGGGGTGTTAGCCACAAGTACCCCCCACTTGCACCCATACTTTTGTTTACCTGCACCTATCTGATCTTGAGAAATTTGGGTTTAAGGTAGGGAAGTGGACAGTTTAAGTGTAACAGGGCAGAGTGTTTTTATGGGGAGAGTTGTTTTATGTTCTAATGATGCCATGCTATTGAAAATTTAGGAGGGTTTATACATCTGTTCCCCACTTGCACCTACATTATAGTTTTTGGTTATTATGAGCTATTAGCATATCCTGTGTACCCTAAAAATGTTAAGTTGTTACAACCAACAATTTAGGAGATCTGAAAGATTACCACAATTAGTTGTTAGGCTTCAGAATATGACAAGCAGACTTTACACACACAGCCCTCTCACACTTGGGTGGATAAATTTGACAGGCAGTTTTTTTTGCCCATAGAATATGGGCAGTGATGAGAGGAAGACACTGGCTGTCCTTCCCTTCATTCGCTAACACATGCTCCTAAAGCATCATCAAATTTTAACTTTATATAAGGGTGACTTTCTTCCTTTATATACTAGAAAAGTTTTTTTTTTTTATTTTTTTATTTTTAGAGGTGGACCTTTTATCTTCCATCTTTACTGCCATGGTGGTAAAGACTGAAGGGTAAATCTGCAGCCTCCTGGGATATTTGTGTCACTTATCTCATGTGGCTGTGGGCTATTCCTTTTCCGCAAGCCCGACACCCGGAATGTATTATCAGGGGCTCTCCTATAATGTAAAAAAAAAGTGCTCAAACTCGCGCTATGAGATCAGCAAATCAGCAAGGAAGACATGTCACACGATTGCTCACCTATGCAGTGCATGTTCGGGTGACGTGAGGAAGCACCTGGAAGAAAGAAAATGGCAGCACTGGATGGAACGGTGAGCATCTGAAAGAAGAGGAAAGCTAAACAAGCGTGGGACATTATTATTATTCCTATTAATAAACAGGATTTCTTTAGTGCCAACATATTATGCAGCGCTGTACATTAAATAGGGGGTATAAATGACAGACAGATACAGACAGTGACACAGGAGGAGAAGAGGACCCTGCCCCGAAGAGCTTACAATCTAGAAGGTGGGGGAGGTAACACACAATAGAAGGGGAGATATGTAGTGGTGGGAAGTAGTGAAGGTTTCAAAAGACAAAAGAAGAGTTTGCACTTTTAAATGAGCAGAAAGTAGGATCAAGCTGAATAGGACGAGGAAGAATATTCTAGAGAGTCGGAAAGCTATATTAAAATATTGGAGCCATGCGTGTGATGAGGTTATGGTTGAGGAAGTTAGTAGTAGGTCAGTGGAGGATCAAAGAGAGCCGCTAGGGGTTTATTCTTCTATCAGATCAGAAAGGTAAGTGGGACAAGAACTGTGGAGGGATTTGAAGGCAAAGCACAGCTTGAATTTGGTTCGAAGGTGAAATGGAAGCCAATAAAGAGAACTACAAAGAGATGCAGCAAAAAAGGAGTGGTGGGAAGGATGCAATACCAGAGAGGAGGTTAGTAGAATACCAGAAAGGAGGATGCTACAGTAGTTAGGACGAGAGATAAGATCGTGTACAAGGAGTTATGGTGGTCTCTGGGGACAGGTAGGGGTGGATTTTGGAGATGTTGCGAAGGTGAAACTGACAGGACCTGGAAATGTTCTGAATATGAGGGGTAAATGGGAGGGCAGAATCAAAGGTGATGCCAAGCCAATGTGCTTGGGGGGAGGAAGATGATGAGTTCAGTTTTATCAAGGTTGAGTTTCAGAAATCTGTCAGACATTCATGATGAGATGGCTGACAAGCAGCATGAAACCTTGTCCAGGACTAAAAGGCAAGACAAGTCAGGGGTGGACAAATAGATGAGTGTCATCAGCATACAGATGGTACTGTAAACCAAAGGTGGAAATGAGATTACCGAAAGAGGTGTACAGAGAAAAGAGAACCGGTCCAAGGACTGACCCTTGGGAAACACCAATAAGGAGGAGAGTAGAAATTACCATTGAAAGAAACTTGAAAGGAGTGGTCAGAGAGGTAGGAACCAAACCAAGAGATTGCAGTGTCACGATACCACTGGAGCGCATGATTTGGGTGATCAAATTTGGGGGTGATCAACAGTGTCAAAAGCAGAGGAAAGGTCAAGAAGATGGAGAAGGGAAAAGTTGCTTTAAGACTTAGCTCTGATGAGGTCATTGGCCACTTTAATAAGGGCTAAGAGAAGGTCAAGGAGAGTTGGCGTTCAGGTAATCGATGAGTCTTTTATAGACAAGGCGCACAAGAAGTTTGGAAACATATGGGAGCAGAGAGATAGGATGGTAGCTAGCAGGTAGGGAGGTGTCTAGCAGGGGTTCCTTTAGGATAAGTAGAATAATAGCACGTTTGAAAGTGGAGGGGTAGATACCCGTAGAAAAGGAAGGGTTGAATAGTTCGGTTAGGCCAGGGGCCAAGGTAGAGGAATGGGCACGTAGAATGGGCAAGTAGATCAGAGGGAATTGGGTCAAGCGGTCAGATAGTAAATGGAGATGATGAGAGGAGACTTCATCCAGAGTAAGAGGGCTGAGGGAGGTCAGTGACGATTTAAAGGTGGAAGGGGTGGATATGGTTGGAGTGGCATGGTGAGCAGAGACATCATGTCTGATTTTGTCAAATTTATCTCTAAAGTAGGAGGCAATGTTTTGGGCAGGGAAGGTGGTAATGGGGGCCTTGAAAGCTTGAAAGCTTGAGGGGAAATAATAGCTGAGAAATAATTTTGTTTGGCTGTGTTTTTGCTGTGTTCTACTGCTTGACCCTGTTCTTCTGATTGACCCTGCTTGTGAGCTTGTCAATCAATGTGGTTTGATCTTGTGTTTGGCAACCTGGACCTCCTTCCATTAGCATTAGTGTGTTATAATGAGTATGACAACAATCCCATAAAGCCGCATACACATGTGCAATTATTGTTGTTGGAAAAGATCTTTCACGACTGCAGGACTGCACGATGCATGAATGAGTGCTGTACATACAGGACCGTTCTGCTCTATAGAGAGGGGAGGGGGAGAACAACCAAGCGGCACCCTGCTGCGCGCTCTCCCCCTTCCCTTGCATTAGGATCGTTTGTCGTCCATAGATCTGCCAGGACGGTCGTATGGACGACGGGTGGTATACACACGCCAGATTCTCGTCCGATATCGGCCCTGCGCCGATTATCAGGTGAGAACCATTGGACCTGTGTACGTAGCTTATCACTTAAGAAAACTAGAGAAATAAAAACCATGACAATTTATTCATAAAAGGAATATGTACATATTACATTCAAATACCAATATGTGACAACGTGACTTTGAGAATGGGACAAAGGCAATGAGGGGGTTCAAGTAGCAGTTTGGAGTGGAAACCATGCATACATTTGTACTCAATATTTGTGGAAAAAATGACAAAACATTGCTGAAGAATTGCTAAACAAAAGAAACCATCATTGCAAAGCAGGCACAACCCCCCCCCCCCACACACACACACAAACCAGTCCAGTTAAAATAGTAATAATGAAAATGCATATGTATTTATATGCATTTAAATTTATTTTGACACACACAGAAACACACACGTGAAATCACCAAATGTCCCTTGATACATGTATTATAATAACATCTTAGGCAAAAATCCTTTTTTCAAATATTTTAGATAATTTAGATTTAGAATAAATTGAAGCTCGTAATAAACTGGTATAATACTTTCTCTTACATTTCATAATTTATGTTTGCAAACTTGATAGATAGGACTGCATTATGTATGATTCATTATGTATGACTCTGACCTCTAAGTCATATAGTTCTCCCCAGAGGGTTTTAGCCGGTTGCTCCACCCGGCTGCTTTGAATACCCCGCCCAGCTCTCCTCAGCAGCTCTCATCCTCTGCACAAATCTCAGTAAGGCTGCTCTGTGCTCTGTGTCATCCGTTCAGAGGATTGCTGCTGCAATGAGAGGTGAGCACACACAGTTCAGCCTTCATGTGAAGGGGACACAGGCAGCCCCACCCCCATCTCATAGCATGAGCTCCGATTTCTGTTTTTAAAAAATCTGCCTGTGAAAAGTATCCACTGCTAGAGCTGTGTATAAAGTCTGCATGTCATTCTGCATTCTCACAGCTCTGTGTGTACAAACCTCCATATCTCCTAATAAGTATGTCACAATGACCTGTAATTTTCAGGGTGTACAGGGGACCCTCATAGATACTAGTTACTACAATTTTAGCCCCCTAGCTTTAAAGAATTTCAAGATATGGGGGTCACAAATGTAAAAAGTTATGACAATTAAACTTTGGGGTTGCTGTTTCAGAGGAAAGTGCAACTAGGAGTCCTAAATTGAAAGTGCAAATTGGGGACCCTGGAGCCACCAACATAGCAAGGAGCATTAGGGTGGGGCCCCTAAATATATACCTACCTGTCACAAATCTATACCTATGAAACTACTGTCTGCTTCTCTTCTTTGAAGCCCAATTTCTCTGAGGTGGGGGGGTACAAAACTGAAAATATAGGTGCAAGTGTCGGGCACATTCTCCCCTTACAATCTCATTACTACAGCATCATTAAAACATAAAACACTCTGCCCATTAAAATGGGCTTCCCTGCCCTGGTATACATTCTTGTCAACTTAACTAACATTCTGAACTTCAATTGGGGAATGGGGAGGTGTAAGAAACCAAAAATATAGGTACAAGTGGGAAACATCTGTGACTAACATCCCCTAAAACTTCATCACTATGGCATCATTAGAAAATGAACTCTGTCCACTGAATTTTATTGAGGTTGAGGTACAGAAAGGTTACAGTCATGTGTAACAAGGAAGTGCATTTTGATGGACAGTTTTTTTTTTTTATGTTGTAAAGATGCCATGGTGATGAAAGGTGATAGCCACAAGTGTCTAGCAGCTTCACCTATATTTTTTTTCCCTGCACCTCTTAATTCTAGAGAATTTGGGTTTGAGGTAAGATGCAGACAGATATGTGTAACAGAGCAGGCAACAAACTTTGCTAGGTAGAGATTTATGTTCTCATAATTCCATACTAATGAAATTTTAAAAAGGTTTAGCCACAAGTGTCCCCCACTTCCACCTACAGTTTTAGTTTCCTATGCCTACACGTGTACCTTATTTAAAGTTAATACAACCAACGGTTTAGGAGATATGAAGGTTTGAACACAGCGAGTTGTTAGGCTGCAGAATATGACAAGAAGCTTTTACACTCACGCAGCTATCACAGTGCGCTGCCGATGACATTACATACTGTGGATAAACGTCACACAGTGTTTTTATATAGAATATGGGCAGTGATGAGAGGGGGTCACTGGCTGTCTTGTCCCCATCTGATATCATATGCATGATGCTATTAAAGCATTGCCACATTTTTAATATTATATTAAAGAGTGACTTTCTCCGTTATGTAATGGAAAATTTTTTTTTTTTTTTTTTTTAACACTTTTGTGGAGAGGCCTAGCTTTTATGGCCTGTTACCAATCCTAGGCGCCCAGCACTTATGGCCTGTTACCAATCCTAGGTGCCTAGCAGTTGCCAGAAGTCACTCAGAAGGGGTAAATGTTTTTTGCTGCTAATATGAGCTAAGCCTAACTTTTTACACCACATTCATTATACTATTACACTACTACAAAGGATTACACTCTTAAAACTTAGAACACTAGTAAGTTGGGTCACAATACACGGCATAGGACAGTTGTGGCAAAATACATAGAATAGAAAAATTGGATATACTAACGGGGCAGGCATTACAAAGTTGTAACAAATAATTGGTAGAAGGTAGAACACTGAAACAATAAGAGGTTACTGGATATCCATGGCATAAACAACTGGGAGCACTAAATTTGCCATGTTTTGCCATACCCCCTTTTTTACCACCCGGCTACAGCTTCCTACCACCAGGTTGAAAAAAATTTTGGGGGAGAACACTGAAGTTAGCTCCGGATGAGGAAGATCAAGTTAACTCTTCCCTCCACTTTAATTTGAACGGTTTTATTGGTGGCTGAAGATTGGAGAAATTTAGGTAACTCATTTCCTAAGAAAAAAGGACTCCACACAGGTGTGACACACTGAAGGTGACCCCCAAGAGTCAAGAGGAGGGAATTGTAAAATGAATTAAAGGTTTAATTACAACATAGAAATAAAGGTAATTTTTTGTAACAGCTGATTTACTTATGTGAAGACAATGAATGATCATAAAATGAAGGACACCAAGTTAGGAAGTCATGTAAGAAAATATTTTTTCTTCTCGAGGTGAGTGATTGTATCATCCAAACACATGCTGCATCCCCAGATATAACTTAAATATTTTTAGAAACCAAGAAAATTTGAACTTTTTTAGGTATCTTATGTTAACTACTTATGTATGAATACCAATTCAATTATTATATTAAAATCACACGTTTTGTTTTTGTTTTATTTCTCATTCTGATACAATTAACATTTTTTAAAACAAAGAATGTCAATGATTATTTTTGTTATGATACTCAATTTTTGAATGACGCATTCGCAGACAAAGTCCACTTCATCAGGAGCAAATTGAGATCTACAAATTACATACATAAATAGTTTCTTTATTTAATCAGAATATTTACCTATGATAATATTCTAAACATTTCAAAATATAAAACTTGTATAAAACAAAGTTTAATCAAACAAATATATTCCTCAAAAAGAGATAGTCCCCCCAGTTTATGACTATCAAAACTCCAATAAAAGCAGGCGAAAGCATCAGCGACAGCTCACTGTGAAATTTTGCATATGAAGGATTATGTTAACATCGCTAATTATTCTTGATGATATGGTTGATAATGAGAATAATTAGGGATGTTGACATAATTAGTTTGCCTTAAACTTTTCATCTAGACCAGGGGTCTGCAACCTGCGGCTCTTCAGCCTCCTTGTTGTGGCTCCCTTCGGCTGCCGCGGGGAGATCTCTGATGGGGGATCCCCTTCCTCCCAAGACACTGCGGAGGAGGGGGATTCCCTATCTGGTGTTCTAATGAAAAAAATCTACCAGTGAAACAAATCTACCACGGGCGTGTACAAATGGGTGTGTACAATGACATCCCCCTCCTTTGAACCCCAATTCCTCTGGAATGAAGAACTCTGCCCATCAAAAAAATCTACCCTGTTACGTTAGAAGCCTCCAGCTTCTAATGTAACAGGATGATACGTTGGAAGCTGGAGGCTTCTAGGGGCATAGTTCAGTGTTTAATTTATTTCAAAGTAGGCCTACACATGCACACTTGTAACAGTTAAATTAAAAAAATATTAAAACTTTTAAAAGTTTATAAACTGCGTTATGTTTTGCGGCTCCAGACTATTTTTCTTTAGTGGAAGAGGAGGCCAAATGGCTCTTTTGATAGTAAAGGTTGCTGACCCCTGATCTAGACCAGTGTTTTTCAACCAGGGTTCCTTGAGGAGATGTTCAATTTGTGCCTCTCAGGGGTGTTTAACTGACACCAGTAATCTTTTTTGGCTGTTTAGAAGACTTTCTTCCCACTGTCCACATTATTGCACTGTAAGCCGTGGTTATAGCAATAGCAAGGGTGTCCTGTAAATTTGAAAGTTATTTCAAGTGTTCCCCCCACATAAAAAGGTCAAGAAACATTGATCTATACAGGTAGTTCCTGAGTTAAGGACATCTGACATACAAGACTCTAAGATAAGGCTTCCCTGCTTGTTCCTGTGCAGGACAGAGGTTTGATGGGGGAAGGGGGCAGTTTGCATGGCAGAAGAAATCTTTTGGTGTTCTGCAAGCTCTTGTAACTCCTCAATGACCAAGACAAACTCTGCATTTGTTTCCCTTTGCATATCAAAACACAACTTGCTCCAGTCCTTAATGAATGTCTAGGTTCCACATTTTTTTTTTTGCTTTGTTTAGGATTAGCTCACATTAAGTTTTTTTTTACAGTTATTGACACCACAATGCCTAATAATATGTTGAGACAAACATCAGTCCTAATTGCATTTATTCAAATATTGTGCCTGTTCCGACTTACATACACATTCAATTTAAGAACAAACCTACAGTTCCTATCTGTATGTAACCCAGGGTCTACCTGTATTCTAAATAATTAGGTTGGTTATTTTTAAAAGCTTAATACAAAACGTTAAATAAAAGTAACCATTTCTGTGCATTTGTTTTTCATAGTTTGCAAAATTAGACTCTGGCCAGGGCGGGTCATTTTTCTACATTTTTACGCCAAAAAGTGTCCCACTTCCATAATTCCAGGAGTTAGGAGGTATATTCTTGCCAATATAACATTCCTGCTTTGAGTTCTAGGCATGCATAAAACCACCGCTCTGTAACATTTTTTACATACAATTTTGCCTACTTTTTATCATTATTGATTTACATTAGCGGGAACACCGTGATCATTCTACCCACTACGATGCTGCCATCACAACATAGCAATGGATCATTACCATCCTCGTTCTGAAACCGTTAGCTTCCATTGGCTAGAAATCCCACGAAGGGCCACCTGAAAGCCTCGCCTGCACCATAACATGTGATCCAACCCAGCAGTGCCAAGCCAATAGTATTGTACTTTTGGACGCAAACTTGGGCAGCGTACGCTAATTGACTAAGTTGGTAAGGAAACGTCATATCCCCTCACACCCTTCTTCCCCTCCCTCTGACCACTAGTTTGACTGACATTGTGCTGCTACAATAGCTAACGAGATTTATAAGCCACGGCCCAATGAGAGAATGAGAAAGGTGGGAGAAGCCTGCGCGGCGGATTTCCTGCTGTTTCCGTCAGCTTGTAGCTCTGGCTTGCTGGTTCGGTCCATTAATTAGCAGGGGAGGTCGTATTGCTGCAGCAGTGAGCCTAGTGTTAACTTGATATAAGCTGCTGTCCCTTCCTGCCGGCCTTGTCCACCACCTGCGCCGTGTAGAGGCTTTCTCGCCCAGTTCTGGTCACTCGCAGCGAATAAGATGCCGGCTGTGTCAAAAGGTGATGGCATGAGGGGACTGGCCGTCTTTATCTCCGACATCAGGAACTGTGAGTATGGGCCTTGGGAAGGGACTGCTGGGAGAGAGCGTGGCTGCGGCCTATGTATATGTGGCTGTCATTCTCCTGCCCAGGAAGTTTGAATGGGGTGTGTAGAGCCTGTCATTGTAGCAGTCTCCTCCATTGCTGCTCTGACTTTAGCTGTACATACTTAGTTATGAAGGGGGGGGATCTGTTATTTGGTCAGCATTGCATCAAGGTTAGTGTCTATACATTTACACAGAGGAGAACTTGGCTTCTAGGTTGTACCGGTATGTATCTAAAGTAGAAGTACCTCTTGTTTATTTTATTTCGAGGTGTACACACTTTGATCTGTTTAAAACCTCACATTGGATGATATGGACTCTAGATGGTTAGATGAGTAAAGCAAGATACACATGTCGTATATTAGTTACCAAAAAGAAATGGTCGTGTTTGTCTCAGATGAAAATGTGATGTTTACAGCAATCCCCCAATAGCATTCATCTGTCTGCTATGGCAGATTGATGAAAGACCGATTATGAAGACTGCTGTTCATGCCAAAGGAGGAAATCGCAGTGGGGCTCTCTCTCTATTGAACAGAATGATGTGTGTACAGCGCTTGTTATTTTTATCTTTCACTGAAAACCTTTATTTCATCTGTAAACACAAACCTATTTATGCCTTTATTGGCCTGTATTCTTGGCATCCTTGCTTTGATGAGCTCTTCATAGTGCCCTGTTGGGATGATGTTAGGGGGTTTGCTCCAGCTTAAGTACCCTTCCACTTACCCCTTCCCTTCTCTACACTTTTACCTTTATTTCCCTCTGCAAGGGGGCGATTGGGTCTTGCACCGACATGTAACCACCTTCGTTCTGGTGCAAAAGGAGCATCAGGTGCCACCTTCTTTTCCCTTCTTTTTTTTTTTTTTTGCTACATCACCCAATCTTGCACTGCAATCGGCATTCTTTTTCCTATTGAAGAAAAAAGCCCTTTCTGTGCATTCCCAAGATGTGGCATGCACAGAAGGAGCAGCCTGGTAAAGACTGAATAGGATCGCAGAGGCTTCTGGGATACCCACCTCTTATACCGGGAGGCTCGGCACTCCTATTCAGTCTACCCTTTTATTTTGGTGATGGGTTTGTTTTAAAAGCTAGAATTAACCAGTTGTACTGGACATGGATGAAATTTGTAGGCAATGTTTGTGGTGAGCATACAGGAAGTAGTCACCAGGATAGTTCTAGGATGACTTTAGCAAGATGGTGGTGCAGCCTTTTTAATAATCTTAAAAGTATGTAATAATTGTGCATGTTTTTGCTTTGAAATTTAAATCTGAAGTCTAGGAATGATTTACTTAGTCTAGGTCCCTTTATCTTGTGGGTCTGCTTTTTGGGTTTAATCTTTATCTGTAGCAGCTAGCAGAGATAGGTCAGTGACTGCTATGCTTTCAGATCACTGTTCAGTGAAAATTATAGTCAATGACTGCGATCCTGTCCCCCTCCTTCGTGCTCCTCCTTGCCTTGGATTGTATGTCTAGGAAGTGCCAGGAGAAGAGGAAGGAAATGATTTCAGCTGCTAGTTGTATGCACTTTACTGTACAGCCGCCTAGAAGTACAGCCCCACTGTGTTATTTGCAGAAAGAGAGTTATTCCAAAAGAAGACTAGCTGGATGAAGGAACCTTTATTTTTCTTTTGGAGAAGAAGAACCTGGAAAAGAATAAGATGAGGTAAGTTTTGCCTGGAGTTCAGCCTTAAATTTGATTGCTGGTGGACAGCAAAGTTTAGTCTAGTGTATATCTAAAGACTTGTAAGAATGCAAACAAATACCAAATCTAGCATGTGATGCACATAAGGGTAAAGTGGAACTAAACTCAGTTGGTGGTGAGCTCTTGCCATATTCAGCAAGTATGCTCAGCATGCTTGAAATTATGGCATACGCTTACCCTGTGCAGTCTCCATCCCAGGGAGCCACCATCTTCACTGCTGGCTCCACGATGGACCAATTTATCTTGGTTTTAATACAATTTCATTCAGATTTTACTAATATACCCTAATATTTATATATATATATATATATATATATATATATATATATATATATATATATATATATATAACCTACAGATTTGTGTGAATTGGCTGAAAATGTTGTACATTGTCTCCTGCAACCCCTATTTAGCTAGTGCATGAATAAATCACATCATTACCTTATAAACCTGCAAGTTAACTTCACATCAACTTAGAATGCACCTAGAGCCAAATCACCTGCTAGGTGACCCACACTGATTATGCATGCTCCTACTCAGAGCTGTAATATATAGCTTGGTATCCCCTGCTTGTAGCGCAAAATGTAGCTTAGAGGAAGGAAAAGTGTTTCTCACGAATAGCAATCAAATACTCTTAAAAAAAAAAAAAAAAAAAAAAAAAAAAATACCACAATCAATATCTGAATAGGACCTGACGGGACAGTGTGAGAATAACTTTGAACAAAATTAAAGCTGCAAATGAGGGACACCTGTGGCTAACACCCCTTAAAATTTCATCGCTAAGGCATCGTCAGAACATAAAGAACTCTGCCCATCAAAAAAATCAATAAGAACTTTGGAGGAAAAAGGCAATAGATAAATTTTATCTAAAGATACATCAGGATGAGGATAGAAAAGCAATGTTTGTCTTGACCAATGGTTAACTCCTATTAAGATACTGAACCTGGAAGAAAATTTGGTCATTTACCTCCTGGGCGGGTAATCTGTCCGGATTTATATGTCTAAAAGCAGTACATTGTTTTTCATGAAAATTTTTTTAGAGTATAATAAAATGGTGAGAGTATAATGAAGTTTGAAACACAAAATCATGTCAAAATAATAAATTAAATAAATAAAAAATATATATTTTTTTAAAATAAATAAGTATTATACGCATACTATTATATTATACTGTAAAATACATTTTCATAAAAGACAAATGTACTGCTTTTACACATATAAATCCACTGTATTGCATTCAATACAGTTATTTTGTATTGAATGCAATACAAATAGATTTGAAATTCCTGCCGCACCCCAGACGCAACGGCCGAACGCACCAATGTCATCGGTAACCCCCGGTGACTCATCAGATGCAGAGGACGCCGGCCAGAGGAAGCAAGAGGACAGGGATCGTGAAGGAGGACACCGGTGAATCAGGTAAGGTTGTATTTACTATTGTACTTCACTCTTTTAGCTGCTTTCAGCATCTTTTTTTTTCTAACAGCTTAAGGGGTTATTGTAGATGGACTACTCTGCAAAGCTAGAAAGTGAATGGCAATAGAGTATTTGATTGCTATTCGTGAGAAACTCTCCTCATATGGCTGTACCTTAGCCCTGTACCATCCGATGTAGGGGGGTGCTGTATGCCCACAAACACCAGATATCCCTTTTTTACTGAAGAAGCCGAATTAGTCCATGGAACACATATAAACGAATTAGGGTGATCCCGACAGGAATATCTTATATTGTTTGGTTTGGATGCCTTTTAAAATTCTTTTATGTTAGTGGTTTTTAGTGGTATTTATTAAAGTAATTTTCTTATGTCATTTTTTGAAATTGAAGTTGTTGGCCCTAAAAGTCTCATTGACTGGTGGAATTTCACAAATTTATACTTGACATTTATTAGGGATGCGACCAGGCACAGGATGAACAGGTTGGATAATGTATTACTGTTACCCTAAACTAAGGAGTTAGAGTTTGAGTCAAAGGGTTTAATGTACTAACTCCACAGCCCTAGCTAGAATTTGGGGCTGGGGGAAGGACTTCTTGGGGGATAACCCCACCTATGATCCATGATATAGGAAGGTAGCGTTCATGTTTGGGTAATGGGAGACCAGCGTAATTTATTCTACCGTACAAACGTGTGTTTTTCAGTTTGCTAACCACAAACAAATAAGCAGTACAGATTTGTCTTGCTTCAAACCTTTTTGGTGACTTAGAATGTTGCTACTAGTGACTGCAATAAAGCTAGCTGCTTTAGGAGGGCTGCATTAGCTGTCTCCTTGCCTTAATTATTTTTTTGTTCAGATGTGTCCATCGCATGTCTGTGAATTGAACCTGGAGAACAGTTTAGAGGGGTGGGTCACCAGTGTGCAGTTGGGGTTGTGTTTTGCCATATGAACATGTAAGAGCTTGGGTCATGTCAATTTTACATATTTGCACATCCAATTTGCCATACACAGGGTAGGTAAACACGTTTTTTTTTTGTTGTTTTTTTTTAACAATACTAGTATATAAAAAAAATAAAGTAACAACATAAGTGCAACAAAAACTTTACAAAACTATGCATCCTCTTTAAACTTGCATTGTTAATATGTATTATTTACAAATACACCTATACATTTGTATTTGTAAGAAATACATTTATATTATGTAATTTTCTGGTATTGTGTTTGAATGAACCCTATTACATTGGAAATTTTGGGAGTTTTATTAGTTTTCCAGAGGGAAGCAATAGCATTTCTGGCTGCAAATAGAACATGGCCGATCAAAGTTCCAAACTGTGTCGAAAATTTTCTATTCCCAAACTTAATAATGCTAACTCAGGTCTAACAGGTCACTGTTTCAATAAACATCCAGTTAAAGTAGTGATGAATTTGAAAATGGAATTCCAAAAGCTAATCGGGCTTTTGATTTGTCAAAATACATTTCAAATTTCCTATTTCACCACAATTTCTCTAACACAAACCAGAGTTGTCAGGTAAAATTTTTGCAAATATAAGCAGTTTAAACATGCTATTTTGAATGGTCTTAAATTGAAGCTCAAAAGCGACCAGCTAACATATGACAGTATTCTGGTCTGTAAAGGACAAACTTATCTCAAACCATCTCCGCTCCTGTTACTGCGTTGCGTACCACTTTAAACTAAAAAGGAGACTGTAACAGCAAGGCAACAAAGTGCTAACTGTTGCACCCACAGTTTTTTCAATTTTTTTCAGTTTAGAATCAACCTAACAAACTGTCTAAGAAGTCTATTCTTTTAAATCTGTTTTTCTCTGGTGACTCCTATTTACCCTATTTTGTCACACTGCTCTCAAGAGAGTAGAAGATCCCTCTATACCTGAAAACATGGGGCTAATGGCTGCTGCTTTGTATTTTAGCTGTATGGCTTGTTGAAGGCCCCTGGGCTTCTATTCCTTTTGGGCCTGTTGTGGAGCAAAATAACATTTCTGGAGAGAGGATGTCGTATCTTATTAGTGCTTACTCCATATGACCTCTACATTTTTCATTATGGACGCTACTGGAGATGAGAGCACCCACACAATAGGGAAATAAAAGAATTCCAATGCCACAGCAACCAACACGGAGAAACATAACTGTTGCAAGGGAGGTATATCAGATATGTTCTGGACAGAATATAGCGTTTAAGGTCTTTACAAAGAGGGCACTCAGTGTCTGTAGGAAAAGTTTATTTCTGTATAAGAAAGGGATTCTTCACAGCAAGGTCTGTGAAAATGTGCATTAGGCTCTCTATAGAAACTGGATTTAAAAGGTTCTTTAGATTGCTTTAACAAGAAAAAACTGGATGCTTTTCTAAAACAGATTATAACTGGATATTAAAGTTTTAAAGAAATGACAAAAGACACTGTCGATCCAGGGAGTATCCGAGTGCCTATTGGAGCAGATTAAACCCCATTTTTAAGGGTTTTTTTCACCTTCCTTTGGCTTAACTGTGCATATATGGTTTTATTTGGGATATTCTAGTTTATAGTATGTTTTTTCCCTAGTGAGTGAACTTGATGGGCTTATGTCTAGTAACTCCGTGGGATCATAAGACCCTAATCTATGTCTCTTCAACACTGAAACGCCTTCATCTTTTACACAAGACCATTTAGTATTCGTTTTTCTCTAAGGGATACAAAGCTAAAATAAAGCAGCTGTGGTTCAAACATTCCTATTCACATGCTTTTTTTTCTTACAGGTAAAAGCAAAGAAGCAGAGATTAAGAGAATCAACAAAGAATTGGCTAATATTAGGTCTAAATTTAAAGGTATGTAGTTTTTTCAAAGTATCGTGTGGCTGTTCAAGAGCATACACACAGTATAATAAACAAAAACTTGTAAACCAATGTTTAAGGCTGTCACCATGCATATTAAACACCTGGGTGTTACACTGATGTCTAGATTTCTGTACCAAAAGCGTTACACTGTTTTTCATGAAATTTTTTTTTAAATTGTAGACCTGTAACTTACAGAAATATGTCTGAACAAGGGTCTAGTAGATATGAATATAAAAAATGTTTGAAACACACAATCGTGTAAAAAAAAAAAAAAAAATTACTTTTAATAAAATTAAATAAAAGACACAAAAATCAGCTTAAACAAGAATACATAAATAAATGAAAAATACTGAAAATGCGATAATTCAGTATACTGTATAGTAATATATTTTTCTAAAACACCTCCCTAGTGTGGTAAATTTTAAAACAGAGTCCAACGTCACATAAATATAGATAAAACCACAAATATATTTTGTATTATTTTGTATTGGATTGGATACAGGACTTTGTATTGAATCCAATACAAAATATTTGAATTTCCCGCTACGACCCCCATCGACGGGCGCACGCACGGACATCTTTAGGAATCGCCGAGGGACGCGAACGCCGGGTGTTCTAATTCTTTCCAAACTTCCATGCGAAAAGTGTTAATTTTTTTGCATGAAAATTTATTTTAGAATGTAGGCTATAATTCACCGAATTACCGCATAGCTCACCGAAATATGTCCAAAATTTTATAAATTTATTAATTTTTTTTTTTATAAAACATAAAAATCTTTAAAAAAAAAAAAAAAAAAAATAGTGTATAATGTAATGTACCTGTACAGTAGCTTATATAATATATAATACAATTATATAAGGATTTCTTTGTATTGGACTCAATACAGCTTTTTTGTATTGAGTTCAATGCAAAGCGATTTGAGTTTCCCGCCCCGCCTCCTGCCCTCACAGACGCATGCAGCGACGTCACCGGGAAACCCCGGTGATCGTCACTGCGCTCGCCGGATGAAGACAGAAGAGGATGGACGTGTCCGGAGGAGCTGCGGGGAGAAGGTGAATATTTTTTTTAGAGATCGACGCTGGAACAGAACGGATCATCACAGCGGGGACCAAGTAAGTGATGGGATTTAACCACCCGACAAAGTTTGGGTTTAACGATTCAAAATTTTTAAACCCGAACCAAGGTCGGGTTTAACGGTCGGGTGGTTAAGGTAAATGTCTCAAGTTTTTTTGTAATTACAAAAATAAACATTTGTGAAAAACTGCACCCTTTTTCAATTGTGAGGTGTAATGTATCGGGATATAAAAAAATCATATAGTCTATAGCAGCTTCTAAAATTACTTAAATCTAATCTCAGGTGTAAAACAGACTCCACTGTGATTTATTTAACAAAAACAAAGCCAAAATAGAGAAGCCATGTATGAAAAACTAAACATATTCTAAGATGCATTGCCTTTTAGTATCAAGAGAAATTTTGACCTACTCTTTACATTATTGCTTCAGTCCATTGAGGTTTCCAGGCACTCATTTCATGCACATCTATTCTGAGGTCCCACCTCAGCATTTTCATATAGTTGAGGTCTGAACTAGAGTTGAGGTCTTAACTATGATTGATCCATTTTTCCTACTCAACGTTTACACAATTTATTTAACTTTTAGGTTTGATTTTTGTTTCCTTTAGGTATTTTTGGGGGAAAATATTTTCAAAATGTTGAAGTCCTTATTTCTTGGGTGTCAACTTTTAGGTTTGGTCCATTTAGGTACAGTTACTTATTGGCTGGTAAAATTTTAGAACATGATCAAAATGAAAATACCTCACTGGTAATGCCAAAGATACCACACAGGGTTTTACTAAATTATAACTGGCACACTTAGACTTAATATTATTGGATCATACTATATATGTAATTGTAATGCCATAATTTCATTACTACATATAACTAGTGCTTGGCTTCAAACTACCCTTTTATTAGTAATGGAAGTGATATCATCTGTGAACTTTTTTCAAGTTGGCTTTAGTGTGGTATCACCCAACTTATTTATGGGCAGCACAGTGGCTTGGTGTCTAGCACTTTTGCCTTGCGGTACTAAAATCCCAGGTTCAAATCTCGACTAGGACACTATCTACACAGAGTTTTTATATATAAAAATGGTGAAAAATATATTTTATGATCCGCGAAGCAATACATCTAAATTGGGAAGTACTGTACTATAATGACTGTAACTAGGCAGAAGCAAGTATAGAAACTGCTTAGTAACAAGTTTTCTTTTTGACCTAGAGGTCTCTTCATACTTTAAATCTTTTGAGTGGAGACACTTTCTTATTTATTGCTTTGTTTCTTGTGAGTATTTTTTTTTCTCCTATCAAAAGATCTTTTTACAACATTTGTATTCCGTGGCAGGCTCAATAATATCTGCATCCCTTTTGCCTTAGGAGATAAAGCCCTAGATGGCTATAGTAAGAAGAAATATGTGTGTAAACTTCTCTTCATCTTCCTGCTGGGTCATGACATTGATTTTGGACACATGGAAGCTGTCAACTTGCTCAGCTCAAACAAATACACAGAAAAGCAGATTGTAAGTAACTAACAAGTGTGCTAGTCAGCATTATCCTCAAATCTTGTGATTTAGTGTTTTTTTTTTTTTTCCCCTAACACAATCACTATAGGAGTGCTGTTTGTCATATTTATATTAATTTTATCTACATCTAACTGGCGGGTAAGCTATCCTTAGCTTCTAAAACATCAATTTTACACTTCTAAATTTTACACTTCTATAAACAAATTACAAATTGCTCTGTAAGTAAACATTGAAGAAATGTTAGGATGGCTGTTATTGACCCTTTAGCTTCAGTTTTCCAGTCTCTTGATCTGGTAGTATGCAAATTGGGAAAGTCACAACCAATCCTGTTCATTGACTGAAAAAATGAAATCGGGGCTCAGCTAAAAAGCAGACGTATACATATTTTTTTTTATATACATGTGGTTCAACAGATTTTCTAATGAATTGTGTGCCCTCCATGTTCTAGGGCTACCTTTTTATCTCTGTTCTAGTGAATTCCAACAGTGAACTAATTCGCCTTATTAATAATGCCATCAAGAATGACCTGGCCAGCCGCAACCCCACATTCATGTGTTTGTCCTTGCATTGCATTGCTAATGTTGGCAGCAGAGAAATGGCAGAAGCTTTTGCATCGGAGATCCCCAGAATTCTTGTTGCTGGGTAATTATTTCTTAATCCTTGATGGAAGGCTTTCCAAATTTTAGCTAAATGTGGATATTATTATTATACAGAATTTATATAGCGCCAAGCCATTAAGCAGAGCTGTACTTTAAATAGGGGTTGCAAATGACAGACGAATACAGACAGTGATACAGGAGGAGAGGACCTTTCCCCGAAGAGCTTACAATCTAGTAGGATAACAGGCTTTTGGTGTGATTACATCAAAGTTATGGGTTTGAAATGAAGTATTTAGGAGGGTTCTGGGTGGGCATAACCAGGCCAATACTGTTAATATTTACTAAGGGCGGGAAGGAGATGGACCAGTCAATTGTGACTTTTGGTGTGTATTGTCATCCTTATGTTAGTCAGCTAATTAGTACTGTAGCAGGAGCACATGGTTCTTTGTATTTTTTTTTAACATTACTGAAAGATTTTTTTTTTTTTTTTTTGTAAACTTACAAATGTACTTTTTTTTTTTTTTATTTCTTTAATAGTGACACAATGGACAGTGTTAAGCAGAGTGCAGCTCTTTGCTTGTTAAGACTATACAAAACCTCACCTGACCTTGTGCCGATGGGCGAATGGACATCACGGGTGGTTCATCTCCTTAACGATCAACACATGGTATGTGCTTCAAATCTATCTGGAGGTTACTTTAGCCTAACTGGTATTTTACAAGAGCAAGTGCAGAATTCCATGCCTTTCAAGCAAAGAAAATGTAGTGGAGACTAGTGATAAGGTAAAAACAGTACCTCTGTTCATGGTGAGATGATTCAAAGGGTTTATTTGGAATAAAAGTTGAGCAGTGCTCAACCCAGAATTTTTTTTTAAGCCGGGTGGGAAGAAATTGTAGGTGAGTGGCAGCCCCTGTATTGTGACCAAACTCTTTAGTAACTACCCAAAAACAGCCAGGTGGGTGCTGAAAAGTGCCGGGTGGTGCGCCCAGCTAAAAGGGCCTGGGGAGAACCCTGTTGAGAGAGCAAAGCACACGTGTGGAGACCCAATGGCATGATCAGAATGGTGCCAAGTGGCGCCCCAAAAAGATATACTGTTCTTGTTTTATTACATCAGCATTGTAGAATCAACATGACATTACATCCCAATTTACTACAACTAATGGAGACACAATTCTTACTATTATTTCAGCCGACTCCACCAAGGCTGGATGATAACCATTACAAACGGAAATTCCAAGAATATCTAGAACAGATGCTGGCAGCACCAGCGTCCCCTCAATCTACTCTAATAAGAGAATAAGTCATCCATTAACTAAAGCATATAATCAACCCAAATCAAAAGAATATGTATAATAACTTTCTTGATCATCAGTGACATGTACAACTTTATATATCTAGTGCAGCATTTAGAAAATAGAGGAACACTGTATTTTGAATGTTGGTTATCTAATCTTGAAATATAGTCTGTTTTTGTTTACTTCAGATTTGGTATTTTCTTGTGTATTGTTGAGAAGGGGCCAAGTATAATTGGGTTATGTGATATACAAGGTTAGTTTTTGAACAATTAATTAAATTAGGTTACTTTTTATTAGGTTTTGTTCTGTACACACAGGGGCCTGCTAGGTTTACATCAATTATATAGTATAGATTTTAACCATTATAAAGCAGGAAAGCTGTTTAAATAAAAAGAACAAGCAAATGTAATTAAATAATTCCAGCTCTCAGGTGTAGAACTTAAGCCAAAAAAATAGGAATAAAGTTCCTAGGATATGTCTCTTCACCCTTTTCTGCTGCTCCCTGGCCACTGTTTGCCAGTAAGGGCAGACTTGAGAAGCCTGCAGTTACTCTTGTCTAACATGATGCATGCAGATGGTGTTTTGTAATTGTTATTTAAAAAAGATAAGGAACCAGGGATAATTAAGGTCTTGTTGGTTTTTATTTTTATTTTTTATGTGAAATAGACAGGGCTGAGCTCAGTAACTGGAATGAATACCACAAAAAAAAAGTCTTGCGACAGAAAAATAAACTGTTGGAGAAATCTCTGGATTATATTCCCTAAACTTGAACAATAATTCATTTATATTAATGCATTGTTCAGATTTATTTGCTGAAATTCTGCTTCAACTTTTTTTTTTTTTTTTTTTTTCATCATACACTTACCTTTTTTGTTTTTTTTTTAATTGATCCAGGGAGTGGTGACTGCAGCTGTCAGCCTCATTACTTGCCTCTGCCGAAAAAATCCAGAAGACTTCAAGACATGTGTGTCTTTGGCAGTTTCGAGACTCAGTCGGGTGAGTCTTGGACATTCAGTAGTTTAGTAATAAACACATTTTGGTACAGAGCCTGTTATCTGTTAATAATGTTCATTGGTCTCTATTCTTTAGAACAGGATAGGATAATCTCCCAGAGGGTTTTTTTTGCTTTGTCATTAGAAAATCTAAAAATGTTTAGTGTGCCTAAAGCAGAAAACAGATACTATACAATCCACTTGTAATTAAAACTGTTTCAGATAATTTTTAGATAAATTGCATTTGACATGCAGTTGATGTATACCTAAGCTACATCGACCTTTCTTTTTTGAAAATGAGTTTTTATTGAATTTTTATAAATATAAACAAGAAGCACAGCAATACAGGTATAGGAGCAATATATATAGTACAAATAAACAGTGGTTGAAGCGGAATACCCAACAATCAAAGTACATGTCCTCGTCCAAGGTAGTAATTTTACTGTCGAGTAATATTAAGTCCAAAGTCCAAGTAGAATCCCATCCGGTATTGCTGGAAACAAATCACAATAAAAGAAAAACAAATAAGAGAAAGGAGGGGGGAAAAAACCATACAATAAAGAAAAAAAAAAACAGGAACATATAGGATGTCAAAATAGTAACCACTATGAACACTAGGAGGGGGGGCAGGTGGGCATTATTAGTGAGATATTCCAGAGCAAGGTGAGCACAACTAATCCTTAAACTTGCAATCCTGCGTAGAAGGCATCCCATGGATCCCAGATCATTTCAAATCTGTCCACTTTTTTGTTTTGTATAAGGGCCGTAAGATATTCCATTAGGCGAACATCCTGGATACAGGTATATAGATCCTCTATAGAGGGAGGCAAGGTGGACTTCCATCTGGTGGGAATCAGGGTGCGGGCTGCCAGCAATATATGGGCAATCAGTTTGCTAGTAGGTTTGGGGAGACCCGTTAAGGGTAGCCCCCAAAGATGGGTAAGCAGATCCAGTGACAGCTGTTGTTGAGTTACATCTTGAAGCAGCTTATGGACCCGGTCCTAATAACTCTGAATAATGGGACAGAACCAGAACACATGTTCCAAAGTTCCCCACTGTGTCCCACATCCCCAACAGTTAGGGTCCACAACGGGAAACAACCTGTGTGATACTACCGAAATATTATTTTGTATAGATTTTCCTTATATAATGTACAGATGGAGCTTTTATGTGCTGCTTCCCAGATATCTGACCACTCCTCACTATCCAAGGAGCGGCCTAGAATAGTTTCCCAGGTGCTCATATATGCAAATTTTCCCAAAATCCCTCGTATACTAGTATGAAGGAGGCGGTAAAGTGAAGAAACCAGACCTTTGGTGTATGGGCCAAGCATGCATATCCTGTCAAAGGAAGTAATTTCTGTAAACCTAGATGCCTGGGTGAGGGGGAGGGCATAATGTCTATTTTGCAGATACGCGAAAAAGGCAGTTTGGGGAAGGTCAAACTTAGTTTGGAGTTCCAAAAAGGAAAGCAACCTCTTCTCCACGTGTTGTAAAATATGCCGAAGGTGGAACAGTCCCCTCTCCCTCCAGGGTTGCCACATCCCTCTTGTAAGACTATCAGGCAATAGGGGGTTGTGAATAATAGGTGTCAAAACTGATGCTGTGGAGGATAAACTATATTTATTTTTATAGGTCCGCCATAGATTTCTAGTAAACTGCATTGGTGAAAGCAAATCTTTCTCTGCCAATAGGAGGAAGGAGTTCCAGAGCATCACATTAGGGTGGATCGGGGAGATCCAGGATTCCTCCAATTCCCTACAAATAGTGGCGGAGTGTAATGAGGTCCAAAAAGGCAAATGGCTTAATGGGCCGCCACGTAATATGTAAGAAGGTCCGGGGCTCCCACACCTCCAAGCTCCCGTGGAGTACAGACTACCGACTTAGGGAGTCTGTCTCTTATTGGCCCAAATAAAGTTCAAGAAACCCGCCTGTAGTTTCTTTAGGGTCTGAACAGCAACCCGCACTGGGAGGGTTTCAAATAAATATAAAAGTTTAGGTAGGAGCATCATTTTTACTGAGGCTGTACGTCCCAAAAGCGATAACGGGTGTAATTTCCATTTGTTCAAGTAGTTATGTAGCTCCAGGAACAATGGGGAAAAGTTACACGAATACAGCTGGCCGTATGTAGCCATTATCTGAGTGCCTAAATAACCAATGGAATGCTCCCGCCACATAAAGGAGTACCTGTCTTGTTACACCGAAAGTTGTAGATGTGGCATGTGTAAAGGTAAGGCCTCCGTTTTAGAGGAGTTCACCTTGTAACCAGAAATTTCACCGAACAAGTGTAGTTCAGACCACAAATTTGGTAAAGTAATAGTGGGGTGTGTTAGCGTAAGAAGCACATCGTCCTCATAAAGCGAAATCTTGTAGGAGGAGCCCTTTACCTTAACACCTTGGATATCTGGGTTAGACCTAATTTTTGCTGCCAAGGGTTCGATACATAAGGCAAACAAAAGGGGGGACAGTGGGCAACCCTGACATGTACCATTTTTAGTAGAGATTGTCTGGAGGAGGCATGGGGCAATTTAACGGAGGCTGTCGGGCTGCTGTAGAGGTACCGAATTGCCCGGAAAAAAGTATCCGGAAAAGCCCAGCTTGGCAAGCGTGGAAAACATAAACGGCCAACTAAGGCGATCAAACGCCTTTTTTAGCATCTAGGTTAAGAATCAGGGATGGGGTTTCACGTTTGTTAAGGATATCTATAACATCAATCACCCTTCGGGTGTTGTCACTTGCATGCCGAAAAGGGATAAAACCAGTTTGGTCTCCATGTACTTAATATGGCAGGAGCCGTGAGAGTCTGTTAGCCAGCAATTTGGTGTATATTTTAAGATCCGAATTAAGCAGCGCTATGGGACTATAGTTAGCGCAGTCTATCGGATCTTTACACGGTTTGGGTATAACCATAATGTGGGAGCTGGACATGGAGGGCGGAATAGGTTTACCCCGTAAATAAGGCCTCTAAGTGTGGGAGTAATTCTGGTAGAAAAGTTTTGTAATACAAGTACGATGGGCCATCTGGACCAGGGGCTTTATTAGGTGATATACAATTTTAGAGATTTCTTCCTCCGTTATGGGTCGGTTGAGATGTTCCAGATGCTCTTCTGACAAAATAGGAATCTGTTTTCTCCTGTAAAGTGCCCCCTAGGCAGGTCTGTGCTTGATGTATAGCCTGATACAGTTGAGTGTAGTAGGTTTCAAAGCAAGAGGCTATACAGGAGGGGTCATATTGCATTACCCCGCGGTCATCTTTTATGGCCATAGGAAAGGCATTGACCCGTGCTTCTCTAAGTTTGCGTGCCAATAGTGTGTCAGCCTTATCACCTTTGTGGTAGTATATTTCTCGGGTGCGTTGCATCATTCAACTAACCTTCCTCAATTCCAAAGCCCTCAATTTAGAGCTGAGAGAGGTCACCTCCCGCAGAAGACCCAGTGAGGGCCTATTAACAAGTTTCGCCTCTGCAGAGCGCAGCTCCCGCTCAGTCAAAGTACGTTGCAGAGTAGAGTTACGTTTTAGGCGAGAGCTCAGAGCCATACACTGACCTCTAATAACCGCCTTATGAGCCTCCCAAAGTGTAGAGGTATGTGCCACTGAACCCTTGTTTTCAGTGAAGTAGTTTTGGATACCTGTAGTGCGGACCAATTTGGTGTCTTTATTTTTAAGGAGAAAGTCATTCAGTCTCCAGTGACAGACTCTAGTCTGAGAGGGGGCAAGGAAAACGTCCAGTGTGACCGGGGCGTGATCTGACCAAGTAATAGGATAAATGTCAGCCCACACACTGTTCCGCAGTAGCGGAAGGTTAATAAAAATATGATCAATGCGAGTGTGAGTGTGGTGGGGTGGGGAGTAAAATGTGAACTGGTTGTTGAATACCCCAGCTGTCATATAAGTGGTAGCGCCTAATGAGCTGTCTAAAGGCCTTAGATTGCTGCAGGACAGGTTGGTGGAGGGGATGCAAAGGTAGACGGCCTGTCCTGGGTTAAAATACCAATCTGGTGAGAACCATATTATCTGTGGATGATAAGATGAGATGAGAACAGGAAATCCCCCCTGCCTGATGTGCCTCCGGTGGATCACCTCCTCTGCTCCTGGAACCCAGAGTGTTAGAGCAGGGACCTGTGGAGTCAATAGAGCGAGCGGCTGCTGCATAATCTCAGCGCCGCGTGTCCACGCTCTCTGTGCTCCACGTGCGCTGAGGGGAAGCAGGAGCCGGCGCCATCTTGAAATCTTGGGGAGCCGTGGGAGTATCACAGGCAAAAGCCCGAATCGAGGGCGGAGAGGAGGAAGAGCGCTGGGCAGGGGTATGGGGGAGCTTCACCCCCCAACCCTGCTTAGATTTGCCTATGTTGCTGGGTGTTCAGTGCCCCTTATGTGTAGTAAAGCCGCCAGTGCCGTCAGAGCAGATCGATCATGCGGCCATCTCCTGAGACCGCCAGGCCACGCCCCCTACATCAACCTTTCTTAAACAGAAATCTGTCATACATCAAGAGGAAGAAAAATCAGAGATGACACATTACAGATCAATTTTAGTGTACTTTACCTCACTTTGGACCATAGGAATATTAGACCTTTATTAACCATGACCATTATTTGAAGCCAAAACTGTGAAATTGTATTTTGCTTCAGTTCATGTTTGAATAAAAGGCTATTTTATATGTGGTCTCAAATAAATCAATCAATCACTTATTTGTGATTAAACAAAAGAACTATTTAGAATTGTGTATATTTAAATGTTTTATTTATTTATTTTTTTCATTATATCCTTTGGAAAAAAAAAAAAAAACAACAAAGCAATCTTAATACAGTTATCTAATATCTACACCCCATGTTGACAGATTGTATCTTCAGCCTCCACTGATCTGCAGGATTATACATACTATTTTGTCCCTGCTCCCTGGCTCTCTGTAAAGCTGTTGCGCCTTCTCCAGTGTTACCCTCCCCCAGGTAAAGTCATTCTCTTGACCTAATGTTACAGCTGTATGTTTGTGTTGTCTACGGAAATTAAAGGTGAAATTTATACAGTGAATGAAAATGTTGTTAGTAGGTAAATCCCTGTGGTAATCTAATTATGGTTAGTACATAACCCTGCTATTACAATACAGCAAAACATTACAATAATAACATAGAAACAAAAAAGACCAAATAGGAATGCAATGAGGAATGTCTTACAGCTACCTGTTAAGATGTTATTGAGTACCCCAGGAGCCTGATTCCCTAAGACTGTGTCTTGCTAGGTTCTCCCTTGCTTACATGCTTCTTGCATGGCTAACTATTTCTTGCTTACTCAGTAACTCATACAGGCTTCCTCTGGCTCTAGCTGACTTCCTTCTCCCTCTGTCTCTCACTATTACTATTCTCTCAGCTCCCAGTCTTATACAGTTAAACCCAATTAGGAATCATTGGAGATTTAGCATTGGCTAATAGATCTGTAGGGCACCTAATGGTTGAAGCATTCCCCTCGCTTGGGACTGGTTAATTCAAACTCCAGTAATTAGTTTAAACATGAAATGTAGGAGTTCTGGAGTTGTTGGGGAAGCCAAGCAGGGGTTATTTATTTTAGGTGTCAGCATGGGTTTATCACCACACTCCATCTGTTCTGTCATCTATCTTCTGCTGACACAGGCTTGATTTATTTATTACCCCTAAAGGCCCTACTGGTAACCAGCTTTATTATGGTAACTTTATCTGTTTCCTGGGATTTTTTTTTGTCACTTGTGTGACTGGACAGGGATTATCATGCATTGTTTGATTATACCTAATATAAAACCTAACTATTGGCATATGGCCTATAATGTATGTATAACTAAGGGAATATAGGGTACCATATGTATATATACTGGTAATCTCTACAAACAATCTTGTTGTGCAACACGTATACCTATTACTGGCTGGTTTTGTGAAATAAATTACCGCTTGTTTTCAGAGGATGCTGCTGTGAAGGGTCGTTTAGTGGAGTGCCTGGAAACTATTTTGAACAAAGCACAAGAGCCACCAAAGTCCAAAAAGGTGCAGCATTCAAACGCAAAAAACGCTATACTGTTTGAGGCCATCAGTCTAATTATTCATTATGACAGGTAGGTGATGATATAAAGGAGTTTGTTACTGTTACAAAGCTTACATGTCAGAGCCTGAAATTTTGTAGGACACCAATGGGCTTCATAATGTTTCACTGATTTGGTGCATTTTTTTGTTTGTTCGTAGTGAACCTAACTTGCTGGTAAGAGCCTGTAACCAGCTGGGTCAATTCCTGCAGCATCGAGAGACCAATCTGCGCTATTTGGCTCTGGAAAGTATGTGTACATTGGCTAGCTCTGAATTTTCCCACGAGGCTGTAAAAACACACATTGAAACAGTCATCAATGCTTTAAAGGTAAGTATATGCCTATTTGCCAGCTTATAAATAAACTCCACGCATATTCCTAAATAACCACAAACAATGGGCATATGTCAGCAGTTACATCCCAAATGTTTTCAATTATGTTCCTCCTTTTTATTGATCGGGGTTTTATCAACTTCAATTCACCAATACATCTTGGTCACAGATTGCCCCAACCTATTGCTTGGAAAAAAAAAATTGCATTACCATGCTAAAGTACAGTTGTTGGCCTAATTGGTAAAAAAAAAAAAAAAAAAAAAAAATTTCTTATTTTGCACTTGTACATTTGCTGTTGTTTTATCGGTTTCAGTTGGTGCTTTGTTTATTTTTTTTATTTTTTTTTAACTTGTAGACCGAGAGGGATGTAAGTGTAAGACAGCGGGCTGCTGATCTCCTGTATGCAATGTGCGACCGTACAAATGCTAAGCAGATTGTTTCAGAAATGCTAAGCTATCTGGAGACGGCAGACTACTCCATTCGTGAAGAAATTGTAAGTGGGTTTTGTACTACATAATGATGTAATAGTGTGTTTTTATAGTGACAACAAAGGATATTTGTGTACAATACACGGAACAGCTCTTACCGACATGATAACTTACTATATACTCTTGTTTGGACAAGTGAAAGATTATTCATTGATTTTTCGGTGTGTAAGTTTTTTGTCCAAAGTTGTGAACTTTGTGTGAATGTTAAAGTGGACCTAAACTCACATTTGCAACTTGGGCTTATGGATGATATAAGCCACTTGGTCACAAGTTTAGTCCTTTTTTTCTTTTTTTTTTTTCTCTCTAATACAGATTAGGGTGACAACAGGCTCCACTGAAAGGAGTGACAAAGGTAATTAGGGTGACTACGAACTCCACAGATGAGGTGCGGGTGGGGTTAAAACATAGATGAGGGGGACAAAAAACTCCATAGAGTAGGATACTCCCAAAGCACAGAGTTATACTGTGCAAAAGTTTTAAAAGGCAGTTGGATGTGGGGGCCTGATCTGTAGTCATAGATGTTACATCAGCACCAACCAATCACAGAATGCAGCACACTGATTGGTTAGAGTCTGGGAGGGAACCTTCGGTAGTGAGGAAGTGCTGTGGCCAGAGAAGGTCAGGAGTGGATAGCAAGGCAATTTGCCAGACAAGTATTAGTATAATGAATGTTTCTTTTTTTATGGATTCAAGCTAACATAGCCAGAGCCACTAAGGGTACTAGACATTCCAGTTCAAGTAAGTCGGAATAAAGCTCTAATATTAGGTCTGATGTCGGAGTTTAGGTCCACTTTAAGTAACAAAATCAAATAGATGACATAGAGTGAGCTCAATACTTGGAAAGTTTATTCAGTAGAATATGCATTTTACATGCATTTTCATTTGTGTCCTTTCTAATCAAAGGTCCTGAAAGTAGCCATTCTGGCTGAGAAGTATGCTGTGGATTACAGCTGGTACGTGGACACAATCCTGAACTTGATTCGCATTGCTGGAGATTATGTCAGTGAGGAAGTTTGGTACAGAGTCATACAGATTGTCATTAACCGCGATGATGTGCAAGGATATGCTGCCAAAACTGTTTTTGAGGTAAAATTTGCATACTCTTACACTGTCCTTTTATTAGTAAAATTGTGTTCTTTTAATGGTTGTCCTTTTGCGTTGCTTCAGCTTTCATAAAACCATATTGGGTGTCGAAGAAGCTTCTACTGATTCAGATGCATGTGTCTGAAACAACGTGGAATGGAACAATGCCCCACTTAATACTAGTGTAAAAGGCTTTTAATGGCTTTAAAAGGGCAGTCACCAAATAAATTGGTCACTTTTATATGTGTAACATTCTGTAAAGGTGTTTAACGTTGATAAATAAATTACCATGCATGTAGCCAATTTACTAAAGAAATAATCCAAACTACTCAATTTCTGTCCTTTCTTAATATACCTTCAATTCCTACATTACTACTACTGTTTCATTCACCTTATGAAGCAGTTTTTTTTCGAAGTGGAGTTTTTTATTTATTTTTTTTTTTTAATCTCTTGGGTATGTTGCTAGTTTTTAAGTAACTCTGTAACTTGTTAAGAACACTGATTCAGTTTATAATCCCATTCAGGCTCTTCAGGCTCCTGCCTGCCATGAGAACATGGTAAAAGTGGGAGGATATATCCTTGGAGAATTTGGTAATCTTATTGCAGGAGACCCTAGGTCCAGGTAAGGTGCACAAACTTTTGAAACTATTCCTAGGTCATAACGGTTTTGTTTCTTTAGATATTTTGGAAAGTTTGGAATGGGGTTGCATGTGTGTAATAGAATTGTATGTTGACAGTTATATGTATGTTTGTGGCAATGGCTAGCAGAGCAGTTTTCCAGCTCTGGTGTTTGAATATTTTTTTTCTTTATTTTATTATTTAATACTCTGGCTGATGCTTTCACTCTCTGGAAGATTGAACACTGGTAAACAAAATTACAGTCCAGTCCAAGATGACCCCTCCTACTACCAGCATTTTTTCTCATAGTCTGTTTGCTTGCTTGTGTCCTAGGAAGATGGATGTGCTCTCATTAGCAGTTTTCTGGTCAGCTGACCACTACGTACTGGTCCGGACGCCACCAAACTGGAAGTGCCCTGGGTGCTAGGGTGTGTGTGTGTGTGTGTGTGTATATATATATATATATATATATATATATATATATATATATATATATATAGGCACTTTCTTGACTCCACTCTTGTAGATTTAGCCATATAGCACTTTTCAGGTCCAGAATCTTTTGGAATTGTCACTGTGCTTTCCCAGTCTAAATGAGGAGGCCGATCAGCCAAGACGTAAAACCCAAGTTTCCTTTTTTTTCAAATTTCTCCCCATTCCTTTTGTTCCTCTATGGAAGCAGCTGATTCTTGACAACTGGCATTTAAAGTCCTTTTTTACAGAGGTGAAATAAGCATTGACCATGTCAACGTTTTTCTCAGTAAATATATTTCTATTGGGGTTTTTGACATAGAAATTTACACCAGATGTCCGTAACAGCCCAAGTAACACACACAAACAAACACCAAAACAAAATACGTTCATATATTGGTGTTCTCCCTTCAGCCCTTTTTAGCCGGGTGCACCCCCCAGCACTTTTCAGAAACCATCTGCCTTTTTTTGGGTGGTTACTAATGAGTTGAGTTACAATACAGGGCCTGCCACTGGCCTAAAATTTCTTCCCACCCAGCCTAGGTTTAAAACAGTATTATAAAGTGAAATGGCTCAGGGAAGAAATATTGAACACATTAAGAAAAGGAGGTGCAAAAATGCATATGAAGCCAAGAAACCTGCTGCAAACAGTCAGTATTTGGAAAGCAATCCTGCCCCTATCAGTCAAATTATCAGCTGGTTTACTCATAACTGATGACCTTGGAGTAAATTGAATTCAGAGGAACCCTCTCACATAATTGTTCACAATGTTGAGTACCACATCCCTATTGTGCAGTAGAGAAAAGGGAAGTTTGAATCCATGCTCAGAGCATAAACACCCTGGAAAGGAACAAACTAAAATAATGGGGTTTTTAAGGTACGAAGTTTAAAAAAAGCTGCTTGAAATTCTATTTAACATTTAAAAACTTTGAAATACATATCAAAATGTGCAAACATACATTAAAACATAGTAAAACTGACACAAAACATATCTTCTACTGCTCGGTTATAGATTGAAATAACTGACCACACAGGGTCGATATATAAGGTTTTTTCTAAACAATATTTTGCTGCTGCTACAAGGTAAATACTATTAATATTACTTAACGCGTTTCGCAGATCTAGTCTGCTTCTTCAGAAGTTCATACAAACTGATTACTAGCAGCATTAGTTGTGGTAATAGTGATGGTATCAAGCATATGACTCTGGACCATAGGAGGAGACACTTGCAGGCTGAGCCCAAACAGGTGGGGTATAATCCTAGACTTGGATCACACCTTCTCAATGCTCCCTCCACATAATAAATACATTTTCGTCCCTAATTGTTCATTTAATCTGCCCAACTTAATGCTAATTTGTTTCAGGTGAAAATATAGCATGTACAGTGGTCTACAGAAATCATTTATCTTGTTCAAGGCATTTGTTTAGCATGTGTAGCAAGCAGGGTAATTGATGTGACTGGGCCCACCCTCCAGTTTATGTGTTAGGATATCCAGATGGTACCTGATAGACTATAAAGAAAGGGATGTGTATTTATGGTCATGTTGTTGGTACTGCCTGCTACAATCTGAGGCATGCCATGGTAAAAGTAGGGCTTATCAGAGGGCCTGCAAGTTTGTTTTTCCAATCATCCTGTAGGTGTCAAATTTCTGTGTTCCTCAATAGACTTCAATAAAAGATTTTACAGTGAGCTCCTAACAAAAATCTAATTTTGCTTGCTCCCGGGTTTCCTTTGCAAGAACACAGTGGAAAGTTGTGGACTGAGTGGGCAGGATAAAAACTACTGAATAGAGAATGTCCCCATGGACTGAAATAAAAACTTAACAAATAGACTAAAACCTACCTACACAATTCAGACAAAATAAAGGGACTGAAGTGTTTATATTACCCAGCCAAACCGTTTTATGTGCTTGTGTTTTTAACCCGTTTGTATGATTATATTGTTCATGATCGAAAACAGTGACTTAAAACTTCTTCTCTTCTCTCCAGCCCACTGGTACAGTTCAACCTACTTCATTCAAAGTTTCACTTGTGCAGTGTGTCAACTCGAGCTCTTCTACTTTCCACCTACATCAAGTTCATCAACTTATTCCCTGAAACAAAACCCACTATCCAAGATGTGCTGCGTTCAGATAGCCAAATTAGAAATGCAGATGTGGAGCTCCAGCAGAGAGCAGTAGAGTACCTAAAGCTAAGCTCTATTGCAAGCACTGATGTTCTTGTAAGAACTTTTATTATTTCTTTTTATGTGCAGGTGGCAATGAATAGTTGCGTGCAAATTGTTATAATTGGGATCTGTAGTGAGGGAATAGAACAGGTGCATTTAATTTACCTGGAAACGCTTGTTTTGTGCAGTGATTTTTCCCTTGTTTTCGACATTTTCTGGTCATCGCCTTTTATTTTTTTTTTATTTTTTTTTATTTTTTAAATGTTTGTTTATGTTCAGAAATGCAGCTAAATGTGGGTATGGCTTTTTTCCCCAAAAAATTTATGTCTGTGGGATTTGCTTTCTTTTTGTCTGTTAAAAATATCTCGGTTTGTTTGTATTTATATGTCTTAAAGGTTTCAAAACTTTGTAAGTAAAAGAAAAAATTACCATACATAACACATAACACTATTACTATGTTTTTTTTTTTTCTATATTCCGTAAAATATCCCTCTAAGCTAATTCCTAGATATTACTTGGTATCTGCATGCCTAGGCTACAGTACTGGAGGAAATGCCTCCTTTTCCTGAACGGGAATCATCTATTTTGGCGAAGTTGAAGAAAAAGAAGGGACCTGGTGTGGTCAGTGAGTTAGAAGAAGGGAAGAAAGATTCAAACTCTGAGATTAACGGTGGAGTGGAACCCACTACCAGCACTGCGGTAAGATTTCGAAGTACACAAAGAACTCTGTATGCTAAAATAATGTCAAAACATTATGTATGTTGCTTACAGTTAGGCATATTTTACGGTTTACAGGGAACCTTTGCTTAATGAAATTTAAAAGCCTCCTCTTTTAGTCTAAAAAAAAAAAAAAAAAAATCACTCTGATTTGATAACTTGAGTAATTTCCAGTCACAGACGAACAATCAATATGTTTGTGCCCTTTGCTTTATACTTATTCTGGATCAGTAGTATTTATGCCAAAACATCAGTGTGACAACCAGGCAGCTAGCAGTTTCAGAAGGGGTATTAATGACTCCTGTGTTTTCTTTAGTACAGGTATCTATTGCATTGCTATAAGATTTCTAAAACTTGTCTCATTGTGGGTTTTGTTTTCATAGTCTACCCCATCTCCATCTGCTGATCTTCTTGGTTTGCGAAGTACTCCTATAACTGGATCAGCAGTGCCCAGCACTGGAAATCTCTTGGTGGATGTTTTTTCTGACACGCCCTCTGCCACTGCTTCTGTAGCACCTGGTGCTGAAGAGAACTTTCTCAGGTATTATACTCTTAGACCTGATAAGAATTACAAATATCTGGTTGTAACATGTTTGGTACATTTCATTATAAGGATACTGTAATAAGAAACATTCATCTGTCTTTGCCAGAGAGGAGCCTGAAGTCTATATATTGGGCTCGCTCTTGCGCTTTCTCTCTCCCTCTCGTTCTCTCTCTCTCTCCCCCTCTCCCTTGCTCTCCCTCTCATTCTCCTTCTCTCTCGCGCTCTCGCTCTCTCTCTCTCGTTCTCCTGCTCTCTCGTTCTCCTGCTCTCTCGTTCTCCTGCTCTCTCGTTCTCCTGCTCTCTCG
>NC_092868.1:22936127-23050549 GCF_032062135.1 Pyxicephalus adspersus | reverse complement strand
GCTCTCTCGTTCTCCTGCTCTCTCGCGCTCTCGCTCTCTCGTTCTCCTGCTCTCTCGCGCTCTCGTTCTCCTGCGCTCTCGTTCTCCTGCGCTCTCGTTCTCCTGCGCTCTCGCGCTCTCGTTCTCCTGCGCTCTCGCGCTCGCTCTCTCCTGCGCTCTCGCGCTCGCTCTCTCCTGCGCTCTCGCGCTCGCTCTCTCCTGCGCTCTCTCCTGCGCTCTCTCCTGCGCTCTCTCCTGCGCTCTCTCCTGCGCTCTCTCCTGCGCTCTCTCTCGCTCTCTCGCTCTCGCGCGCGCTTTCTCTCGCTCTTTCGCTCGCTCTCCTGCTCTCTCTCGCTCAGCCATACTTTGAGGTGTTTCAAATGGACAATACATACAGACTGAAGATAATTGCTACAAACCCTGCCAAGACTCCCACCTCCAAGGGAACATATTGGCTGCAGCCCTAAGTTACCTCTAAAAAGGGGGTGGGTGCCGCCTTATGATGTCAGTAGGGGATTAAGAAGCATACAGTTCTGATGAGTGGCCTTTGATGAGCTTCTGCGCTATAATTTTAGGGAAGTGCTGCTAAGTAGGTCCAGGTGCTGGACTAGTGGCTGGTATAGCAAGTCAATAAAATACTTATGCATTTAAGGGAAATATTTGGGAATTTTATATTCCACCTAACTAATTTTTTTTTGCCAGAAATTTATTATTGTACTGTTGTAAAGCTGTGTGTATGCTGCTGTTTCTTGTCTACTTATCTAATTGCATGTGAGTTTTCTGTCTTCTCTTTTTGGTCTTTGTCTTTTTTTGCTGTCTTGCTGCTAGTGGAATTGTTTCTTGTCTTTGTCTGTCTTGCTGTGCTTGCCTATGATTGGATGGTGTACAGTGAATTGGACCCACCCTCTGAGACTCCTGCGTCCCTGTTGGTCGATGCAGACCAGCCTTCTGAGTAAGGGCTGATTAATTACCTGTTAAGGCATGCACAGTAGTTATCATTATTAGTATTCACATTTTTTCACCACTTACAAGAATCTTCAACATTGGCATAATGACCCATGGGGTAGTACTACAGTACAAGGAGAAAAAGAGCAAAAACTATAAAAGCTTTTTAGGCACCCAAAATCAAAAGATACTAACTGGCCAACAGCATCCCTTTATTCAAGTTAAAACTTGTTTTAAAATCCCAAACACAGTAGACATCAACTTGTTTTGGTCCAGAACAAAAACCCTATTTCTTAGGGCCCTTTCTTTAGAAAAATGCTAAACAATGGGCACTTCTATGGGCCAATAATTGTACCGTGTTTTAGACCCAACGCATTTTGCAGCTGATGCTGCTTCTTCCGGAGGAGTTGAGATACACATGAGATGCATCTTTGCTTTTTTTATCTTCTATTTTGTACCCTTCCTATAACCAAGAAACAAGTCAGAACTATCTTTTTAGGTTTTTAGATTATATAGGTTATCTGTCTTCTAGGCTTTGAAACATCCATTCCTGACTCACAAATTGCATATTTGGTCATGGATAGGAAAGCTGAACCAGTTTATTGTGATAATAGTATGTGAATCTTGAGTCTGTGAACAAAGTATTTTTATTCAGTGCTAGGGGCGTTACTTATTTAAGAGTTTTAGTATTTAAGTAAAGCTTACCATATGTAGCAATTAATTAGACCATAAAAAGATCCTCAGTTTTTATATTCTGGTCATTGTATTTTAGACCAGCTCCTGTTGTCTCTTTATTGCTTATTACTCAGCTTCATGGACAGCATGTCTGTGGCTCAAATTAGGCCAAAAGTGGTGTGTATATATATAATATTTTCCATTGCACTGACCTGCTTTGGGGTATTTGTGTATATGAACCTGTGCTTTTGTGTTTCAGGGAAACATGTAACGGGAAAAGTGCATGGGTTGCCAATTTCTTGAGTATCAGATATGCCAAAGATGCTTCAGTGATTTGTTCACAACACTTCCATTCCACTAATTTTTTTGTTATCTAATGCTGCACTTATAGTATATTACCATTTGCAACTAGATTCCATATTTTATATCCTTTGTTACATTTAGCTCATGACTAAAAATTTTAACCATTGAGTCAAGTAGTGTTTGTAAATCTTAGTGCCTACTGGGCTTATAGATATTCAATTTAATGAAAAGCTGTCATACCTATCATAATGTTTCTATTCATACATCTGTCAAAATGCATATTAGGTATGGAAAAGGGCATTAGTTGTACAGTGGTTGAATAGGGAGCATTATTTTGCCTTGAAATTTTTAAGTGTTGCTACCGGTAGTACATATGGACTATATGGAAATAACATACGTTTCTATATATAACCATATAACAAGATTCATTTTGTTTTTCCCTTTTTTTTTTTTTTTTTTTTTTTTTTTTTTTTTTTTTTTTTTTTTTTTTTTTTTTTTTTTTTTTTTTTTTTTTTTTTGGTTGCTTTCTCTGTCTTTTTTTTTTCTTTTTTTTTTTTTTTTTTTTTTTTTTTTATAAAAAGGTTATCCCACAATGAAAGGATGATTCCCACGCCTGTTTTCATGACATGAGCACAGCGGTGGGACTCCGGACAGTGTGGGATCCCCAGACCCTAGAGGCCAAATGAGGACAAGTCTCCCCAATTAAACTCTAGTGCTGAATGGCTGAGAAAAGGGAAACTAGAAGGGTTTTCCTATTCTCACCCAATTAAGCCAATTAACGGAGGTGAGTTCACTGCATCCGCAGCCCTAGAGGAGTTGTAGTATGTGCTCTATACACACGTGGTTACAGAGCACGTGCCACAAGTCCTCTAGAGCTGCAGTTGAACTCATACAACATCTCCCTTGAGACGTTGTGTAAAGACAATGTATCCGTGGACCCTAGAGGTGCGCGGAGCACATGCTGCTGCTCTGCTAAGGCGCCGGGAGCAATCAAGAGATCGGAGCTGTCAGGAGAGCAGAGCTCTGCTGATTGCTCTGCTAGGACCGCGGGAGCAATCAGCGGAGCGCTGCTATTCTGACAGCTTCATTCTCTTGATTGCTTCAGCAGTGGACACATGACTTCTCGGGGGGAGGTTGTGTGAGGACAGTGCACCTGCGCCATTTGGCACTAGAGCTGAATGGGGAGATTTGTCCTTATTTTCCCTCTAGTGCCTGGGGATCTGATGCTGTCAGGCATCCCACTGCTTTGCTCATTTAATGAATGGCTGCATCATCCTTTCATTGTGGGATAACCTGTAAAAGAAAGTCCGAGTGGGGCAATGGAGATCTGCAAGTCTCCTTATTTAAGTGGGCTTCCAGATTCTAAATTCCTGCTAAAAATGCTTATAAAAAACCCTATTGTTTGCAATAGAAACTTTCATAAAATGTTTAAAAAAGCTTGTAAAAGCCTCCATTGAATTCAATAGGAGCTTTCATTGCCCTTTAAAAGCATTTATAAATGTGGGAAAATGCCCCTATTGACATCAATACGCACGTTTTTTAAATGCAGCAAGGAGCGTTATCTAAAATGCTGAAACAAGCTGTAAGGAAAAGCCCTGATGTAGATTAGCCAATTGGAATGCATGGGAGTTTCAAACATGGGCTTTTAAGCGCTGAGGAAACGGTCTGTGTAGACTAAGCCTTAAGGTAATTTCTCTTTCTGTCAAATGTTCAAAATGTTAAACTTAACCATGGGTGCCCTTTGGCATATACATTAAATACAGGCTTAGTTTGTTTTTATTAAAAGAAATGTTTTCAGACTATTAGCAGAATTATAACCTGTAACTTTGCATAACATGCAGACTAACTCTTAAAAGCATAAATACATATTCAAATTGATCATTGTCAATATTTTAATATTATAAATTACAGGGTTTCATTAACGTTTTTACATTTTAAATTTTGAAGAACATAGGTTTGTCCTTCTTACTGTAGAATTCTGCTTTAGAGTCACAAAAAAGTGGAACATCCATTTAGAATGGAAAAACGAATGATGAAACTTGCTAATCTCTCATTATTAAACCCATAGACTCATTATTAAGTGGATAGACTCCACTTAATACATATATACATTTGAATCCATGGTTTTCCCTGTTCATATAATAGAGTACAAATCATGACCCTGATAGTGGTAGATAAATCACCATGTAATACCATGTAGAAAATGGAAATATCCTTTAATGGCATGACTGAATTTAGAACTGGATGCAAGAGCTAACCTATCCTTCATGTGTGGGGGGTGTGTGTGTATGTATGTATGGAAGTGTGTGTGTGTATATATTGCAATTATTACGTTTAATACTGGTAGTTTGGGTTCTGCTGTCTCTTCTACAATCAAACTATAGTGTGTAGTTTTGGTATTGTGCTATGAATTTATTAATTTTTTTTCAGACCATTCTGAAGCCCCTAGACCTTTATTGAAAGCGTCAGAAAAACCTTTATTCTAAATTTTCAAATTGCAATCTCAATCTAACTTGGAATCTTTTTATTAGAAAAGTTTTAGAATTTAAAATTACAACATTTGTAAATAACAAAGTTGGTTTCCCATACCTAATTTTTTTTGTGCATTTTGTTGAGTAAATACCCAGAATTCTGCATTTTTTTATTTTTTTATTTTTTTTTACATAGTACAGATTTTGATATTCTTGTGTTGTCATTACGGTTTACATGCATCTGTGTTTAAAACTGAATTACAGTTTATATGGATATTTTTTCAATGTAAAATGCTCGAGATAATGGTATCCCTGTAAATTGTCCCTGTGGTTTTAGGTTTGTCTGCAAGAATAATGGAGTGCTTTTTGAGAACCAACTTTTGCAGATTGGTGTTAAATCAGAGTTCCGTCAGAATCTAGGTATGCAACGGTGGCTGTGGTTGTTATGTTAGTCGTAAATATAATGGATGATTTCTGTAGGTTTTTAAGTCTCCAATCTTTATGTAAACCTTTTCTTTCTTTACTGCAGGACGTATGTACTTGTTTTATGGAAACAAAACATCAGTGCAGTTCCAGAGTTTTACTCCAACAGTGTCATACCCCGGGGAGCTGCAAAACCATATCCTTTTGTGCTTCAATAAAAATACTGGTTGCCACCCCTGAAAATTTTCAAATATATGGGTACTGACTCCGTATCTCCCTGATACTTGTCTCTCTTTACTGAGCTAACCAACGCTTGTTTGGTACAAGTGTCATACCAATTAAGTTCGTATGAACAGAACAATGTTTGACCTGTTTGCTAGCATTCTGAAACTATCTATTTTTTTTCTCTATTTATTTTGACAGAAGAAGCTCTGGCTTTAAACTCAAATCTAGGTTCAGCAATGTTATTCATCTTTCTGCTTCTTATACTGATATTCAAAAATCCTATTTTGATATTTTAAAACTATGTTTAAACCTTGAATTTGCTTTGATGGTTAACCTTTTATATGTTAAGGGGATAGATCGGGTGTCGTGCGATTAAAAGAAGAGGTTAACATATATTTTCTATTCCTACAGAACATACACTATAGCACTAATTGCCTAAAAACTTAATGCTGGCCATGAGTAAATGGGGTTAGAAGACACTGTGAATCTCGGCTTGCAGCACATGGAAGCTACTTATCAATGGATTTGTCAAGCCCTAAACTACGGCTTAAAAGAAGTTCTTTTTTTTTTGGTGGGGGTGGGGGTTTGAGGTTGAAGCCACCTCCCTTGTGGTCTTTATTGCTAATATACAAATTATGTGTTAAAATTCTAAAGTCTCCTGCAATAACCCACTTTAAAATGCTTTTTAACACTTGTTTAAACGCATGGTGGTATGGTCATTTAAAAAGAATTTAAAAATATAATTGTAGACTTAGATATACTTTAAAACCGGAGGGGGAGCTAATAAGAAAAGCCATGCCTGTTCATTGGGAATTTATTAAAAACAAACGTGTGAATAAGGACAACCTTTTGTTTTTACATGGTTTTTCAAAAATGCTGACAGCCTTAACTCGACATCTCACAGCTCAACATTCAGACCAAGCCTGTTGATCCAGTGGTGGAGGGTGGAGCTCAAGTCCAGCAGGTGTTGAACATTGAGTGCCTTGCAGACTTTGATGAGCCTCCCATGATTAATATTAAATTCAGGTATTGGGCATCTGCTGCCTACTTTAGTTAAATTTATGAGATTACATTTATGTTTACCCCTTGTCAACTACTTTTCTTAGGTACGGAGGAACATTACAGAACATTACATTAAAATTGCCAATAACAATCAACAAGTTCTTTCAAGCAACTGAGATGCCATCCCAGGACTTTTTTCAGCGCTGGAAGCAGCTGAGCCTGTAATCACTTTATATTTTATTTAAAGTGCATTTGTAGTGTGGGAGAAAGTGTTTAATATTTTGATTGCCCCTTTCTATACTAGCAAAAGTTATTCCCTTAACAATAGGCTTCTTTTACATATTGCCATTTTAATACGGTTTTTCGTTCATGATGTTGGGGAGAGCATACTTACCTGTAATTCAGCAACTAACACTTTTGCAATTTGTCAATCCTTTGTTACTATAATATCAATCTCTTTACATTGCAAAATAGACCATCCAAATTGTGGTAATTTTGGATTTATACAAGTATAATGTGGTTATAGTGATAATTACAACATATACATACAGTTGGGAAGACTATCTTCAGATACCTTGGGAATAGAGGGCAATGGTATTGCAATCTCCTGCAACACAAGTCTCTTTATAAAGACTCACCTTTTACAGCTAAATAATCTCTCATGCATTTTTTGTTCGCCTGCTGTAGTTGCTCACCACCTACTTCCTGTGAAATAACAGTCCTGACTCTAAATATAAACCGTTTCTACGGTAGTGAAAGAAGGCTGGTAAATAGTTCTGGCATCTAATGTTGTTCCTAGTTTGGGAGTCTTACAAGTATAAATGAGTGACCCTCCCACCAGCTGATTGCAATAATGGTGTGGTTGCTGTGGCGCAATGTGGGAGCTCATTTATTTATTTAAATGGGTGTTTTACGTTGCTTCTGTACACTATTATTTTTTTTTTTTTCTGAAGGCTTTTGAGCCTATATTGGACAGCGTAAAACTGTAACGGTTTGATGAGTGAGCAGACATACTTTAGTATCTCAATACTGTTGCATTTAGCTAATGCTTTGCTTTTCTTCTCTTCCTAGACCACAGCAAGAAGCACAAAAGATTTTTAAAGCGAATCATGCTATGGATTCCGAAGTGACAAAGGCAAAGGTAAGTTATGTATTCATGGGCTGATTGTAATTTGGGTATTTATAATATAGTTTAGGGAATCATAGCCTATTCTCATACCAGCCTTGCCTCTATGTAATTGCTATTTTATTCACAACTGGGACATGCAACTTCCAAAAAAATTTCCAACTTCTACTTGCCATTTCTTATTCCCAACACCATTTTTTTAGTTACAATTAGGCATACTAAATTAAATTAGTTCAAAAAGTGTTATCTTCTTTTATGTGATAGATTGACTGATCGTTTAAATGTTTTTATGTATTCCAGTTGTTGGGGTTTGGTACTGCACTACTAGAAAACGTGGATCCCAATCCAGACAATTTTGTAGGTGCTGGTATCATTCAGACCAAAACTATTCAGGTTGGATGCCTTTTGCGTCTGGAGCCCAACATTCAAGCTCAGGTAAATGGGGGTGGGGGACAACACACAGGTTTCTTTGTAGATGTAGTGATATGTATACTTTTACCTTCCTACACAATCTTGCATAGACTGGCAGGAAGAGATTATTGTCCTATATTAATGTGTAAGTAATATATTATTATTCTCTTGTATTTATATAGTGCCAACATATTATGCAGCGCTTTACAAAGTCTATTGTCATATAACGAAGTGTCCCTCTAAGGGGCTTGCAGTCTAATGTTCCTACCATTGTCATGTCATTTCCACAGTCTAAGGACAATTTTTAGGGGAAACCAATTAACTGCTTGTTTTTGGGGATGTGGGAGGATACCAAAGTGTCAGAAAGTGGAAATACGCAGAGAACATACTCATTGCACATAATGTCATGGGCCAAATTTGAACCTGTTACTTGCTACAATTCCTTAAGTCAAAGGATATAAATCCACTTTCTGTGCACCAAGTTATTTTTCCAGCCCAGATATTGCCTTGTTAATAATGCCAGTGATCATTACTTAATGTGCTGTGCATAGAGCAGAATGTGGGTGGTTGCTTCCTAAATATTTGTAAACTTTTTTTATGTATTGGAGAACATAAAAACTACTAATAATCACACACAACGGAAAACTTTGTATTTGTCAAATTGATTTCTTAAATCATAGGGACTTTCAGTGTACACCAAAAAGTGAAGAGTATATAAATATGACCTAAAGCATTCATTTCACGTTTATTACTTTTTTTAAGGCACATATCATATATAAAATTGGAAAATAAACTAGCTGATAAAAACCCTTAGCATTGATCCGAAGTAATTTGTAGAATTCTGTTCTTATGTAAATGTGAAACAGAGGTACCATCAAATCTGGCAGTGTAATGATATCAATGTTCCATTAATGTATGGAACTCCATGCACACCACTAAAAGTAAAAAAGCAACATTTACTTAAAGTAAATTCTACATATCACTTACTCTCTGAAGTGTTTACTTCTGTAAATGCATACTGTATAGATTTGTTTTACGTTGTGGTATTTACATCCTAAATACTTCAAATTTTATTTTGCAAAAAAAGGAGAATGAGAAAGTAAATTATGGAGAGAGTGCATACTCCTATTAGCCCTTATCACTCCTATAGCTTTAATCAACTCTCTCGTTCAATTTCAGAAAATCTATGCCCATCACTTTTATTACTCTGGAAAATACTGAGGAAAATGTTTATTTTACGCTTTCCTTTTTATTATCTAATGTATTAGTAATGTGCTTGATTTGCTTTCCTCATTTTGCCTATATATAGGAGGTTGCTAGGGGAAATGTGATTGAGTCTATAGAGCTACAGTTTCAGTGAATTCATCCAGGATTGCTTTTTCTTCATTAGCATATTTAATTTATTTTTTTACATATTCTGCATCTTCCACCTTTGCAGATGTTTTTTCATTGCTATATATCTAATTCTTCCAATAAAAAATAAATTAAAACTAATGAATTCACTTGTCACCAGCAGATTACCTATTTTTGCTACTTTAGCCATATGATTCAGGTAAAAACCCACCATAATTGTATCTTGTATCTATATCTTTAGATATGCCAGTGTTTGTTTTTTTTAAAGGCTTCTGACTCTTCGGTGTGTGCCATAAATAGTTACTCACTTTATTTTTTTTTTCTTTTAATCAATACACTTTTCTGTTGATATTTATCGTCTGCTGTCTAAATCTCACCCTGCCTCCATGAAGCAATTTTTTAATTTTAGAAAGTCAGTTTACGCTTCCTCAACTTACAGGACATACAGGCAACTGCTTCTGTAGATGAAAGAAGAACTTCTAACTATTAACATCATGTATAATTTTTTTATACCCCTCTACATAAATTGAGATCATTGTACTTTTGTGTAGCGTGCCACCATTCAAGGCAAGGTAAGATTGGTTGTTGCTGTATTACCTTCTCAGATAGCCATTTGAAACCTAATTAATTAAAATCTGTTTGTTAAAAAATATTATTGTGTGAAGTATTACTTTGAAGCATTTATTGCCTTTAGAACAATATTGATATTCAGAAGCACTTAGTAATAACATCATGTCTTCTCCATTTCAGATGTATCGACTTACCTTGAGAACCAGTAAAGAAACGGTTTCCAAACACCTATGTGAGCTCTTATCGAAGCAGTTTTAAGCCAACAAGAATGTGATGGCAACAGACAGTAAAACTTACACTACATGGAGGGTTTATCATGCATCAAGCAAATGTGTGTGTCAGTGTGCATGTGGCAGCAGAGGCAGGGCCCTCTGCACCCCTTTTCTGTGAATTACCGTGTGTGTGTGTGCGTGCGCCCGGTCTATGTCCAGTAAAGGCCAAGGCATTCTGAAATAGTCAAGGCTAACTATTAGTAACCTTTTTGTCCTAAGATGTGTGGTTGTCCTACTAGATTTTGTCATGTTTGCTGTGACTTTAAATGTAAACTTGTCTGAAAGGGATGCATGAAGCCAGGGACCCTAATGTGTCTGGACAAGGGGTGCCTCCCTCCATGCGGCCTATGGGATTGGGCATCAGTGCATGCTGGCCCAAATGCATATCATCTGCTAAACAGTGGAATAGCTGCTTATTGGAAGGATGTGTTGACAAACTGAAGGTTTCCACAAAAGGGAAACCATATCAGTGGTCATTTGTGTTCTAAACTTTGGTATTGTCAACCCATGTGCTCTTTCCTCCTCCCCCCCCCCCCCCTTTTTTTTTTTTTTTTTACTATTTTAAAAGAATCTGTTTCATGCCTACTTTTTAAATACAGTTTCTATCGAAACCTAAATATACAGTTGTAAAGAAACCTTGGTTCCACATATATACAGGGTCATCCTTCTCCAGTTTTCAAGCCAGAAGTTTCTCCTTGTCTTTTTCTAAAGACCTTTATGTATTTTAGATCTCGCTCTAATGTTCTTTAGCTCTAGCTGCTCCGACATAACCTGATGTATTTGTAAATCCTTCCCCCCCTTCCCCTTTCAAACATTCTATGTCTTGGTAGCTCTTTCATTACCTTTACACTGACTGCCTGTACAAAGTAAAGTCATTCCACAAACTTATTTTTTTTTATTTTCTTGTCATCATGCTTTTTTTTTTTTCTTCTTTTTTTTGTTTTGTTTTGCTTATTCAAATAAGCCTTTTCTGTAGAATGCTGAGGGAGTAAAATGGCCAGTTGGGTATTTGGAGCTTGTTACTTCAATAATTACATCTCCTCATTCTGACTAGTCATTGGACTTGTGCCTCTGTAGGCTGTTTGCCATTGACATACCCGCTGAGATCACCTCAAAATAGTATTTGAAAAGAAGTACTTAAATTGAAGACTTGTGGTTGAATGGTCAATGCAAGTATTATGCATACAGTATTTTTGTTTAATTTGTTTTATTCATATTGCTTTCCTCTTTATTTGTTTTTTGTCCCAGTTCACAAAAGGTATTGTTGCACAAATCTGCCAATTCTAATTTGTGTATGTTTAAGTGGAGCTTTTAACTTTAACGTAAATTTTACAAATCTGTGAACAGGAAGGCTTCTATTGTATAAGAGGCAAGCCATGTCTCTACTACAATAAAGCATTTTTACCTGCCTATTCACAGTGTTTTTGCAAAATAAAAGGTACAATTTTTGGCAAATGTCAAGATTACTGATTTTGCATGAATACCAGTCATTATTTCTAAAGATACTAAACCTGGAAAATGATTTGGAGAAGATGTAGTTGCTGGCAAGGGAACTCATGAACGTCCTATCGCTGGAGGTATGAATCAATTACTGTCATTAAAACACATGAACCCGGTGGAGAACCTTCCGGGTTCATGTGTTTTAATGACAGTAATTGATTCTCCACCAGAATGTTTGAGGGAATGTCAGATTACCTGCTATATAAAAAGTGTTTTTAAGTGACCCAAAAATACTGCTGCCTTTGGCATAGAGTATTTGACCTGGCTGTTAAAAGTAGAAAAAGGAGCTTGAGAAAAAAAAAAAAAAAAAAGACTTGTGCGATAAAATACAGATTTTTAAGGAATAGAGGCTTCAATAAGCAATGATTTCACAATCATTTTTTGCTCTTTAATTTTTTGAGCATGTTCACATAAAGTTTATTGAAGAACTGGTGTGCTTGTGAACTGAGACTATTATAGAAAATCTTATATATTTGCCAAACCCTTTAAAGCCTACCTCTCCGTACATATATTTTAGTTTATAGTGTAAAGTACTCTCAGCACTGTAAAAAGCAATAAAGGCTCACTATTCTGTTCATTTAGCTCCAAGTACAACCATGTTACTTTAGTTATAATTAGCCATCTCTGTTGAAAGTTATGTGCTTACCACAAATCATTTCCCCTCCCATTCAGTTCCTCTCAGTCCTGCCTAAAACAACCCAAACTTACTTGTTTTGCTACTAGTTGTTTGGCCTGTAATTGCCACATTTGTTTTTATTTTATTTTTATTTTTTTATGGCTGGTTGATGGCCTTCCTGTGTATATACGTATATATAAATATATAAAATAATATGTAAATGTTATTACATGATTGAGAGGTACATATACAATGTCAAGAAATACATCCATGCACTTCTTTTCTCAAGTTCCTGGAAATAGCAGCCTGTTTGAGCGCACTCTTCCATCTAGTGGTTCATTAGATAAATTGCGATTTGAATTTTCCTACTGATCTCAATATTACTACTAATGTTTACTCAGCTATTGTTAAGTCACTTGCATCAATTATATTGGTAGTTCTGCATCTGTTGAAGGGGATGTCCACACTTTACCACCCCATTTTCATTGCAGATAAATTGATGACACCTGGGCTACCATTTAGAAAACTATAGGAAAGTGGTTTGCCTTTCTGTTTAAAAGAGCTGCAGGGAAAATTGCAAATTGTTTACAAAACTTATTTTAATTTCACTTTATATACTTGGTCTTGTAGTGTCTGAAATGCTGATATGGTGGGCCACTTTGGTTGGGTAAAGCCCTGCTTATAGCAATATTTCATACAGTCTCCTGCCAATATGATTTTATCCTGCAGTGTGGGGCAGAAGATGGTTTTGGACGTCAATTCACTCACTCACTCAGTTTTAGATCCGGATCTCTGGAGTGGACATCCCCTTTAACTGTTCCCATCTCTTCTTAAAAAACAAAAGGGGCATACTTGTCCTTCCATACAGCTAACCACCCTTACCACTGTGTGACAACCAAACAAAAAAGGAAGCTGCTTTAGTTTCGGAAATTCAGTCTCATTTGTTTTTTTTTTCTTTTTATATTTTGCATTCAATTAATTTTTTTATTGTCTTTTTTTTTTTTTTTGGAGTGCAGTTCCTGTTGGTGCTGTTTCTTTTGTCGTGTAGTAACTGCTAGTTTTAACAGCTCAATTCTGAGAGTTTGTGTATCTGCATTGGGATGTATTGCTGAAGCTTAGTTTGTTCTGTACCATATTATACTCACATTTTCTATCTGTATTTTATAAACTGTATCATTTCCACCAAAAAACTCCTGAAATAAAAGGTTGAGCCATGGTGTCCTCTCATTTACCATGTTTTGAGCCTTTTTTTAAATATAGCACATGTAAATAGGGGAAATTGGGGTAAAGTGTGCTGCGACCTTTGAAAAAATCTTTTATTCTATCCTTGACTATTATTATTGAAATCTGCCTGAAAGACTTATTTGCTTTTCTAAATTTTTTTTGTCCACATTTGTTCAGTGTTTGTATTCTGAGGGGGAAAATGGACACACAAACCTTGGATTATGAATGCACCCAATAAAGCCAGGACTTCTGCATCCAAGTCTAGGACCCAAAGTATTTTTAGATCAAAAAGTTAAAATGAATGCCTGGCAACTAGTATTTTGAGAAGGTGGTCAACAATGGCAGTATTTTATTTCCTGCAGTTTGTATAACTTTTGTATATGAAATGAAACTATACACAGAGCAGCAAGCAAATATACAGTCTTGGCCAATTTGGCACTCTTGTCAGAAAATGCACCACTTCCCCCATAATATTGTTGCAATTACAAATGCTTTGATATTGCTATGTTGATTTATTTTGTTGGCACTGGAAGAACACAAAGCAGAGAAAAACAAATCTAAGACATTCCACGCAAAACGTCAAAAATGACATGGACAAACTTATTGGCTCCCTCAACTTCATACCTGGTAGTGCACCGTTTGGAAGAAATAACTGATGTTAATCACTTTCTGTAACAATCAATGAGTCTTATACATCTCTCTGACAATGTCCTTGGAGAATATCCGGGTAAAACCTGTCCTATTCAAACCTCTAATACATATGATCTAGTGTTCTTTGCTGTTTCCCAAAAAAAAAAAAAAAAAGCATAGATGTCTTGAGGTGAGCCTGAAAATGGATTTAAAACAATTGCCATTTTCATTATTTGTGGGACTATAATAACTGGGATCTTGTAAAAAAAAAAAATAAATAAATATTAAAATCTGTCATTTCTATGTTGGATAATGTTTCCCATGCTTTGATTGTAAATGCATGTACTCCAAAAAAGTTGGAACTAATATAACCTGCATGGGCGGTATTCCAGGAAAAATATAGGTATATAGAATAAAGTCTTGTGCAATGATGCATTGGAAATAATTGTTAAGCTATAGTAACAGTAGACCCAGTAGATCTACTGCTTGCCTTTAGAAGTATTATTAAAATTGCCATAGGTGTTCTTTCAGTTTTACACAACTGCAGATGGTTGGTTTTCCAAGCTGTTTCGAGGCTGTGACCAACACATGGCAGAGTAAGCTGTGCTCTTCATACTCCATTTACGTAGCAAGAGGGGAGCACTTAGCTGTGACTACAGCCTGCTTGGGAGTCCCAAGATGGTCCCAAAAGGTGCTCTGGATCAGCAGAGCAACAAACAAAGGGCATGACCAGTTTCCTCCTGACAGATGAGCTAACTGTGCAAGATCAGGTCGCAAAGCCACGGCCTCGTTTTTCCGAGATCTGGATTGCAATCTATCGATTCACCCTAGCCTCAACTGGGAGCTTTGGGAGCACAGTGTGGATGTCCCCTTGGTACAGGGGGAGGAAAACATGTTCTCCCCATAAAACATCCATAATGGCTATGTGTGACCAGGAGACAGGTAATGGGGATAGTACTATACAAGAAAATGTGAAGGGTGATGTTTCATACGTGACATGTGACTGGGAAGCACACAAGATAGCTTTGTTATATCTTCCCAATCAAAACTCTGTTGAGACTGCTACTAGCTATCTTTTACAGTTACAGAAATATATTGAGAGTGGCTGGAGATTTTAATTTTGTGGTTGATCCTAGACTTGATTCATTCTCTTGGATGTCATTTGTGTTGTATAATAAGATAAAAAAAAGTGCTTTATTCAGTACAGATCATTGATGTCTGGTGTACTTTATATCCTGTTAAAGATTATAACCTACTATTAAATTTTACCCTTTTTTTTATTTTTTTTACATATCAACAGTCTTATTTTTGTACGGACTTTGTCTTTGCAAGCCATCATATGTTGAGTGGCAGCCCTGGGTTACAATAGAGTCATCCCTTTGGTCTGATCACTCATCAGTGACTATCCTTTTTTTTTCTACTATATACACAAGCAACAGAATGGTCATGCTGACTTAATGATTCTCTTTATACAGTTTGTGTAAAAGCAATTATAGAAACCATGCAGAATTTTATTTGGGACCATGATGTTGATCAGACCCCATTGCCAGTTCAGTGGAAAGCGGTTTTGAAAAAGTTTTATTAGAACATGAAATTTTACCAGAGTTGGTTTTACTTGAGTTTCAAAGAGCACGGTATCATGGTAAACCCACTTTTTTTTTTTTTTTTTTTTTTTTTTTTTACCAATATGCAGATAAATGTGGTAGGTTATTAGCCAGGGATCTCCATCCAAGGTATGCATCAACTTACATTCTTGCTATTCCATTTTATTTGTATCAGAATTGACACTATTTCTGACGACGTTTCTGGAGGTTTCAAACTTTTCACCGTTACCTCCTCAAAGTTTGGAAGCACATATCTTACTGATTCAAAACCAGATAAAGATTGTTCTATTTGTGCTAATTATATAGACCTATTTCTCTTATTAATGTAGACATACACACAATGATCAAGTTGGTATTGGTACAGAGAGTGAAGCAAGGAATAATACTTTAAAAACTATTCACAACACATTATGCTAAATCATTACATATACCTGTGATTGCTTTTTTTTATTTATTTACTTTTTTTTTTTGATCCGTATATGTTAAAATGGATAACGGCACTCTACTCTGCACCATCTTTGAGAGTATAGGTAGTCATTATTGGTGCCAATTAAAATCTTTAACTGTATTAGCCAAGGTTCTCCCACTTCACCTCCGCTGTATGTTGTAATAACGGAACACCTATCTATAGCATTACGAAAAAATACAGATTCTTTATATATAGATATAGACATATTTTGTTGTCATCCTATGTACAGAGATTACATCAACTTTTTAAAGTTTTTGTGTGACCTGAGGGTCACACTGTGTGTGTAGCCCCTATAAGATACTGGTTAGGACTAAAAAGCAAGGAGGAATGTGTGCACCAGATATTATTTTATATTATCAGGCATCACCCTTGACTGTATTAATAAACTGGTTTCATAACAGACCATGGAAGGATTGCGTACTAATATTATGTTAATGGATCTCTGTGCACTTCCATGGGTGGAGAATAGAAAACTAAATTTGTCTGGAGATTTATCTAGTATTACAGTTGCCCTTCTGCTTTTTATGGGACCGATTGGTAAAATCTAAATATTCTAAAATGGTGTTCAATTTTTTTTTTTTGCATGGCGTAGAGCAGTGGTCACCAACCGAAGAAAATTTTGGGGGACGCGGCTCTGGCCAGCGCACCCCTGAGCGGGGTCAGGAGAAAGACTCACAGGCCAGTGGGCGGGCTGTGTCCCTGAACATAACCCGTCCACTCTCCCATCGCAGGCTTCGATCAGCGATGGGAGAGTGGGCGGGTTTATGTCATAATGATGGCACTCTGGGTCACCCCCTTTGTGTGACACTGGGCTCCCCACGCATGTGCGGTCATGAGCCGGTAATTTTAGTGGTCCGCGGAAGTGAGAAGGTTGGCAACCACTGGCATAAAGGGCTTTGTTTTCAAATAGGAAAAATTTTAGAACATAGTCACTTTTAATAATGACAGATGAATACAGACAGTTGCATTGGGGCTTACAATCTAGGAGGTGGGGGAAGTAACACACGTGTGTGTGTGTGTGTGTGTGTGTGTGTGTGTGTGTGTGTGTATGTATGTATGGATATATATATTTTGTAAAGATATGATTATGACATTTTAATAAACATTTAAAACAAAATAAAGCTGTTTCTGTATAATTTTTCCACTGTACGGTGCACATGGCAGTTTTATGGCATGTGTTTTCTGAAAGAAGCATCAAGGCTGCCAATGTGGAACTGTTGTTCTGAAAACACCTGGCAGACATGCTTCATATTTTTGACTCCCCAACAACTTGTTTCTGAATGCACAAACATTCACAATAAGAAAAATTGGGCATGTTATGGTGGACCTTCCTCTCTAAAAGCATCAACTTTCTGACACCCATGCAAATGTTGTGGCTCCTGTGCTTTGGGTCAAGAACCTAGAAAAGAGTAATTTAAATAGATATAGAACTTCAAATGTATGAGTTTAAATGACAATAGATATTGCAGCAAAAACCACACTGGTTTGATGAAGCACATCTAACCAATTTGGTAAATACATGATGCAGCCTATTTGCAATCATCCACACAGGTTTTCTCCCAGTGTCATTATACATGTTGACCATACCTATTCATTCAATCCATTTTTTCCATTATTTATATTGATAATGAGCTATTGACAATAAAATTATATTTCATATAAATTAAATGCATACCAGATGTTGGTAACAACCCAATTAGTCCACACCTACAATGAAATCAAAGCAAATAGGTCCGTAAGTCATGTGTAATGAAGTGCAATGGCACGGGAAAAAATATTGAACATATTAAGTAAAGGAAGTTCAAAGGCATGGAAAGCCAAGAAATCTGCTTTTGTCAATATAAACTTTTGTGGGTTTGTCAATATTTGGAAAGCAATCCTGCCTCTATCAGTGCAAATTAATAGCTGGTTTAGCTGATAAATAATGGTCTATAAAAGGTTTCTCATTACCAAGGTTTAGAGAAGCATCTCATGATGGGTAAAAGCAAAGCGCTCTCTTAAAACCTTTGCAAACCCATTGTTGCAAAACATACTGAGGATTTGTCCAAGTGACAAGAATCACTCAGAGAGCTTCTCAAAGAAAGTCATTTGAAAACTTTTGGAAAGAACTGAAGATCGGGGTTCATAGAAGAGTCCTTCAGAACCTTTAAGATTTGAAGACCGTTTGTGTGAAAGAATTGGCCAAAATCACACCTGAGCAATGTATATCCCAGTTTTTATTCATACATAAACTGTCTTGAAGCTGTCTTTACCAACAAAGGCTTTTCTGGTAAGTATTACATAAATTTCAGTAAGTGTGTTCTTATACTTATTCCCTGTGCCACTCAACTTTTTTACACATAATTTATGGCCATATTTGATTTGTTTGTATGTGTGGATTACTTCTGTTGTTACTGACATCTGGTGTATATTTCATGTCAATAGCCCTATTAGAAATATATTTACTGAAAAAAATGTCGGCGTGTTCAATATTTCACAGGATCAACAATTGCATCACAGATACAAGGTGACAATCTAATAATCATAATATAACCGTGCCCACAAAGCAAAACTGTGTCTGTAAAAAAACAAGATACATGTTTAGGATAAAAGAAGAACCAGGTAAGGGGTATTAAAGGTAGAAAGGGAAGTATGGGGGAAGAAAAAAGGGAGTCCACGTCAGCCTCAAGGGGGGTTGCTTTTTATCGCAGAACATTATTCCATCCATGTATTCCAGCTTCCAATGCATGTGGAGTGTCTTTGAGAGTACATGTAAGTTTGTCATTAACCATTAAACAATTGAGTTTTGTTGGTAGCAATGTAAGGGAGATGGAGGGTGATTTCCTAGCCAATGCAGTTCTGGCTGCTAACATTACCCTCCCGAGCAGTAAGCCCAAGTGTGGCTTGGGGTAAAAAAAAAAAAAAAAAAAAACTGAAAGCAGTAACCCTGAGCCACACGGGGTGGGTAAAAAAAATAAAAAATACAGCCTTACCTGCTACTATCAGTTTCCTCCAGTGTCCTGCTATCCTCTGGCGGAAATTTCAAATTATTTTGTATTGCATTCAATACAAAATAACTGTGTTGAATGGAATACAGTGGATTTATATGTCTAAAAGCAGTACATTGTCTTTAATCAAAATTTATTTTACAGTATATTATAATAGTATGAGTATAATAAAAGTATGAAACACAAAATCATGTCAAAAGTTTAATAATAAATGTATTTTTTATTTATTGAATTCATTATTTTGACATTGTGTTTCAAACTTTTTTTATACGTATACTATTATACTGTAAAATACATTTTCATGAAAGACAATGTACCGCTTTTAGGCATATAAATCCAGACTTAAATGAACCACCCAGGAGGTTAAATTCATAATTCTTGGGATATTTTGGTAGGGGCATATCCATTTTATTTAGAAGGGAATCCTCCATGCTTGGGTGAATGGAGTACCAGTGATATAATTTCAAATGTTCTGCGTCTATCTGTCATTTGCAACCCTCTTTTAATGTACAGCACTGCATAATATGTTGGCCCTTTATAAATCCTGTTCATTATTAATAATATTCTCTCCCAGTATTCTTGCGCTATTGGGCAAGACCACCATATATGCTCCAGGCTGCACCCCCTGAAGCAGAGGTCTGAGGAGCCTGGGAAATGACTTTAATAAAAACCAGGTACCAGCAGAGTATCAGTTTGTTTCAGTTTCCCAGGCCTTCGTATAAGGGAGTTTGGACGAGAGGGCTGACAAGACCGAATATAGAATGGAAATCTGGCTGGCAGACGCACAAAGAAGTTGAGTTGGGTGTAGCAAAAGTACTCAGCAGGGGCAAGTCCTTTGGATTGTACTAGGTGTTCTAGGCCTAATGTTCACCAAAGATCAAATCTGCCACCTTAAAGAAGCCTTTGTTGTGCCACCAGCTAAATTGGTTAGGTTCCATCCCCGGTGGAAACTCCTGGTGGTTTTCCCCACTGTGGGGTAAGAGATGAGTGTGCTGCACCTTTATCCTGGCGGTGTTTGTCTGTTCCAGACCAATAAGTACTGAAGGGAGGGACAGGCAATTCTGGGTCATAGCCTAGAAGGGATCCACATGAAGGAGGCAAGTGCTGCACTGAGCATCTATGTCTACCCAATGAGGCTGTCTAGTTAATAGCCTAGTGTGAGATAACTGAGCTACTTGTGTGGCTCTGTGGTAATATCTAAAATTTGAGGCCCCAAGCCCTCCCTGTGTCTGGGGGGTGGAGAACATTGTCAAAAAGTTGACTAGACTCCCCTTTTGACCCCCAAATATTCCATAAGCTGAAGTAGGTCTAAAAACGTATGGCACAGGGATTGGGAGCGTGCGAAACCGAGTACCCAGGGTAGGACATTTATCTTGACTTCTACAATCCTCTCTAGCCAGAATGGGGGGAGGAGTTAAACCATCTGGTAAGGTCTGCAATTTGTTAGAACAAGGGTCCATAGTTTGCTTGATACACCTAGTGGGGGGGGGGGGGTAGAAGTGAGTTTGACTTCGAGTGGCAAGCTTAGGCCCCATACTTAGAAATCAAAGGCCTGTTTTAGTGAGGAGACCATGGAGAGGTAGATTCATCCCATAGACTCCTTAATTTACTTGGGTAAGTGCCAGCCCTAGTTATGTAAAATTATAAATGGAAAAACAAGGAGAAAGGAGGGCTTTTTGGCAAATTGTAGATTGTAGAGGAGAGAGTCAGGTTAGTGGAATACTAGGGAGGAGGATGTTACAGTAGTCCAGACGAGAGATAGGAGCATGTACAAGAAGTTTTGTGGTCTCTGGGGACAGGTAAGGGCGGATTTTGGAGATGTTCAAAGTGAGATGGTGAAAGTGACAGGACTTGGAAATATTCTGAATATGGGGGGTAAATGAGAGGGCAGAATCAAAGGTGATGAAAAGGCATTGTGCCTAAGGGGAAGGATGAATAACAGTTAGAAATATGTCAGGGGGAGATTTGGAATATGAAGGGGGGAAGATTATGAGTTCTGTTTTATCCAGGTTGAGTTTCAGAAATCGGTCAGACATCCATGATGACATGGCTGACAGGCAGCATGAGACCTTATCCAGGACTGAATGAGACAGGTCAGGGGTGGACAGATAGATTTGAATGTCATCAGCATACAGATGGTACTGTAAACCAAAGGAGGATGTGAGACTACCGAGAGAGGAGGTGTGCAGAGAAAAGAGAACTGATCGAAGGACTCACCTTTGGGGAACACCAACTGGAAGGAGAGTGGGAGAGAAGGAATTACCATTGAAAGAAACTTGAAAGGAGCGGTCAGTCAGATAGGAAGCAAACCAAGAGAGTGCAGTGTCACTGATACCAATGGAGCGCATGATTTGTATTAGAAGGGGGTGATCAACAGTGTCAAAAGCAGAGAAAAGATCAAGGAGAAGGGAAAAGTTGCCTTAAGACTTAGCTCTGATGAGGTCATTGGCCACTTTAGTAAGGGCTGTTTCAGTGGAATCGGCAGTTCAAAAGCCAGACTAGAGAGGGTTAAGGAGAGAGATGGTGCTCAGGTAATTTGTGAGTCTTTTGTAGACAAGGCGTTCTAGAAGACATAAGTATTAGACATATGGGAGAAGGGAGATAGGATGGTAGTTAGAGGATAGGGAGGGGTCCAGTGAGGGTTTCTCAAGGATAGGGAGAATTGTGGTATGTTTGAAAGCTGAGGAGTATATACCAGTAGAAAGGGAGAGGACGATTAGTTTGGTTAGGGCGGGGGCGAGGGTGGAGGAATTGGCACGAGTAGATCAGAGGGAATTGGGTCAAGCAGACAGGAAGTAGATGGAGATGATGAGAGAAGAGAGGAGACTTTGTCCACAGTAACAGGGATGAGGGTTGCCAGTGATAATTTACAGGTGGAAGGGGTGGGTATGGTTGGAGTGATCACATTTGGAGTGACATGAGACATCATATCTGATTTTGTCAATTTTATCTCTAAAGTACTTTGAGTCAATTGTTGAGAAGAGGTTGCGTGGGTTGGAAGCTTGAGAGGAAATTACATCAGAGAAGTAATTTTGCTTGGTGAGAGTGAGTTCAGTGTTAAAGCTTTGTAGCTTGGCTTTGTAGTCCATGAAGTCAGCGCTGAGGCCAGATTTTCTCCACTTGCACTCGGCTGCACAAACAGTCTTGTATTTCAATATTTTTATTAAGATTTTAAAACAACAGAAAGGTAAATAACAAAAGTAAGACATAGTCAATATAAAATAATCAACGGGGTCCAAAATATGGGCATATAACCCATCAACCAACATAAAATTGTGTATGCCATCTTTGGTATCAGTATAACCTGTTAACAAGCCCCATCTGGAATATTATCTAGGGCATAGTAAATTGTAGACATTAAAATTTGCATACCAAGCAAGGTCATGAGCATAGGTTATAAACAAATAAGCATTGCCACGTTACTTCTCATATCTGGACCATAATTCTAAACATATAGCATATAACATAAAAGGGTTAAGACACAAAAGGGCAAAAGGGAAGGGGTACTAGGAAACCAAAAAAAGACACATCAGGAAAAAAGGGGGGGGGGGGGTTAGAGGAAGTACTAGCTCAAGGAATTCAAATCCCACGTATCATGAGGGATTCCCCCAGGTCAAGAATTATGGAGAGTTAAAGGAGATCCACGGCTCCCAGATATCCTCAAATTTGTCTAGAGAGTTCTTCAATGTGTGTGTAAGTCTATCATTCACCATGATCCAATTCAACTTGGATACTATGGGATCCAAGGAGATCGTGGGGGATTTCCATGCTTTGGCTAATGCGATCGTGCTTGCCACTAGAATCAATCTAATCAATTTCTGTGTGGGTTTCAGTTGGACGGTGTCAAATTTATTAAACAAAGCAGCCTCCACCGAGCCTTTAATCTCCTGCTTTAAAATTCTTGAGATGAGTTTAAATACATCCTCCCAGAACTTCCTGGCTACCGGGCAAGTCCACCAAATGTGTAGCATGGATCCCCTGTCCCCACAACCTCTGAAACATAAAGGAGAAGTTGAAGGAAACATCTTTGCTAGTTTAGTTGGTGTAAGATACCACCTAAGGGCCACTTTATAGTTTGCTTCCACGACTGCAGTGTTGAGAGATATTTTGGAGAGAGCATAGATCATGTCTTGCCATTCCTCCAGGTCCCAAGTGATACCCAATTCACTCTCCCATTCCCTCATATATCTCAGTTTTTTGCTTTGGTTAATTAAGACCGAGTAAATGACAGAAATTTGACCTTTCGTGGTAGCAAGAGAGGAGCAGGTACTTTCAAACGACGAGGAACGCAAGGGTCTTGGAGCGTCTCTAATTATCCGATTAATAAAGGACTGCGGTTGTCGATAGTGGAAACATTCCGAGTCAGGGATGTCAAATTGAGTGGACAAGTGTTCCCATGTAAACACTGCCCGAACATCAATCAAATCTCTAATTCGTCTAAAGCCTTTAGAGATCCACCACTGAAAGGTCGCCTGGCTCATGCCCGGCCGAAAGTCCAGATTATTCCATATGGGAGTCAAAGGCTTATGAGTGGAGGCGAGCTTTGAGTGGGGACTGAATTTGTCCCATACCCGGATGGAGTGAGATAGAGCGGGGCAGTTCACGTGCCCTCTATTATTTTTTTTCCGCCACATCAGCGAATCTATAGATCCCAAAAAGCTATCTTGGTTCTCTAAATCCACCCATTGAGGTTTCGCACCCTGTAGGGAGCTTAATGATAACTGTGCTACCTGCGCTGCTACATAGTAATATTTTAAATGTGGGACCCCCAATCCTCCCATGCGCTTGGGGGCTAACAGTGTATCCTTATGAAACCTGGCTTTCTTTCCTGCCCATATAAATTGAAGTAGTTTGGCTTGGAGAAGTTCAATCTCTTTCATAGGTACCGGGATCGGGAGTGTGCAAAATAAGTAGAGCAATCTGGGGAGCAAATTCATTTTAACCGCCACAATCCGTCCTAACCACGATGGGGGGGACAAAGACCACCGCTGGATATCTGCATATACTTTCTTAAGTAGCGGAACATAATTACATTTGTATAGACTATCGTATGTGGGGGTCAACTGAATACCTAGGTATTGAATGGATTCTTTATGCCAAATAAAGTCAAAATTCTCTTGAATTGCCGACAATATCTCAGTGGGGAGGTTTATGTTGAGAGCCTGAGATTTAGATTTATTAACCGTCAAGCCAGAACTTAACGCAAATTCGTCTAATATTCTCATCAATTTAGGCAGGGTTGTAATTGGAGAAGTAATGAACATTAGGAGATCGTTCGCAAAAAGCGCACATTTATGTTCAGTTTGGCCACACTTAATACCCTGCATGTTAGTATCTGTCCGTAAAGCTATCGCCAACGGTCCAATTGCTAGGGCAAACAAGATCGGGGAGAGGGGGCAACCCTGTCTAGTTCCCCTCTTAATTGGTATAGCTGTGGAAAGGAACCCCCCAAGCGAGATCCTGGCTTCAGGTGAATCATATAGAGCCAAAAGGAGATTGGTAAAACCAGTACCAAAGTCCATTTTAAGAAGGACCTGAAACAAATATCTCCAGGATATGCTGTCAAACGCCTTCTGAAGGTCAAGAGAGAGCAACATGGCTTGACGTGATGGGCCCCCATCCCAACCTGAGTTAATTACTGATATGAGGTCAATGGCCCTCCTAGTTTGGTCTGGAGGCTGCCTATGTAACATAAAGCCCACCTGGTCCGGATGTACATAAGCCCCCAAAAAGGAGCTAAGTCTAACTGACATGATCTTTGTCATGATTTTTAAGTCGCAATTAATAAGAGAGATAGGTCTATAATTAGCTACTTCCGAGGCATCCTTCCCTGGTTTAGGGATTACGCTGATGAATGCCTTGTTGGCGTCACCCATCAGGGAGTTCCCCTCCCGCAGGTAATTAAAGTATGCTACCATGTGCGATGCCAATATTGGACTGAATGTTTTGTAGTACAGATTGGAAAAGCCATCCGGGCCAGGTGAGCTACCCACCCTAAGCAGGCCCCCTGTATCTCCTCCACTGTGAAAGGCTTGTCTAGGAACACCTTATGTTTTGGCTGTAGTTTGGGTAGGTCCAGTCTGTTAAGGAAGTTTTCTATGCCCAGCATGCTGATTGAGTCATCAGACCCATATAAGCGACTGTAAAAGTCCTCAAAAGCTATTAAAATCTTTTCAGGGTTCTGCGACAGCCTCCCACCCTTAATCTTAATTTTAGGGAGAGCATGAGTCCTGGGTCTGGGGTTTAGTTTATTGACCAGAAGACTGCCCGGCTTATCATTCCAGACAAAAAATTTGTGAGCCGACCACCGCAATGTTTTTTCTGCTCTAGTAGTTAGTAGCAAATGAAGTTCCGTGCGTTTCGCTTCAAATTGGGCTTTCGAGACTACAAGAGGAGCTGTTTTATGTTGTAATTGTAGTTTATGGTAGTCCAGGAGGCAGGTGTCTATCAGTTTATTATTGGCCCGTTTGCGCGCCGCTCCTATTTTAATTAACTCACCCCTAATATAGGCCTTGTGAGCCTCCCAGTTTATGGCTGGAGATGTATCTTTAGCTAAGTTAATCTGAAAATAAGTATTCAACAAAGACTCTATTTCATTCTTCACCAAGGTATCAGAGATAAAACTCTCATTAAATCTCCACCTAAACCCAGGTTGCGGTCTGCTAAAGCCCTTCAAGTATAAGGCCAGGGGGTCATGATCCGACCATGGAGTCGACAAGATTCGAGCCCCTATTAAATTAGGTAACATATGGGACTGGATAAAGCCATGGTCTATGCGGGAGTACTCAAACAGTCTTTTGTAGCTATTTAGTGTGATTGTTGTGCCAGGGTCGGGGTTGGCAGGGTGGGGGTAGGGGAAGGTGGCACGAGGAGGTAATAAAGAGCAGTTTGGCTGAGGAAGGATGGTTGGGCTAATGGTTTGGTTGTGATACTGGACCGGGGGGGGGGGGGCCGTAGACAGCAAGAATGAGGGGTAAGGGGCTGTAGAGATGGACAGAGTGGACTTCAAAAGAGATGAAAATGAGAGGGGGCGGGGTAGGGAGTACTCTGAATGTACAGTTAGATTACAGAATGGGACCCACACCACCCCCTACTCTGTTGCCAGGTCTAGGGGTATGTGTGAAGTGCAGGCCTCGATAGCAGAGAGCAGCAGCAGAGGCAGAGCCAAAGGAAGAAATCCAAGTTTCAGTGAGAGCCAGGAAGTTCAGAGATCTAGAAAGGAGAAGTTTGTGTATGGAGGTTAATTTATTTCCAACAGATCTGGCATTCCATAGATTGCCAGAGAGAGGGGGTAAGAACTTATGGGTAGGGTGAATGGGGATGAGTTTAGGAGAGGGGAGTGTCTTGCTGAGAGTGTATGGAAGAGAGAGGCCGTGGAAAGACCAGGGTTGGGTGAGATGTCACCAGAAAGTAGCAGTAGAGAAAAAAGGTGAAGGACCACAGACCGAGAAAGCAGGAGAGTGAAAGAGCAGAGAGACAATGGCCCTGATTTATTAAAGCTCTCCAAGGCTGGGGAGAATACACTTTGATCAGTGAAGCTGGGTGATCCAGCAAACCTGGAATTGATCTGGTCCAGGATTTAAAAACATTTGCTGCCAAACAGCAAGGGAATAGTGCCAGCAAGGAGAATGCAGGGTAAATAATACATTTTAACAGATAATTGCGAACCATATAGGTACAATAAACAATGTGGCAAACTGAAATCAAAGAGAGCAGGTCCGGGGGCGTGTCCTGATGGCGGCGGAGTAGGAAGCTCAGGATCCGAGCTCCGTGTTCCGCCTGGGGGAATTCATCATCATCAGCGCTGCAGTGCCTCTTTCTTTAACATTATGGGCCCCAAGACCAAGGGGGCACAAAAGCCACGCTCCGGAGGGGGCGATTCCTCCTCCGGAGGCGTCACCAGCTTCTTCCGACACAAGGCCCCAAAGCCGGGGGCTCGATTTTTGAAGACATCCGACGGGCAGGCACCGCTGGCGCGGAGCACGCAGCAGGGGGCCGAACTACAGCAGGATCCGGTTGCACAGGGGTCAGATGACTCCAGCATCCCACCATCAGAGGTATGTCATGCATCCCCCATCCTGAGCCCCTGTATGTCACCCTCCTCAGCAACATCCTCGGACCATTGCCCAGCAAATCCAGATATTGTGGAGGAGTGGGACTGGAAGGCCCATCTCCGTACCTTACCTACCAGACAGGACTTAGAGCACAGTATAGGGCGTTTGGAACCGAGCTGCAAGGCAGAGTTTAAAGCCTTGTGCAAATCTGTACAACAAGTTACCAGCGCTACCACAGCTCTGCAAACCCAATGTGCTGACCTTTCTTCACAAGTAGCATCACACGCAGATATACTGGAACGCCACGAGGCCTAAATTAATATGTTGTATCTGTTGCATGATGATGCTGAAAACCGCAACAGGCGGAATAATATACGTATACGGGGTCTACCTGAAACTGTACCGAATTCAGAATTGCTCACGGCGGCCTACTCTATATTTTCTAAGCTTCTTGCTGTTCCATCTGATGTTGATATAGAGATAGATTGGATACATTGAACCCTGGGCCCACGCAGTACAAATCCGCCATGCCCTAGAGATGTTATCTGTCGGATCCATTTTTTTTAGAACCAAGGAAGATATCATGAAAAAAGCTAGAGAATCTTCCAATATTGAATATGCTGGTGCACAGATACAATTGCTGCCTGATCTATCTAAACATACTCTAGATCTTCACAGGGCTCTTAAACCGCTTTTAACAGTTCTTCGTGAACAGAACATCCCATATAGATGGGGGTTTTCCTTTCATCTCATTATTCGATCGGGAGGTAGAACTCTTGTTCTTCGCGAACCATCAGACCTGCCCCATATCGTACGAGATCTGCATCTTCCGGATATCCTATTACCGGAATGGCCTACAGCAGCTTCACTTCTCAACAACAAACCAGTGCCATCACAAGTTCCTCCTCAACTTCCATCTGACAGTTCTCCAGGCACCTCCGCGGGTCATTTTTGGCCTCCTCCTCCTTCCATGACCTAGCCCGTTGCTTTGGCTTCGCCAACAATTTTTCTTGGATCTCGGGACTCCTCTAGCACTGTACTTGGAACTTCTACCTGCCACCAACATTTTTCTTTTTGTGTTTTTTTAGGGATCTCAGGACACCTTTATCACTGTTCTTGGACTTTTTATTGCCATCCTAATTTTTTGTGTTTCTTTGGCTACTATGCATCACCGGAATACCTCTGACATCAACTTATCCTGCCACATGCCGTGTTTGGCCGAGAGAACAGCCCGCCTTCGTATGGAGACTTTATGTTCCTGTGCAAGACGTTTCTCCTCCACAGTGGGACTTCCATTCATTGGTAGCTATGTTGAGCGATATTTATTTAATATTTGTCGTTGCATACTCTGCTGTTAGTTGGATGGCTATTTTTGCATGCCCTTTTGCTCCTGTGGTTAAATATGTTGTGGGCCTACTGGGGGGCGCGCAACCTATTTTGCTCTCGCCCGTCTAGTTGGTCCTGTTATGGGACCTGAGATGATCTATCCCTGATACCTCAGACTATTTTGGCGGGAACTTGTTGTATTGCTTATTTAATGTTGATGTCTTTTGATTTATGCTCTAAATTTTAGTTAATGTGTTCATAGGACTGTTTAGTTTACTGGGCGCATGCCCAGGGATTGCTCATTCTCTGTTGTTTTTGGTTTTGCGGGTTCCCCCAGGCGGGACCTGTTGGTATATTTGTTGCTTGTCTGCTTGCCTCCCCCCGCTGCGCACAGACACTTTCTCCACATAGGCCCGCTGCCTTACCAGTATCCCTCTCACTCCAGATGCCTCAAATGGGCCCTAGAGAATGGACCTGGAGGTGTAATGACTCTCTGTTCAAGGACTCTCTTTGTGCGAAGGCGGTTTTAGAAGCGATTACCAATTTTATAGGGGACCATGTTTCGGACCCCACTCCCCTACCTTTGCAGTGGGAGGCTATGAAGGCGGTGGTTCGAGGGGTCCTAATTCAATAAGGAACTCGGCTTAAAAGGATCAGATTACAGGATATTACACTTACTTGTGATAAAATTTGCTCCTTGGAACGCCTACATGAACAAAACATGACCCCAGCTGTATTTTTAGAACTGACTGCTGCTAGGACTCACCTTCTGTAGCTGTACGACCTAGCATACCAACGCCACTGGGATCGCTTCCGCAAATTAATTTACCAGTATGGGGATAAATGTGGCTGATTTTTAGTGCGGGGCTTACACCCTCACACTTCCACTACTTATATTCCATCTATCCGGACCGCTAATGGTGGCTTGACATCCATACCTAAGGAGATCTTACAAACTTTTCATAACTACTATGCCGATCTCTATCAAAGCCGCCCTGCCCATGCAAGTCCATCCCCCCTGCAAGATTATATAACTAAAACTGTTCTTCCGACGCTAGATTCTGAGGTGATTTTGCAATTGGAGTCTCCGTTCTCTGAGGAGGAGGTCTCTGCCGCTTTACGCGCTACACCGACGGGGAAAAGCCCTGGCCCTGATAGCTTTACTCCAGGGTTCTTTAAACTCCATGCCCTTAATCTTGTTCCTTTTATGACTAAGGTGTTCGCGTCCATCTCCGTCGATATGCCATTCCCTCCGCAGAGTTTGGAAGCTCATATTACGGTCCTTCCTAAACCTGGCAAAGACCATACGGTTTGCTCTAATTATAGACCCATTTCTTTGATCAATGTCGACGCAAAAATTTTTTCTAAATTGATTTCCAATAGATTATCTCCTCATATGCCCTCACTAATTCATATGGATCAAACTGGGTTTATCTATGGAAGGGAAGCCAGGGATAATACTATTAAGACTATCCTTCTGACCCAATTTGCTAAGTCTACGGGTACTCCTATGTGCCTACTGTCCATAGACGCTGAAAAGCCTTTGATAGGGTTTGTTGGGAGTTTATGTATTCAGCGTTATGTCAGATAGGCCTTGGCCCCAGTATGGTCTCTAGAATTGCTGCTTTATATTTCTCACCAAGGGCCCGGGTGCGGGTCAACGGCACCCTCTCCGATTCTTTTCCAATTAAAAACGGCACGAGACAGGGATATCCTCTTTCCCCATTGCTCTACGCATTATTTATGGAACATTTGGCTGTGGCCTTGCGTCGAAATCCGGATGTTAAAGGGATCAAGATAGGAGATACCCATTATAAACTCTCCTTATATGCAGATGATCTTTTGCTATATATAACATCCCCTCATGTCACGATGCCCTCGGTACTGAAGGAATTTGCTGAATTCGGATTGCTCAGCAATTTTAAGGTCAACTACTCCAAGTCCAAACTTCTAAATATTACCTTAAACTCGACCCAACTGTCCTCTATATACAATATTATGCCCTTTCGGATTTGTCCTAATGCTATCAAGTACTTAGGTATAATGATACCATCGGACCCTTCTGCTTTGTTCTCACTTCATTATTCCCAAGCATATAATAGAATTCAATCCGACCTTGAGAAATATGACTCCCTGCCTCTTTCCTGGTTTGCTCGCATAAATACTCTAAAAATGGATATTGTCCCCAGATTATCCCCTGATATTGTTTCCTACTATAGGGCATCGGTTTTAGTGCACCTGACAGACTGGTTTCACAGCCGGGAGTTAAAGGAATGGGTGCTGTTGGAAGAATTTTTGTCTCCAGTGAGTCTCCAGTCTTTGCCATGGGTGGACCGGTCGTTACTACGGCTGACCTCCCCCATACCTCCACTTACTATTTATTACGTATTTGGGATATTATCCTTAGATCGCGCAAATTGTCTACGAGACCGGGGCCCATGACACCACTGTTCGATAACCCAGCATTTCCACCGGCAAGGAGGGCTGCCAAATTTTTATCTTGGTCCGCCTCCGAACACCGTCACCTTAAGGACATGGTTCCACCATACCCAACACCCCTAATGTGGCTCTTTTATCTATGATTCGGGGCTCGCTTAAAAGTATTAAAAGAGGTGCCCTACGTCATTTTCTTACCGCAGCTAGGGTCCTTATTCTGAGATTGTGGAGGCAGCCTGTTGCTCCCTCTATAGCTGACTGGGTAACCGAACTCGAAACAATCTGCCATATAGAAATGCTGGTGGCGAAAGATGATGACAGAATGGAACAATTTAAAATAGTTTGGTCCACATGGGATTGGTTTAAAGAATCTCCTCGACTCCAGATGTAGTTATTTAGGGTACGTTTATTAGGGTGCTATCTTTGTATTGAGGGTCTTTTTATGTTTCCTCCAACCTCGTGTGGTGTATATTCTCTCTTTCCCTTCCCAACCCTTCCCCCCGGGCTGCATTAGTTTTGTTTTTTGTTTTGTTTTATTATTATTGTTCTTTGTTAAAAGATATTTACATAAATATATATTAATATAGGCGGCTTAAACTTGTTAGAGTATCATTTATATTGTGTGCCTCTTTGAGTAATTCTGTTATTGTCTGTATATTTGTGTTGATTTATCATGAGGGCTTTGACGGTTTACTACTATGATTGTCAGAGTATATGCTATATTAAGGTTGTGTACTATATGTTCATACTGATCCATATATGATCCACTGCCGTTTCAGGTAAATAAGATATCTGTGTTTTATGTAATAATGTTTGCTATGTATGTTTGTTTATTTTTCACTGAAAACTCAATAAAACTGATTGACACAAAAACAAAGAGAGCAGGTCCTGTAATATGTGTGGTAGTGAGGCTTCTAAGCTTGTTGAGATCCAGGATAGGGATATGATGAGTCAGTCACAGAGATGGCTTGATGAAAAAAAGCAGTTCAGACTGGCACCAGCAGAGAATGTGTTGGCGTCCAGGTGGATGAATCAGTCCAAAGACAGGAGATGGGATTTGCAAAGTGTAATTGTATGTTCAATTCTTTTCTAATTCTTGCTCCCTTTCCCTGGATAATTTCCCTTTGCACCTAAAATGCGTCACTTAAGATTTGGGCACGTGACCTTGTCCGTTGTTTAATTAGAAACTTAATAAAAATTAGTGTGCAGTCATATCATATAGTTTTCATATGCAAATATGATAATATCATGAATAATGGTATGGGTACAGATGGAATTGTACACAGGGGTTAATTTTATGTGATAATAGACTTCTCCCGACGTGTTTTGCCACTCTGCTTCCTTAAGGGATTTTTGAGACTTTAGACAGTGCCAATAGTATATTTTACAAAAACAAAAAACACCTATCAGTATATAGTAATCAAAATATGGTATGGTATCAAATGTTAAAGCATCAACATATAACTATATATGTATGCCCATCTGGGTGCTATGATATTGCATGGAAATATTTGCATTTGATTGTGTTTTAGAGTGCTGTAGTAACATTAACAAATTATAACATCAAGGTTTTGATGTGAGCCACATATGTTTTTTGTGTGTTGAAGCCTAATACTTACGAGACATGTAGGGTAGGTAAGTAGTAGTAGTAATAAGGAAGTACCCATGTTATAGGTGAGTATGGTTTATATTATAGGTTATTTATTAAAAAAAGGTTATTACTTCATTTTAGGGATGATCACATATATATAGTTGTCATAGTACAACAATTATAGAGATGAGGAGGTAAAATTACCCACCTACTTCTGCCTGTATAAAAACCAAAAACAAGTGAATAAACTGGATACTGTATTTAGTTTTAAAAAGAGACTTACATGTGAAGTTTGTCCCTAAAGTATCACATAAGGCTTCCTTTGTTGGAGGTATCAAGCAAGGGAAAGAGAAAAATACTTTTCTTTTGGTCTGCTCCTAAATAGGTAAATGATTATTTATAGAGTAACACTGACCCAATCACACCTCTGTTCTGCACACAGCCAGCAGGGAAGCCCCGTTCGTATCTAGGAGGCGTCTATATGTTGGATGTCCTTAATCCGGGGACTACCTGTATATGTATAGGATATAAATTGTGTGTATATATTTTATTTGTAATTATAAAAAAGTGCAAAGGGTATGGTTTACCATCCTGAGGAGCAGAATAGAGGTAGCTAGTTTAGAAAAGGTTTGAACGAAAAGACTATTATGTGATCAAGTGGAGGGATAGACAGGCTTTTATAAGCAGAATTTTTTAAAAATAGTAAATAATCATTTTTTTAATTTTATACAGTATATTCCTATACCATACATAGATCAACTAGCTAATGATATATAAGCAATCAAAGTTTGTGATTACATACACTTATTTTCACATTTCAAGTAAAAATATCAACTCCAGTTTTTTGAAAAGGTCTGCTTGATGCGTTTCACCCTTAGGCTTCTTTAGGGGAGGATTGAGATTGAAGTTTAACTTGAATATTAAAGCTGTATCACATAGAAGGATAACGAGGGGAAAGGAAAATAGCACTGAGTTCTAGTTTCAAACATATTATCATGTGAATAGTAGTACATGTGATTCAAAAATGTATCATGTTTCAAAATGGTTACTTACATTTATATAGTCACAGTGATATAGAGTTCATAAAAACATCTGCAAGACTTCCACGCCAAATGATCCCAATGAGTGAAAAGGGGAGATTATGTATGGTAACTAAATATAATTGGGATATCAAAGGTCATGTGATTATTGGTAAAAATTGCTCATTATAAGGGTATAAAAAACAAGGGGAAACAAACAGGTGAAAAAATCGTAAAAAAGTAGGAGTAAGAAGGTACTTTAGTAAAGAAAATACACCTTACTTACTATAATGTTATCAGCAACAAAAAGCAGACAGTGTCGATGAAATTGAATAAAGGATTTGAAACAGCTGGACTTGAAATCATTCTGTTGTAGAAAAGGAGGGGGGATTTAGGTAGTAAAAAGTAGATAAAAAGCTTTAAAAAATATGTATAATGTCAGCCATTGGGAGGGGAGAAAATAATTTTATTGATTTGCCTTAACTGTAATATGGCATCATTAAGAACATCATTGAAATCCTATTTGAATTGGGTGAACACATCTAAGTAAAGGAGACATGTATAGCTGTTATAATGAAACGATAACATTTTTTTACTAATGTGCATAAGAGTAATAGAGCTCACTGGTATCCATGGTTAATACAAGAAAGTTTACAATATTTACTTACATTTAGCTCCAGGTATATATTAGGGTGTTAGAGGAGGGACTAGGTTTGCCCTGCACAGTATCACTGGGAAAAAATTAAATAAACAAATGAAAGTGGACTGGTTTTACTGGTGGTTTAGATGTTTAGATAAATAAATAAAAAAAATAGTGGGAGTTCAGGTATGCTTACCTGTTAACCCTAGTGCTGATTACTGATTTACTGGATTACCATACCATATGGGGGTCTGGATATGAATAATATAGGGAAAGATTCATAAGGATTAACAATACTTCCAAAGAGAATTTACTTAAGATTAGAAAGAAGAAGCAAGTATGTACCCATACCCAGAAAGAGATCAAAAAATCTTCAAGTGACTTCACATATGTTGAAAAAGGAAATAGGGAGTCTCTATAACTTTTAAAATTCAGACCTACTTGGATCAGTTTAAGGTGAAGGTAGACAACAGGTGAGGCATCGGCAGCAAGCCGCAAGAGGATTCGCCTATAAATACCACATGAGATACAGATCTGCATCTCCCGAGTCCGTGAGAAGTCTTGCGAGAACTTGGTGGCCATTTTGGATGGAGGATATAATTTAAGAAAAAAAATAATTTTACAATGGGCATTATAGAACTGTCTCAGAAATTTTAAAAATTATTATTTCCTTTTTTTAAAAAAATTCTGCCTGAAAGCCTGTCTATCCCTCCACTTGATCACACAATTATCTCTTCCAGGCTAGGCAACCAAAAATACTATCCTTGATGATTAATTAGTGGAATCCTACTAACTACCCATTTAGGTTTTAACAAAAAGACATTATTTAGTCCAGGTGGAACTTGGGCACTCAAGGTAAATATCCATTTAGTTACTAACTGTAGTGTAGAGTCTTTTATCAAAATCTCTGTCTCTAGGGTTGTCTTGGATATTGGCCGAAGTTATAAAGCTCTTCACTTCTTTTTAGAAATCTGACTCTTCTGCACAATATCTCCCTAATCTAAGGTATTGACTGTATGGTATACTTCATACCAAGATTTCGGATGTGCACTCTCCACATGCCGAATGATGTTGCCTGCTGTTTTCTTCCTGTATAATGTGGTTGTTAGGTAGTTGTTTTCTGTGCATGATGTGCACATCCAGGAATGGAATGGAGATTTTGTTGAAATTCATTGTGAATTTCAAGTTGTACTTATTATCTTGAATGTAGATGAAAAATTCCTTAAGCACGTCTTCTGATCCAATCCACAGGATAAGGACGTCATCAATATACCTTTTCCAAAGGAGGATGTGCTTGACATATTTGAATCCAGGGATAGATGTTTCTCCCAGTCACCTAGGTAAAGGTTGGCATATGTGGGTGAACATTTCTTCCCCATGGCATCACCCTGTATTTGGAGATAGTGCTTTTCTTTAAATGTGAAGATGTTGCACGTTAGGATATAGTCAAGGAGGGCTATTAAAAAATGATTAAAGGGATTGTTTGTGGGGTTGCCTAAGTTTAGGATAAATCTGATGGTTTTGATTCCTTTGTCATGGGGGTAATGTAATACAGGACCTCCACATCTATGGTGACTAAAATAATATCTTGTGGGACTTGTAGGTTTGTTTTGAGTTTGAGGAGCTAGATGGTATCCTTGAGATACGAAGGGGGGCAGACGGAGGTAGGTGTCTACCAACTCGCTTGTGTTTGAAAATATGGATCTGATGCCCGAGAATATTGGTCTGCCTGTAGAGTTTTTTATGTCCTTGTGTAACTTTGGTAGGGCATAGAAGGTGGGCACAATGGGATGCTTGGTCCATAAGTAATCTTTCATTTTCTTGTTAATCACTTCTTCTTGGTAAGTGACTTTATTAAGTATATACTACTATTAGGAAGTAGCATTCCTTGGAGAAATTGTGCTTGGTTTTGGCTTGGTATAATTGTGTACCAGTCCTTGTTGTTGAGAATCTTGAAACACATGGTTTCAAATTGTAAGTTGTCCATTATAACAATGTTGCCACCCTTATCTCAAAGTTTAATTGTAATCTTTTTACTGTTATAGAGGGAGGTTATTGCTTGCCTCTGTTTTTTGTTTAAATTGTTGGTGAGGGTAGAGTTGATCATTTCTAAATTTAGTTCTCTTATGTCATTGCTGACTAGATTTATGATATGAGTTAATTGAGGGAAAAGGTATTGGTAAGGGTGGAGGATTTTCTGCGATGTCTATATTTTGAGTTATGTCTTCATTGACATCCTCTTCATTGTAGAGTTTTTTTTTCAAGCATTGATTTCAGGGTGAGTTTCCTTGCAAATAACTAAATATCTTTGATCTCTTTAAATGTGTCAATATTTGCAAAGTGACAGAAGGATAGTCCTAATTGTAGTACATCTGCTTCTTTCTGTGTCAAGGTATAAGAGGAAAGATTTAATGTCCAACCTTATTGGTTGGGGTCTCGTTTTGTCAGATAAATGTCAATGGAGCCTCTTTTCAATACTGGGTAGGAATTTTGTAACTTTAGTACTATGACAACTATTTGTATGTGATCATCACTAAAAGTAGTAACCTTTTTTCAATAAATAACCCTTAATATAAACCATACTCACTTATAGCATAGGTACTTCCTTACTATTTGTCCTACTCTACATGTCTCTAAGTATTCGGCTTCAACACACAAAAAACGTATGTGGCTTGCATCCAAACCTTGATGTTATAATTTGTTAAATGTTACTACAGCACTCTAAAACACAATCAAATGCAAATATTTCCATGCAATATATTAGCACTCAGATGGGCATACATATATAATAAATTGGCACAACGATACATTTATTGGCTTATCTTTGATATGTTGATGATTTACCATTTGATACCATACAATATTTTGATTACTATATACTGATATGTGTTTTCTCTGTTTTTTGTAAATTATACTATCGGCACTGTCTAAAGTCTCAAAAATCCCTTGGGAAAGCAGAGTGGCAAAACGCGTTTGATAGAGACATTAGAAGTCTATGATCATGTAAAATTACCACCTGTGTAAAATTCCATCTGTACCCATAACATTATTCATGGTATTATCCTATCTGCATGTGAAAACTTTAAGATATGACTGTACAATATGGCTGCACACTAATTTTTAGTAAATATGTTTTGCCCAAAAGCCCTCCATTCTCCTTGTTTTCCATTTATAACATTCATGGCCATCGACTTGGAGAATTTGACCTGTAACCCTGATAACTCAACAAATTGTAGAAGAGTAAGAATCCTGAGCAGGTTCGGAAGTGATATTAGTAGTGAGGTAGGATACATCAGAATATCATTTGCAAATCACATGCATTTATGTTCTACCTGTCCACAGGAGATACCTCAAATGTTGTTATAGCTGCCTATAGCTATTGCAAATGGTTCAATTGCACAAACATCAGAGGGGGCAACCCTCTCTGGTGCCTGGCTTGATAGGGAACATGTCTGAAAGGCAACACCCTGGTGGTACTTTTGCTGCATGGTATATAAGGTAGCTAGAAGCTGTTGGGAGGTACTGCCAAAGTTCATGCGTTGAAGTACTTAGAAGAGGTAATACCAAGACAGGCATCAAATGCTTTTTGGAGGTCTATGGTCAGTTAGTGGTCACCGCAGAAATTAGGTCAATGGAATTCCTACAAATAATGAGACAAATTAGGCGATAGCCACCAGGGGCACTGTTTGTTATATGTTAGGAGATCCTGGCTATTTTATCAATTTTTACGTCTGAGTTGGGACTAGGCTTTCTTAAATCTAAATGTGAGTTTTATAAGGCCACCTCTGATGGCTTTCAAAGCTTCACAAATATTCAAGTAACAGGCCTAATAAGGTATGGAGGAAAAATTAATCTATGGTGGATTCGATCAACTTATGGTTAAGGATGCTATAATTTAGAAAATTTAATAAAGTCAGCAGAAACCAGATGGTCTTCCTCCCAGGCCACTCAGCATTAATACCACAGGGTCGTGGGCAGGCCAAGTGGAAGATGGAATGCGTGCACCTGACATAAAGGGTATAGTATGAGTGTGGGCAATCAATCCTAGAGTATTGCTGGTGGGCTGTGGAATAGTGCGTGTAATCTCAAGAAGAGGGATTGTTCTCCCTTCAGACATCGACCAGGTTATGCTGGTGCAAAAGGTGAGCTAGCCTGTTGCCCACCCTTGTGGGGTGTTTATAATTGGGGGACCCTGAATTGTCCAGGGCTACAATTGAATCCTCTAGTAACAACAGGGTGCCTTGAATCCTTGACGAAAATCTGTTTAAAAGATCTCTGAAAAATGCTAGTTTGCCTGTATTTGGGGCATCGTATACAACAAAAGTGACTAGTTAACCAGCTACCACTAGGATAGACCTACTGTCAGGTTCCCTTACTACAGCCAACTCTTGAAAATTCAAGTGTTTAGCCAAGCATAACGCCACCCCACAATGTTTCTTCCAGGCATTGTCAAGATAGAATACGGGCTCATTTTTTGTGGAGGTATGATGCAGAGGATTTCCTGGGGAAGTGGCTCCCTTAAGTCTATTATGTCCCCCTTTAGGAAATAGTAATATTGGAAGGCTTTTTACAACTTTTAATTGGTGAGTTAAGGCCCTGTGTCATGTGGGTCACAAATTTGAGAGATAGAGAGAGTTTCCTGGAGCCATTTTTAGAGTGAAACTGGCGATGCCATTATCTCAATAGTCCATGGAGTCGAGTACTTGGGCATCCCAAGCCTGATGTGGTGGGAAGTAACAGGCGAGTAGAAGAAGAAATCAGAGTGGGGAGAAAAAAAGAACAAATAAACAATACATTACAATATGCATGAACAAGTCTGGGGTCAGTCCCCCATCCCCACGAACAGCACTCAGGATTTTATTTGCTTATGTAGTTAACTTCTTGCTGGCAAATTCTATTTCCAAAACATTTTCATCCTTTTACAGCTAAGGTGTTTCCTAAAGTAGCTACCACTACTAGTAGTGAATAATGCTTAAAGTAAAGGTGTGAGACAAAAGACCTATCCTTGCTTAGTGCAAGAATGTGCATTAATTTACAGATACTTATGTTAATTATCACAAAAATAAAGAGGTACTTGACTAAACTTGGCTGCAGGTTTAACCAACCAGAAGGCTGCTGCTTGCACAATGTTGTTAAACAAAAGCTTTTGTTTTCTTACTTATAAAAGCATCATTTAAAGGATACATTATATGTTTTAACACACATTTATTAAGTTTTGTGGAAAATAGAAAAAAAAGTGACTGACAATTTATATCTGTTTATATATTAACATACTTTTTTTCACAAATATATATACAATAACCTATTCTTTATTAAAATGGACATTTATAGAATTTTTACAACATGAAAATTTATAAAAACATTGAAAAAATGTTGCAGATATTAGTCATTACTAATCGTGTTACCTTGCTCATATACTGGCCCTTGTAGTAACTGTAGTTAACTGTGTTGAAGTTTGACAACTTGGTGATTTTTCACAAAAATAAAACAAATCCAAAAGCTTGCATCTCTGTGTGCTTCACCCACAGAACAAATTACAAATGCTCTTTGCCTAATGACCAGGTTCCATTCCTGCAACCTATTCGTTAAGCGAGGAGCTTAGGATAGACCTGGTCTGCAGCGCTGTGAGGGTGTAGCGCCTGTCAGTGACAAGTTCACTGACAGTTTGCAGACCGGGGATCATGGAGGAATGGGGAGGAGGAAGACAGGGGAGGAGGAAGACAGGAGATGACGGGTGGATGTACAGTGTACTCATCAAAGTGATTGGTTGTAAGTGCGGTTGATCGTTAAATAGGTAAATTGTTAAATGAAGATTACCTGTATACTTTTATTTTTATATGTACTCTTACAGTATAACAGATACAGCAGCCATATTGCAGACTTAATTCATATTTTCATAAATTTTGATTATTTATTCCCTGGAAAGCGATTTGAATCTTGTTAACAAAATTGTTTAAGCATTAATATCACTTTCCAAGTTCATCATATTTTGATAAGGAAATGGCTGTCAAATGTTATGAATTTTTTAAAAATTTAAAAGATTAATTGAAAAGTTATTAGTTTAACAATTAAATTGACCATAATATATGTTCAAAATCTGAATAGTATTTGTTTTATTGTTTCTGACATTCCTCATCTGCTCAATATGGAAGAATGGAAAATTCAAGAATTAAATGGCACCAGCCTAGAAGACAAACCTATACACACTAAGATACTAATTCCAAACAAAGAACAAAGTGTTTACAGGCAGAACTGGTCTTCAGTTTTGCACCTTCTAAACCTCCAGTAAAGAAACTAGGCAACTTAAGATGATCCATTACATTTTTGTCAAATTTTTATCTTCAGTTTGTGTGACTAAAACATATCTTACTCATCAGTAAAGCCAATATAAATTACTGATAGTTTAATTAAACTATCTACTGGATAAATGGTGATGCGTCAATGTGTTATTGTCGTTTATTTCTAAATACGAGGAATGTGTTTATTGTACATTTCACAGAGCAACACAGTTGTGCTGAATGCTGGAGAACATACTGGAACTGTGTCATATTGTATCTCCATAAAAGTTTGTGTAGCCTAATATTGTTCAATAGTACATAGAAGCCAGTGAATTAAAACTACTGGCGGTTTTAAATAGCAAAAGAGCAATTTAATTACATAAACATATCCAGTGACGTCATTCTTTTATTAAATTTAATTAATGTATCCTTAAAAAAAACATCTATTGTTGTAAGAGCCAGTGCTTTTAGTTTTCATGTACAATGTTCTCCAGGCCATCCACCACAAGTGAAGATCCATTGTCACAAATCTTGTTTCTTTCCTGCCATCCAACTATTAAATAGTAACAAAAAAAAGTCCCCTTCAGGTCATCATTCAATTAAGTTACTGATGTTGCAGTCAGTCAAATTTAGCTGATCATATAATGCCAACCTAACCTTTTAATGGGAAAAAAAAGTTGCAAGAAAGGTGTTGAATGGCTTAGGAGTGTGAGTGCATGGTGGCTTCCGTCTTCCTATCACCAAGCAACACACTGTCAAACTGATACGTCAGCTTCTTTTTGACTTTCCTGATTTCTCCAGTCTTGCCATAGTTTCTCAGAGCGCGAGCCATCTTCTGGTAAGTCATTTTTTTGCGGTTTCCTTTTTGTTGTCCCCATCGATGAGCAAGCAGTTCTTTGTGCTTAGATGAGAACTGGAAGGTCCCCCTCTCACGGTCTAGCCACCAGATGCAATCACGCATGTCTCCATTCTGCAAGAGTTCTAGAAGAAATTTGTACAGCCGAACCTTTTTACGAACACCTTTAACAAAGTAAAGATAATAAATTACAAAATTAGTATTTAGAATTTAGTGACTAAAGAAATAAAACAAAAAGAAATTGCATGTTTATACAAATAACATATCATAACGGAGGTTATCCACTATGCCTGAGCGGTAAGTGGGCCAAATCCAGTCGGTAGCACAAATACAGGCCACAGGAGGGAAACACATATTCTTTGCCTCCTTTAATACTTTGTAAATATTTTTTTTGCTGCCCCTGGGGGGAAAAAGATGCATTTAGATAATGTCTACCCACTTTGCTAGGTTTAGTGAAGCTATATATTTTGTTTAGGAAAAAATGTACTTTGCCATTATGGAATAGATACATGGTTAAAAGGTAGCTTGAAATATTAGGCTTTTTGCATCTGCAGTTTGGATAATTTCCCGTGTTTTTTGAAACAGATATCAAGAAATAGTAGGATTTAGGTTTCAAGCTCCCTGCAATCATCAATTAAATGTCAGTTGTTGAAACCCAAGTGTCATTTATATTTAAATCTGCTAGGGCTGAACAAGTCAAAAACTCATTGACATGACATGCAGATTCTACATATATTTGCGAAAAGGTGGGGCTCATTAGGTTGTTCCTGCATGATTGAGTGTTCCAGTTTTTTATTTTCCTCAAAAAAAATTTTGATCAATAGCCCAGACAAAGTCCACATTGTTGTGTGCTGTAGTGCTTTATAGAAGCCATATAATATACTGATTTATTGGAGCTTGATTTTGTGTATTGGTCTTAGATGATTTATGTGACAGCCATATAGTCATCACTTTTCCCTTTTTATAATTATTTTGCATGCAGAATAAAAGAGACATTGGCCAACCAGCTAAGACTGGCATTTGTTTAAAAGGTAATATTCATGATTTTTTTGCCCTGCAAAAATGACTTAAACTGATAAACAAAGGCTTTTTACATGGCTGTATATTAATTGTCTCCCTGCATTTTTTTGTTACCAGAAGCTCAAGAAAACACAGCAGTGTTACCACAATGTTGACAGCCTGTTGCACACCACTGATACCTAATGTGAGAGCTGGCAGGTTCAATCTGGTGCCTATGGGTGCCAGACTGTATATAAAAAAAAAATCCGAAGTACTAATTGTTATTTTTTTTTCTTTGGATGAAGCCAGTGTTAGGATCCCACTCACCTTCTTTGGTATGAATATGGATGATTGGGAACAAATTTGGATAATTCCACTTCACTAATGTGTACAACCTAAAGTTTTTTTATTTGTTAACTTTATCACTAAAAATTATTTGATGAAGCTGTTCAATAAGTGTAAAAATTACCTAAAAATTACCTAACATTCTAAAAAATGAAATAAGCTACTAACTTTCTTTTCCTTGTGCATCTGTAGAAGTAAAAGCTCAAGCATTGTTTTCACCCCTGCCCAGTGCAACTTTGCCAACAACAGAAAACCTTCCCACTATGTTCTGGGGAAGAGAACCGAGATGGAGTGCCATAGTCCTAAGGTGACAATGCTGTTCCTCTATAGATACTATACAGTCATTTAGCATGGTCACCCTAAGTCAAAATAAGGATAAGTAAACTGCACTCACTTAACTTATTTTTTTTTCCGGGATTGTAAATGGTGTTCTAAGGTTTTAAATATAGAGGAAGAAGGAAATAGGACACCTAGACTGATAATGTCATAAAGGTAACAATATATCTAAGGGTCATGTCAGATCTTTGGGGGCATTTTGCAATCAGAATCTAAAATTCAAACAGCAACATCACAAATAATATAGAGTTTGGGATTAAAAAGTGCAATTTTGGTTTTTGAAGATGACCCCAAACTATAGAGGGAATGAAGTAGCAGACTTGACAACTTGAATGCACTGCATTATTAAGCAGTTTATATGGCAAAGATTAACGTTGATAAATGTAACGGTATACATTCATGGGCAAAGGGATGAATCATACAATCTAGGGTGACTACAATTGTGGGAGTCTGGGTGTTGTGGTAGATCATAAAGACATAATCTTGCTCTTGAACCAAACATTTGTATGACCTCAGCCGGGATAAGCAGTTCGGTTTTATGTACCCATTTACAAGAAAGTTGTGGTGTGATGTTGCAGGACTGAAGATAGTGAAAATACATAAATGGTCCATATAGTGAACTTGGTGGAAAGCAAAATGAAAGGCCTCTTCACAGGAAGGGCTCTGAAAGAGTGGATCAAACTGCTGTAGGAAGTAATTCTAGTCAGTTATTGTAATAAAAAAAAAAGATGGATGCATTCTTAAATGCAATAGCTGTTCATAAATATTTAGAAATACTTAATTTTTATTGGGCAGGAGTTTTAGGGGGTGGGGGACAAATTTGCCTTTAGTCTGGATGAAGTATGGTTTTAGGTTTCTGTATATACAAGATTTTATTTTATTTATCAGTTAAACAAGATAGACTTGCGTCTTTTTCATCCCTTAATAACTTAGGTAGATTTGGGAAACGGGCTTACTTCCTAAAGACTTTGCTGGTGAGATCTCTGTACCTAATTTCCCCTCCCCTCTAATCAACTTTAAAAGAATAGTCTGATTTAGTCATAGAGTATTGTGCAAAAATGAGTCTCTTCCTTGTATAGCTTCAGCTGTAATTAAAGATGGTCTTTAAAGGAAGAAGCTACTGCTAGTCTTTTTAGGAGACATAAAATGCTCTGCAAATTTTGTGTCCTGATGCACCAGCTCTGAAATGTTTAGTAATGAAAAATAAAAGATATATAAAGAAAATATATATAAAGCAAGTAAAAAAACTTGTGAACCTAACAAATTCTAAACTGTGGTTCAAGACCAATACATTACCAAATACTTATGCAAGTTTATAATGTAGGTAAGAAATGATTTGGAATGAATACCTTGTTCATAGCAAACTTGAGAATCATCAGTGTCGCTATCAGACACTTCTAAATTTGGTATATCACCAAAGTCTTCTTCCTCAGACAGCGAAGGGCTGCTAACATTGCACATTAACTGATAGGATTGTGGGTAGGGATTCATTATCTGGGAGGAGGAAAAGTAAATATGCTCTAGTTTATACAACTTTTAATACATGACTGGGTTATATTAAATCAAGAGCAGATACTCAAAAAACTAAATTATATTCTTTCAAACACAATATGATTTCTGCAGAACAAGTGCAGCAGTGGAAACCTCCTGGAGGCAGTACGTTTCTCAAGATGACAAACGCTCACCCTGGCTTTTTCTACCATTGTTTAAAATAAATGAAATGTAGCACCTGCCCCAACAAAGCTACTTTCCTACAATGCATTGTTACATATTTATAAACCTCTTTTAGTCCGCTAAATATGTAGACCCAATATAGAGAACTCTGCTAATGCCAGATCAAAAATAATTAACTGTCATTCAAGCAGCATTCATGAGTGTCTAAAGCCAGAACTATCTGTGCTGTCCCAAAGAAAACTACATTTATTTCTACAATAGAAAATGTCAATTGAAATTTTAATTGACATCTTTCTGGTGGCAAAATTGGTAAAATTTAGGCCAGTCTAAATTGTCGATTCTTTTGTTATGGACCAAGTTTCAGTGGCGTTCCAACAGTGACAGTGGATGTTATGACACCAGAAACTCAATGTCAGTGATTCAGACTAGTGAAAGAATAACGCATGTACCAAGGACTGCAAAACAAATCACATTCCTCACTAGTTTTGTTAAAATCGCTAAGAATCCAGTTGCACAAATCACTCTACCCATGGTTAAATATGAAGCCAGTGGATCATTTAGATATTTGCCAGATCACTTGATTTTCCAAATTTCTCTGACCAAACATGCTTTCTGTAGAAAAAAGATAACTAAACTTTTCCCTACGTGCAATTTTATTTTAAACTGAAAAAGTTTGGACATTTAAGTTAAGAACTACTGTCATTATCTCCACCTTTACCTCATTACTGTACAAATCCTCAGGCATTGGGCATGGTGTTGGGCAGGGAGCTGTGCCATCTAGATTCTGACTGTAGTGAGAATAGGCATCCTGGGGATAAGGCACTTGGACATTCCAAAGAGGTGTAAGCTGATCATTCTCATTAACTTGTGGCTCCATCCAGTTTCCAAAGTCTGAAAAGATTAAAAGGGTCAATTGCCAGCAAACATACAAGCAAACTTTGGAACACAAAACAAATAGTCAGCTGCAATCTCACTTAGCCTCTTGTCCCAGTAGTTTTTCTAATTATTATACAGTCTGATTTATGAAATGAGTAACCAATCGCCCAACTGCATTAGCTTATAGCACATGTTTTAGAGTGCAATTAATCGAATGCTATTAATTGCAATTAAGGTGAAATTATTGGAATGCTATGTTTACTATTAGTACTGTTAGTTATCTTGTGATATTAAAATTATTTACTGTTACTTTTGACAATCAGGTCTCTGTATGTTTTACAGAACTGCAGCATTTTTAATCTTACCTGTTATGCACATTTTCTGTAAAAAAAGGGTTCTAGCTTAGAAGCTTAGCTTTCTCTTAAATGTATGTAAATATGTGCCATGTACCGTCTACTTGTGACAATCATTTTGCTACACCATGAAATGTGTTCAACTTTGATAACTGAACTTGATTTTAACAAAAAAGTGGTGAAAAACAAAAAATGACCAATTAAAAAAGTGTTTAAGCTCTCACTTTATGGCTCCCTATATGGTACTTCTATAGCAATTTGCATAAAAACTGCTAAGTGACAATTTTACAATCAGCTTGTGCTGATCAACATACAGCTGCTGTTGGGCAGAGCATTCAAACAGTGGTGTGCACAGAAGCAGTTACATAAAAATAAATTAAAAATTAACTTTTGGGTGAGGTAATTTACTGTCAAATAATTGTTACTTGTACAATATCAAAATATATTTTTTCATATGTCATTTTTTTACTTTTCTGACTTCTAAACTATACCTTACACTATGGCCCTGATTTATTAAAGTTCTCCAAGGCTAGAGAGAATACACTTTCACCAGTGAATCTGGGTAATCCAGCAAACCTGCAATGGATTTCCTAAAAGTCAAGCTATTTGTTAGCTAATGTTTTCAATCCTGGACCAGATCCAGTCCAGATTTGCTGGATCACCTAGCTTCACTGATGAAAGTGTATTCTCTCCAGCCTTGGAGAACTTTCATAAATCAGGGCCTATGTCAGATCAGATCCTATGCCTGTGTCAGATCAGATATGATCTTGCGTGCCCTTTGGAGACTCAAGTTAGATGGCCCTAATCTAGTGTCTATGACAGAGTTGGGACAAGTGAGGATTCCAATTTTCCTGGATCAGCCAGTGTTAGCCATTGTCTGCACTACCCTTCTTCTACCCAATGGACAGGCTAGGCTTGTCATGACATCTCAGTTAAATATAAAAACTGTGTTCGGTGATGCACAAATGGACAAAGTTGACGCATGCTTGCATTTCTGACTGCCCTTTGTGATTAAGAACACCTTAGGTCTGCTTATTGAATCTTCTTATAACAAGAAAAATGTGCAGGTCCATAGTACAGTTATATACTGTTTACCTGAAGACAGTGTGTAGCTTCCAGCAATTAATGGGTTAACTCGAGTTTATTTTAACTGTCCACACAGGGTTAATGAGATAATAGCACACAAAGATAACTGCAGTGCCTGTGAAAGAGTTCAGTTGCAGGGTGGAGACAGTAGTACCTTTGTTATACTCTGTCATTTATCTGCCAGCTACTCTTTTCCATACAGCACTCTTGCAAATTTCCTGAGGAATATTTGCATGTCATCTCAAGTCTTAAAAAAAGTGTTTGTATGTGTGCCAGATGCATAAAAATCTGCTTTGTAGCAGTAAGGTTGAAATGTCAGCTATTAAGGGTGAAGATGTTAGGAGGTCTACATAGTGTATATATATATATATATATATATATATATATATATATATATATATATACTTAGATGAACACAAGGTAAAAAAGGTAAAAAAAAGGGAATGTATGCATATCTTTATAAATAGAAATTCTAGTCAAGTGGTACTCATTAGTGCATACATTACAACAAATTGGAAAAATGTGAACTTTGCTTGCTGTTATGCTGCTGTGTAGTATTTATTTTTAGCGGTACCCAAATACATCTTGCCAATAGACAGCATTGCAAAAAAAAGTACAATCACCCATTTTGGTGTTTGAAACAGCTCCTTCAAATTATTTGTTCCTGTTTGTTTATCACAATATATTTCTGTCAAAGTCTACTAAAAAAAGTATGGTGATTGGTTTAGGCAACATAAAAGGCCTTTTTCAATTTTGTAAACATCTTCACTTTGGGAAAACTGCACAGTAATCTCAGTACAAGTCTTGATTTGATGCAGTATTTGGGTATGTTTAAATGTTTTAAACTGTTGTTTTATATTAGAAGTTTTACATTATTTATACAATCTTTATTTTACAAATAAACATTTAATACCTCACAAAGGATTCCCAGAGCGATATAGGTTATCCAAAATAGATAGCAATAGCAGTAGCTTGCTTGTTTGCTTTGATTGAGCATGACTTTGAACTGAACTGTCTAAAAAGGAACAAGGTATTTATTTGTTTGTAAAAGTGAAGAAGAATTCATAAATGACTATTTATATACTGCAATGAATCTGACATTCACTGAAACTTTCCCTGAGAAAGAATCGATTATTTACACCAGAAAATGTTTCAGTGAATGTCAGATTCACCACTTTAAAAAAAGACCTTTGTGTTTTTGTTTTCTTTTTTTAAATATATGAAATGTGATGAGACAAAAGGAAGAAGTTTCACACAAAAATATAATCATTACAGTGTTTACTAAAATAAAGATGGGTAAGTATTGCATATACAAAATTTTAGTGCTGTATTGTAAACTGCCAGGCGTACAAAATGATAGAGACCCTCCGTTTGTCACCAAAGGTGCAGCCCAACCTATGATGGATGATTTTCTGTATACTCTGGTGGGGGCATGGCATCCACTTGCTAAGTGGAAATACCAGATAAAGGAGGGAGCATGCATGGAAGTCAACTTCTAAGTTAGATGCTATGAGGAAAGTTGGTATGTGTATCATGGACATTTTATCTTTGTCATGTCTCTCTGACTGGACTGTGAGCCCCCATCATTCTGGTTATTTTCATGAAAGATTTTAATGATTTCTGTGCTTATGTGCCTTTTCATTTATCCCTTTACTATATTGGTTCTCCAACTTTTTGGCAACAGCAAAACAATAAACAATTTATGGCCTGACTGCTATTTTTAGAGATGAATGTTTACAAAATCCTAAGACTGTGCTGATAAATTGTATTACACTGTGACTAGAATATTACACTTACACATTGTTGGAGTGTTGTTTTCCAGTTTTATACCACCAGTCAGTAATATAAGAAGTTTAGCACTGTGATGAATAACTGTCATGTAAACTAGAGAGTCCCCTACATTTCTGCTTCCTTACAGGTCCGCTTACGCTGCCTGTGTTCACTACCTTCTTAAATTACCTACTTTAGGTATGTGAAAAACACACTTATAGGGGCAAAGTTAGAAATACTTACCCTTTCCTTGGCATGGTTAGGTGTAATGAATTGTCCTTCCAGAAAAAGTAAAAAAATATGAAGTAGGTGAATTCTAGCAAGAGGACATACCAGTCTATTGGAAGTGCACCCTTTTTCAAGATTTCACCTACTGTGCATTTTCATAGGACTCCACAGGACTACCTGGAAGGTTGGTGCTTTACCTATGCTGAGAAAAAAACTTTACTTAATTGGTGCATCCTTACTGCTTTTACTTTCTGGAGCTAAGAGAAGATTCACTTATTCAGTACACAGCTTATGGTAGTTGAAAAGACTGTCATTCCCATATGAAAAAATGGTGCACTAAATTTGCTACCATAAGGTGTTGTCTCCAAATCAGATATCCAGCATAGCCTAACAATGCTTAAACTAAAACACTGTAGACCATTCCTGTTGATGCATCTTCCTGCAGAGGCAAAATGCATGAACATGCAATGTGTGGAATGCATGGAAACAACATCCTGTATGTTGCAGTTTTAACCTGCATTTTTTAGCCATTTTTTTAGATTATAGCCTAGAAACATGGTAAAAAGGGTTGATGTTATGCTATTGTATGCATTTTAAATGCATATGATATTGTTTAGCCCCGCTAATGTGCCTTTAAGAATGCAGATAAAACATTACCTATGTGTTCCTCAGCCTCTGTAGACTGTGAGAAATTATTCAGATGTTTTGGAAACGTTTCTGGTTCCTGAAGCAATATATCTGTATACTGCTGAAAGAAAAAGCCAGTAAAAAAAAAGTTAGAATTGCCAAACTATAATATATACCATATATATTGACAAATTTAAAACGTTTTACAGAAATAAAACTCTAACAAGAACAAACAAACTTAATCATCCATTTTTCTTGCATAAAATTTCGTAAAATAAATTTCTTTACTTTACTATCACTTCATTTAGTTCTTAGAGTTTAAAGGTATGGAGGAGCTTGGGCTGGTGCATCCTAACTTCATGTTGTGGAGCTTGCCTCAGATTTTTGCAGAATCCTCCTTGCTGGCATCTATGCAGTTTACTAAACAGAACTGGTCACTCTGCAGGGACAAATATCTCCTTGAGTCCCCCCAAATCTTTACTTACATCATTTCTTTACAACCCTCAGAGATCCCGGATAGTTTGACACCAGGAATAATTCAAACTTGGTATACCAAGCAAATATTTTGTTTTCGGCAATATATCAAACCTGGTCAGTATAGAGTTGCTCACAATCTGCTACAAAATTTTGAACCCCGTTCCTCTGCTATTTTTAGTTACCTGCAAATTGGACATTTCACCCAGACCCAGACACAAAATTTTACTTTCTCAGCCTCTACACAATTTGAGCAAGAATATGCTGGGGTGCCCTCCCGCAGGGGTCTAATTTCTGAAATCTATCAAATCCTGAATACAGAACTGGCAGTGCCGTTTATCAAACATGCAAATATGCGTACAAAGATCTCATGCACTGGTACTGGACTCTCAACAAGCTGCGTGCCATATACCCCTGATACCCTGCAATAATCTGTGCTGCAGATGTGGATCTCAGGTTGGAACGCTCTTTCACATTTTTTTTGCTTTCAAGCTTACTTTAATGGGCAATTCAACCAAAACTGATATATTATGTTTTAATAGATATTTTACTTTAAAAAAAATCCAAAAATTTATTTGGCATCTATCCCCTTTAACTATTTATATCTGGAACCTTGTATACCTTGTTTATATTGGAGGATCTGTCTATGAATTGGTTCTTATATTTTGTGTTAGGCAATTTCAAAATTGGGTGTTTTATTTTTTTTTTTAGACAAAGCAGTATTATACATACAAACCAATAGTTATAATCCTACAGAAAACAAAATAACTTGTAGTTTCACCACACATACATTCGGGGTGTCATAACACATTTTTGTTTATCGTAAATAAAAGTAAAAAGCTGTTAGGAAAGAAATGGGAGAAAATGGGGGTGGGGGGGGGGGGGGGGAGGGGTAAGAAGTATAGTACTGGATACATTTAATGACCAAAAGGCAATGATAGCAAGTAAATTAGGAGGAAGATTCTACATCTTCAGTTGGAGTTTGTGATGTAAACTGTAATCTGTGGTGATACAGAACTGGATCAAATACAACCAGGTTTGCGTGAATTTCTCTGGGTGTTGTATTTTTTATAAAATGTGTCAAAATATAGCAGTGTGTTTTCAAAGTATAAGGACAATGAAAACTTTTAATCAGTGATGGAAATGTATAGAAACTTTATTTAGGTAAGTACACCAAATATTATTTATTCACCAAAATGGCGGCAAACAATTAAGACAGATACTAAAGCTCAAAATACAATAGCCCAAAATTTGCTTACAAACAAAAGCTGTTTGTTCACTTTGTTCCTATGCTACATGAAATGTTCTTGGATCCTGATTACAATGATGTGGACTTTGTGTTAAATCTGACTTCCTGTGGGACCCCAAATGAGGTCCTTAAACCCTTATTTTCTTTTTTTTTTTTTTGTTTTGTTTATACTTATGATTTGTACCTTGGATTTAATTTCATGCTAATAGTGATTTAAATGTTCTTTTTGCCCCCGTTACCCATATCTTTCAATATCTGTACACTGTTGCTTCTTTTTGAAAATTAATAAATAAAGATTGTTAAAAAAGCTGTTTAGCTGAAGACAAACGTATTGGAAACAAAACTTACACAAAGTGTGTCAAACAGTCAGATTATTCCAATATAAAAATAGGAAACCTGGATAAGCCGTTAGACACAATCTAGTTTCTAGTTTGTTTTTAAATTTGAAACCATAAGGACCCCAAGAGTATACTATCTGCACCATACTTTACCTTTCACCTAGAAGTCTAAACGACATTTGACTAAGACAAAGTACACACATCAGATGATTCTCGGCCAATACAAGATGTCAGGCTCGTCTCGGACGAGAATCTGACGTGTACAGAGGTCATCTGATGTAGTTCATGGCAGATCATGGACGAAAGAAGATGAACGACAGCTCCTTCTCCCCGTTCCCTCTCCATAGAACAGAACAGCGCTCTTTCATTCATATTTCAGTCGTTTGTCACTGGAAATGATCATGAAAGATTGTTTCCAATGTCAATCAGCGAGCATGTGTGCGTAGCCCAAGCAGGGAATTCTTGGTGTTAGAAGATGCAGATTAGAATAATAATGGCACAAAAGCATGGTATTTGCTCCTATTTTCATTTTCATCTTGACCCTACATTTCAGGCAGTCTAGAAACAATTTAACCACTGGAAGAAGTTTTTTTCACCCAACATGCATATCTATTATTTAGTACAAAGTAAATGTTTCATTGTACAGCAAGATCATCAAGATTTTTATCTTAGATTTTGAATTGAATCAGGGGCCTTTATGGTTTAGCACTATTTAAAGGTATATAACTATAACAAAAAAACATTTTTTTTTTACTTTTGTCAAGAATGTTAAAGGTTAGGATCCTTGTCAGATCCTAACCTTTGTACATTGTTTTTCATAAAAATTTATTTTACAGTATAATAAAGTTTGAAACACAAAATCATGTCAAAATAATTAAAAAAAATGTATTAAATTTTTAATATATATATATATATATATATATATATATATATATATATATATACACACATATATATTATACTCATACTATTATAATATTCTGTAAAATAAATTTTCATGGAAAACAGAATACTGCTTTTAGACATAAATATTTGTATTGCATTCAATACAGTTATTTTTTATTGAATGCAATACAAAATAATTTGAAATTCTCACTGCGTCCCCGATGCATTGGCCGCACGCACCGACGCCACCGGGAACTCCCCCGTGACTCATCAGATGCAGAGGACGATGGCCGGAGGAAGCGAGGAGACGGACGAAGGAGGATGCTGACGGATCAGATAATGTTATATTTACTATTGGTTTTCACTGTTTTAGCTACCCCGAGTGTGACTAGGAGTTACCGCTTTCAGCATCTTTTTTTTTTAACCCAAGTCACACTCGGGGTAACCGCTGGGGAGGTTAATATCTTAATAATATCCTCTTTTGGTCTGCTAAATATACCATATTGTGGTAAAAGTACAAGTTCTAGCATACAGAAAATACAAATGTACCTTACCTCTTCTTGCGTTTTTTACTGCTACATCCATTACTGTTCAAAATATCAATGAACTTTGACAGCTGCCCACAAAAAATGAAGGCCTTTGTGGTAAACACATACCCAAGAATGGTAAATAGTAATGTCCCTGATATACTGCATCACAGGCTTGTAAAGTACCTATATTTAAAATATATTGTGAAATAAAAAAATACTTACCGGGCAATTAAATGGAAGATTGTCAAATCTGTGGGGAAAAAAATATATAAATGGTTAGGCTAGCATGTCTTATTAATTTAAAATTTTACAGATAACAATCAAAATGTATCTATTTGAAAAAGCATGTATTTTGCATATGTCTTTTCTTTTCTTTTGCACAGAATGCCTGTTTGTAGTTAAATGTCAAATGTAAGGGGGTGAGAGCTTACATAGATGTCCCACAGGGCCCAAAATTTATCTAGACAATTGTACATACAGGCCTTCAGCTGTTTCATAAGTTGTACACCTTTGATACGACATACAAGGGCCCGGGCACAGCAGGGGGTGCGATGACTTCCAATTTTTGTCAATGAGGCATCTAGCCGCAGTTAGTATGCTAGCCATCAGAGGCTTACTTGGTTTGGAGAGCTCACGAATGGGCAACGCTAATAAGTGGGTGAACAGATTCAAGGTAATGGGTACCCCGAATATTTCTTCCAGAAGGCCATTACTGCTTGCCGGTAAGGAGCTATACATAGGCACAACCAAAAGATGTGATGCAATGTACCTACCCCAGAGTTGCATCTCCAACAGAGGTTTCTTGTGGTAAGAAATATCAGATGCAGCACTTCTGCGTTAAGGTAGAAATGCGTCAATGCAATGCACATGCTCTCTTTGTAGATGGTACATAGAATGAGCTTTTCCGAGCTTGCTGGCATGTAATTTTTCACAGATCATGTGGAAGCTCCCTGTCCAGGACCTGCATCTGCAGGTCACTGTGCTTTGCAATAGGAATGACTAAGTCATTTTGCAAGACCTGATAGATTATCTACCAGATACCAATATCAGATTCCTCTGTGAGGGTCCCCCTGCAGAAATTCTTTTGAAGAAAGTGAGAAGAGGGAAAACCAAATCTTTAGTTAAAGTCTGAGCATAGTGTCTAATATGCAGGTAACTGTGGAATTTGATACTAGGACCTTCAAATTTCTGTTGGATCTCCAACAGTGGTCGTGTTCAGGGATTGACTATCAGACCAAAATGAAAGAGCTATTGTGCCAAGGGCAAGCTATCTGGTGCGTAGTGCTATCCAGGATTCCTGGAGTGTATAGAAGGATGTGAGTAATGATGCTGCAGAGGTCAGTGTAAATGTATTTTTGCATTAAAATCAAATGTGTCTTGTAAACTGTATTGAGCTGGTTTCCGACACTGGACATGAAGTACTCCATAGCATAGAGTTGGGGTGGATAGGTGCCATACATTTTTCAAGTTCCATCCAATGGTTAAACAACTGTAGGGCTGACCAGAGGACAGTTTTCTTAGATGTGTGTCATAGTATTTTTTGTAGTCAGTCTGGGACCTCCAGACTCCCTGCACTATGAAGCCTGCAGCCGTTTAAGCATCTTTTGCAAAATGGGCACTGGAAGGGTAGAGGTGAAGAGGTGAAGAAATTTAGGTAAGACAGATTTCTTCATCAGGGCTGTGCCCAAAAAAAGAGATCATGGGAGACTTCCATCTCTTAAGGAGAACTGTAATCTCTCTAAAAAGTGGGACATATTTGCTTTTGTAAAGGGTATGATAGGTCAGAGGCAAGTGAATCCCTAAGTATTTAAGTGATTCAGTCTTCCAATGACATGGATACTGGGACTAAAGTTGCTGGCCGAGACTAGCAACTAAATTTATACGGAGGGCCTCGGTTTTAGTTGTCCTAATTTTTTATTCAGAAAGGCTTATCCAGTACCTTATGTAGATTGTACGTAGATTGTGTAAAGTTATGAGGATTAATGAGAGTTAGAAGTACATCATCCACATATAAGGCTATGAAGAGTGGTTGGTTTTATTAGCTACTCCTGTAATATCAGTTCCTTCGTTTTGTCTATGGCTCTGTGCATAAGGCAAACAGCAGCAGGGAAAGCAGGCAACTTTGCCTAGTACCATTCTGGATCGTGAACATTGGGGAGTTGGAATGTGGAGTTTTTAGCTTTTTTTTTCATTTAAATAATTTTATTTGATTTTGAAAACATTTTAAACTTTTTTTTTTTACTATCATGAAAAGGCTGATAAACTGCTCTGTTCATTATTAAAATGATTATTTGTATTTTTTATAATTATTATATATTTTTAATAATTATATTTATATATTTTTTTTAATAAAAAAATTATAAAATATATTATTATTAAAAAAAAGCATTATGTGAGAGACAGATTTTCCTTAAGGAGATATCAGAGATATATTAGATCCATAATGTCATCTTTGCACTCTGTTGATGATGATCAAATGCAAATTGTGCTTGATCAATTTCAACCCAAGGCAGGGGTACTAACTGCAGGAGAGACAATAATTATTACATTAACTGCTTTATCCTGTTTTATTGACAATAAATTTAGTAACAGTTTTCAAACATACATGAGAGTTACATTCAAAAGCAGCAATCTAAGATTTACGCACACCTGAGATGTTGATCTCTGTTTGAATAACTTTCTCTTCTTTTTGACAATGACAATCTGCCAGTGTATTTTATTTATAAAAGTTTGTACAAAAAAATGCTTACAGTAAATAACGTTGAAACCTTGATATCATCATCAAAATATATAATTTACTTATGTTTATTTTGAATGTAATTGAATCGCCATGGGACAACACTTTAATAAATAAGGTCGTTGTCCATTTAAGATGGAGCCTTGCATAGTATCCTAGGGTTACGCAGACCTTGTGGCTTTGTGGTCAGTCTTTGCTGAGCCCTGTTGTTCAGTTTCCTCTTTCCTCAGAAAATTATTGTTTTATGAATGTCAGCATCTTGTGTTTGGTTCTCAAATCTTTGAGGCACCATTTCATATAACTGCTTATGTATACGCTCTGTTGGTCAAACATGTACTGCTGTAGTCAGAATGGCAACACTTTAGTGCATAATTTATTACGCCCCCTTACTCGTGACCATAAAATGTAATATTCCACTCACCCACAATGGCTCTCTTTCTGTGCATGTCACTGTCTCGGGGGACACTATTTGCATAACAGGGAAAGGACATTGCTACGGAAGTTACAGCAAACAATTCTATTTCCACACAATAAAGTATGAGACATAGGTAACATTTACTGTATGTGCCAAAGAGGAGGACATATGATGCCTAAAGTCACCCTAAAGTATAAATCCAGATTAAATTACCCAAAGACCTTGGTCATTGATATGACTGCAACTACTAAGGCTTAATCTGCTCAACAGTTTCTAGCTATTTTCCACATCATTGAGCATTATTAGAGGGCCTAACTCTTGCTGCTGCATTTTTATATACTTTGTTCAGAACAGAAATGTAGAGTAGTTCCTTTTTTCAGGGAAATAAGCCACTTAGCAATTCCCAAATGGCTGTGTATAATTCATAATTCAAATATTAATTATGAACTACCTTTTAGAGAACAGCTATTCTTTCCAACAAAGTTAAGTATGAGCCAGCGTTATAATCTACTTAATGTACTGAATATTTCTGCTCAGGAAGTGGAATAATTTTTTGTTTGGAAAATTTAAGTTAGGTGTCTACTTATGCAAAAACTATAAAAACATATGTCCAATCCCAAAATACATCACAGTTGGACTGAGTTCAGTTCAGTATCTTTTCTGAGACTGCTGCATTCTCATACCCTGTTTAACAAAGTAGGAAAGCTGTTGGAACTTTCCGTAAACTAATTTTGTATGTGATGTCTGCAGTCTTTTTACAGAAAAGGTAAACTGCCCAATTGTCAAAACTGATTTTAGAGCCTGTTTACGCAAAAGGGAACAAGACAGGAAATCAATACTATTTATACAGCTTGATTCCACCTTCTTTATTGATATAACATTAATTAGAAATCAGTGAATGGTATCAAACTTGATCCTCAGAATACAGCTCAATACACATAGTTTTGGTTGCTAATAGCTACCAACTAACATTACCTTTAATGCTGTATATGTTTTACTACTAGAAATATAATATGCTAGATACAAATATACCTTAACTCTACATACAGCTTCCATATATATTTGTATGTATCTAAGACGTCGGTTTTTATTTAGTAATAGAAGCAAATATTATAGGTTATGTGTATTGACTAGCACAGCTGATTGCTGTGGAATTGTGTACTGTTTTGTGCACTTAGCAAATGACCCCTCCCTTTGTGCACCAACCATTCGAGGTTTACTTTGCTACCACTATCATTATTTCTCTCTATATAAACTTTTTCCACTGATAAATAATCAATAAATCCACTGTCTTGATTTTAGATGCTGCCTTAACCAGTCAATGACAGGTGTTGTTCTACAAAGGTCACATCAACATATGTGTTTTTATTGTGTGGTTTCCTATAGACTGTCTGTATGATCATTTTAAGTGGGGTCAAATTGGGGGCACTTTTAATAGAGTATTGGGTAACTGGATCTGTTTATTCAAATTCATTTTTATTTATTATTTAGGTCAAAAATGTTGGCTTTCCAGCACTGGGATAACCATCTTCATTTTACTTTAAGTCAAATGCAATTAGCCAATTTTAAATGGTAAACTGTAGTTAACAGCAGAATACAGCTCATTAGATACAAATGATAATGGCAGTGCAGCAAGGTATAATTTTAGTTTCACAATAAACTTTTAATTTCTGACCAAACTATAATCAGTAATCAGTATAATGAGTATGGAATAAAGGAGTTTATTTGACATTATAATACTTTCTGTGCATTTATACAATGCATTTTGCCATATCAAGTTACATTTCAGTCAAAAACTTTCTTGTCATCACCTTCCCCAACTAAATTTGTCTTTGTTTAAAAATCAATATTTTAGGAATCATTAATGAGTCGTATAAAATTCATTATCTGCTTGAAAAAGACACTGTACTAAGAGCAATCATTAATATTGAAGTGAAAGAAATATACTTCATTCATCAAATACACTGGTACCATTAAAATAATATTATGACCAAGGTAATTTGACAATCCATAGTCTTTTTTCATTGGTAGGAGCCACAAAGATTCATTACAATGTGATGATCATAAGGGCAAAGAAAACATTTTCAGTGTTACTCCAACCTTATCTGAAGTATGAAATTGCAATTTTATTTTTACTAATTTTTCTCTTGTTATTAGTCGATATTGCATCAGGGGAATATGTAATAACGTGAATAATCCTTGTACAATTTCCCGTGCAGGTAAAAAGAATGGCTGCAATCCTCTGCCACTTCTATCCACATAAACGTTTTCAGAATATGCAGAGGATGTGTACCCATCAGAACCTCTAACCTGGCAAGAGATTTTTTACTGTGTGTACAATTCCAGAAGTCATGACTACAGGGTCTAAGTCACCCTGTTGGATGTTCATTTTTTTAATGTATGGAAAATACAGCAGAAGGAGTGAGACTCCATGAGAATTATCTATTAAGAGAATAATTATTAAGGGGATCTTATCAGGAATCTCTAAAATAAATAATTTGCTGCTGAGGTTGCTGAGACTTATGAAGAATCTGCTAATGATCCAGTAGAAAAATAATTTGACCTGGTGAAATATGTATGTTTTTTCTAGTGTAATACATCATATATATATATATATATATATATATATATGTATGTGTGTGTGTGTCAAAATATGTATTACAAATCTATTTACTTCAATCTATAACAGATAAATAATAACAGAGACACAGTAATAGTTATGCACTGCAGTTCCTAAAATTGAAAGTGTAAACTTATTTTAAATATAGGGGTGACAGTCACCTACTGCTCATACTACAAGATCTTTCATACATGCCACATGGGTGATGTTCACAGCCACAGTTATGTTATCAAAACTAAATATTTACATTATAATCTTTAATCCTAAATGTTCTTTAAACCTACTTTTTAATTTGGGTGCAAATTACCATATCTATTTCTTTCTGATTATGTTTTAGGACTTTTTACTTTTCATTTATTAAAAAGCTACATAAAAAAAAACAAAAATTAGCTATGACTAGTGTGTGTTGACTTACCTAAGTGAGTCAAAACTGAGCATCTTGGGACAGGACAAGTAAGCCTTCACAAAGAGGTATCCTTCCTTCTACAGAATGGTTAGGAACTGTTGTATCAATGATCACTTTGTGGAAACTCTTTCAGTTTTAATGTGATCATCTCTGTCTGCAACTGTTTAAAAGTTTGCCTTGGTGGGAGGGGAGAATGACCTAATGTTAGAACTTCCCCATGACAGTTGCAATAGAGGAGGAGACAGGTTTCACAACATCAGCATTAGGTATCATTGCAATACTTAAGAATAATCTTGAGAACAGCTGTTTTAAGACTTTAAAAAAAATCATAATAATGAGCGTGTTTTTAGCACAACTGTAATTGTTAGAAAAAATATACATTTTTAAACAATTAACATAGTGGACCAATAAACCTGGCATGGCAACAGTAGGTTGAATACCTTGCAAACTTTCTTACAGGGGAGAATTGGGATGGTTGCTTTTTAGGCTAGAGGTCTTAATTAGAGAAATGTCCTGTTGCCCATTCAGAGCTTTAAGCTACATACACACTTCCAATTATTATCGTTGGAAAACGAACGACGAACGTTCATGCACGATATATATGAACGATCGTATAGCACCGATCCTGCACATAGAGTTAACGACACGATCGTTCAAAGATATTGTACACACAATAGATACGATCGTTTGAGCGATAGAGGAACTATGTGCACGACAGGAAAGTGAACGGACGTTCGTTCATCACGCATGCTCAGACCATGGACGATCAATGAACGACCGTACACACGAACGATGTTCAACGATCGTCGCCCAATCCGATCCGTCGGTCCGGTCGTTCGTTTCCAGCGACTTTCCTCGTTCGTCGGCGTCGTTGGTTACTTTTTTACGAACGATTTTTTGCCCAATCGATCGTTCGTCGTTCGATTGGAACGATAAAAATTGGAAGTGTGTACGCACCTTTAGTCAGTAAATCTGACAGGGTAAATCATTGCAGTTCTGACAGGCCATGTGACCAAATGCTAAGGCACACAAAACAAGCTGTGCAAACACAAACCATGCTGTGCATTGTATTGCTCCCACTGTCTGATGTTTGGTTGTTAGTACAGTAAGTACTGTGATTACAGATTTGTTTCTAGCTGTGTCAATTCAGCAATGATAACCTGCAGACATGTTTCCGGGTATTTTACTAAGGTACTAATGTGTCTGCAGACATATTCCTAGCTATGTTAGTGATTGGGACTACAGAAATATCTTTGGCTGTGAAAGTACAGTACTGATTGTGACTACACACGTTTATGGCTGTCAGTTTATGGAAGTCAGTATGGTACTGATTATATCTCTGGGACATACACCTGGTCATTTCAGAACAGTACGATTTGTGACTCAAACATGTATCTGGCTGTGGTATTACATCGCCAATTGTGTGTGTGGGCAGGCTGTGCAAGTATAATACTGTATGTTTCTGTGAACATGTCTCTGTGAACTACTTTTTTTTTTAAATTTAACCTACCAGACTGCATACTGCATATTTGTCTTTCACATGGAGTATTACTTTAATGTGTATTGACCTCAGCATAACATAACATTTTTGAAGGTCAAACCAGATATAGTATGGGAAGTTGAACAAGGAAACATTTCACAATTCTTAAAGCAATACAGAGTGGTGACATTTATATCGCAACCAAACTGGTAAAGACTGGCAAACTGGTACTAATTCAGCCCCAGCCACAACTACTAGATTCAGGGATCTTCTTCGACTTCCTGCTGTCGAATTTACCAATTTAGGAATTTAATTATATAACACTAGGTGAGCATAAGCTAACACTTAGCAATATTGTAGAGATAATATTATATCACCAACCACCTACTGCCAAAGATTGCAAGGGGATACACTGTTCTTTTTCCATTTCCAGGACAGGTTTTCAGTGCTTTCTATATTTAGGTGTATGTAGACTCTAACAATAAATCTCTTAATTGAAAACTTTTGTTCTGTAAATATATCTATGAAAATATGTTGTCATAGCTGTTCAATAAATGTAATTCAATTCCTTTTCACTCTGTGCAGCATTGTAGTAAATTTCAAATTATACCTTGGAACAAAACTTTATCAACATTTGTGACAAGGTACATGTAAAAAATTTCAAAAGCATGACATTAAAAATAAAATGGTATACTTGGGCCATTAGCCTGTTACATAAAGCCCAAACTAAGTCATAATGTTAGCGCATTGAACTGTGTTCACCACTGTTACCCCTCCCCAACGTTAGGCTTACTAGTACAACTCAGAAAATAAAAACATAGACACCAGTTCTCACCAATAAATTCAAAGCACTATTTTAACCATTAAGTCATGCTCAATTGTTGTTACACTAGCTGTCTAACGTATATATATAAAACTAGGCACTTTTCTTGCTTTGAGTTCTGTATATATTGTTCTTCCAACATGCCATGCTTCTGTGGTTTACAGAGAATCTTGATCACCACCTCCCCCCCAATGCAGCTACCACATCTAAGGACTGATATGGTGCAATATATGAAATGTTTGTTCTTGGGTTTATATATATCTTTTAAAAGACAATAGCTTTGTTCACAGGACAGGTTTTCAGTGCTTTCCATATTTAGGTGTATGTAGACTCTAACAATGAATCTTTCAATTGAAAACTTTTATTTTGTAAATCATATCTATAAACATATGTTGTCATATCTGTTCAATAAATGTAATTCAGGGAGTTTGTATCTTCCTTTTCATACTGTGCAGCATTGTAGCGTCCCACTGCATACAATAGCAGTTAAACAAACAGTACTACAAAAGTTCCCAGCACAATTTCAGGTAAGCCTGCAGACATGCTAATCTGTTTTAACTACTTTAACTAACCTGCTGGATAATCTGCAATTAATGTTCTCAGGAGTGTCAAGCTGCGTACACACGTGCAATTTTTGTCGTTGGAAAGGATCTTTCACGATCCTTTCCAACGACAAAGGACTACATGATGCATGAACGGTGCAGTACATACAGCACCGTTCTGCTCTATGGAGAGGGGAGGGGGAGAGCGACGCAGCGGCACCCTGCTCCGCGCTCTCCCCCTTCCCTTTCATTCCGAGCGGTCGTCGTTCACCGTCCATGGATCCGCCAGGGCGGTCGTTCGGACGATGCCGACTGTACACACGCCAGATTTTCGCCCGATATCTGGCCGATGCCGATTATCGGGCGATAAAAATCTGACGTGTGTACGCAGCTTTAGTCATGCAATTTGAGAAAAATGCCACTGATGCTATTGTGGCCTATGTCATTCTGCACTTTCAAAGTTATAAATGTTTTTTAGTGCACTGTAAATATGACGATTACCATCTTTCAGCTATAAAGGTGGCATTCTTTTAAAAGTGGCAATTTTGCTAAGTCAAAATCGTTTATAAATGAGTCAAACAGGTCATTTATCTGATAAATCACATCACTTGTGTATAAGTAATGCTATTTTCTATGAAATAGCCTGGTAATCCAGTTATAAATTTATTTAAAAAATAATGTACTTCAACATACTTCAGCATTCCTGATATATTAATGCCAGTACTCTTAAGTCCATGCTGATGTCTCTGAAAATGACTTAGAGATCCCAGATGTCCCCCCTCCCCCCGCTGCATCCCGACTGCTACATAGCGATTGATATCAATGACAACAATCACATCATAAATAACATTACCTCCCTGACCCTTATTTACCAGAAACACCTAGGCTGTAGGTCTTCGAAGGAATCCCCATCACCAACCTTCAACCTTTTTGGGGCTTCCAACTTCACTTCCTTGTTCCTAGCAGCCTTATACCACCTCTGGAACGTTCCCACCATTACCAGGCCCACCACCGCCCCCGCAACTTCTCCACTTGCCGCTCTTCCTCTTTTAACGCTGCGCCGGAGTTAACACACCTAAGGCGGTACCCCGCAACTGGAATGAATATAATCCACTCTAGGACTGCCTCTGAGGACCTTTCAACTCCAACGCCCCCAAGCGCCAGCCCCTTATGCTTGCACGCACCTCCACACCTTCAATGCTCACTATATGCCATCTTGCAGCCCAATGCACCACAAATCAATGCCGACTGCATTGAGATGCACACAGTCACCCCGCAAATATCGCCAGGTGTCCACACCTCAAGGTCTCTGTGAGGCATCACAATTCCCCCATTTCGTGCCACAAACCTGCTCACTTCTTTGTTGACCCTAATCCTGGCTTTATACACCTTCTCCACCAACCATGCCAGGATGTTTGCGCCACAATATCCGACCAAATAACCATATTCAAGCCACCCTTAACTGTAAAAAATCCAAGCAAACAACCCGAATGAGCTCCCTCATAGACTGGCTACCCAAGTCGTTTCCATCAGCATGTACAACCATGACATCTGGTGCTCGGTCTAGCCTCGCAAATCAATGGAACTCTGGAAGCACTTTGCTCCATAACTTACTGGGCACCCCCTTATCCAGCGCACATCTCCTCCTTCTTGGAGCACCCCCAGCACATCTACCCAGCTGGCCCCCAAAAAACAAAGGAGTAACCAAGAATCCAGACCAAACCCAAACCAGCATCTAAAAAAAAGAAAAAATTACCCAATCAAAATCTAAACACCACGCCCCCCCTACCCCTTTTCCATTAAAATTACAACTCCACCCTCTAAACACTTATCCAATTACCAACCCCATGGCCCAATAACTACATCCCCCTCCCCCACTCACTCCACCAAGTGAGGCTGCACATACAACCTGAACCAATTCGACTCCCAGCGTCTAATCTTCTTGATCACCTGGTCCTCCAACCCCTGTCTGGCTGCCTCAGTAGCTGCCCCTATCCGAAAGGAGTGCACAGTGTACACTTTTGGGTCCAAACCCTCCGCCATCAAACATTTACGAAATAGTGCTGTGAGTTGGAAGCCTAACAAATATGGGCCATCCCTATGCACTGGTAGTGAGCCAGCTTGCCGCCAAAAAATGGCACACTGCCCCTACTGGGCACAAAGCCGACCCGTGCAACAGGCCCAACATAATCCAAAAACCTTTTCCTAGCTTGCCAATCCCAATCCTCAATTGCCACGATCCTCAGGACACACCACATGCTCCACTTGCAACCCCCCTGCCGTCCCCCCAGCAGGGCTTACCAACTCACCTATTCCCAAAGCACCAAAAAAGGCCAAGCAGAAAGCCATCCCAAACAGCCCCCCAAGTGATGAATCAATCTAACAATTCAAACAAAACCAGGCGCAACTCCCTTACGATCCATATCCCTTCAACACCTGCCGCACCACTCTGTGTTTGCAGATGACACCAAACTATGTAATGGATTTAAGTCCATACAGGATGTCTATAATCTACAAGCAGACCTGGATGCACTGTTTGATTGGGCAGCCAAGTGGCAAATGATATTTATTATAGATAAATGTAAAGTTTTGCACTTGGGAGCTAACAACATGCATGCTTCACACTGTCTGAGGGGAATACAATTGGGGGAGTCAGAAATGGAAAAGGATCTGGGGGTTCTGGTAGATCATAGACTTAATAACAGCATGCAAGGCCAAGCTGCAATATCTAAAGCTAGTAAAGTACTTTTTGTATTAAAAGAGCAATACACTGCAGAGATGGAGACATTATCTTGCCCCTGTACAAAGTATTGGTCAGACCACATCTGGAATATGCAGTCCAGTTTTGGGCACCAGTTCACAAAAGGGACATTGTGGAATTGAAGAGAGTGCAGAGAAGGGCAACTGAATTAATAAAAGGAATGGAGGAGCTCAGCTATGAGGAGAGATTAGCTGAACTGAATCTATTCTCCCTTGAGAAGAGACGTTTAAGGGGGGGTATGATCCCCCTGTATAAATATATAAATGGTCCATATAGAGAACTCTCTTCCCCATTATTAACTTTGAGATCATTACAAAGAAGGGCACTCTTTGCGTCTGGAGGAAAAGAAGTTTAAGCTCCGGCTAAGGAAGGGATTCTTCACTGTAAGGTCTGTGAAAATGTGGAATCAGGTCCCTCAGGAAGTAGTAGCAACTACTTCCTGAGGGAGCAACTACTATAGATTCAGCAACTACTAGAGTTTGCTTTAGGAAAAAGCTGGATGTTTTTCCAGAAGCACAGAATATAACTGGGTATTAGGGCTTTAAAGGAAAAAATAACAGTGACTGTTGATCCAGGGAACATCCGATTGCCTCATGGAATCAGGCAGGAATTTTTTCCCCCTGTTGAAGCAAATTGTACCAGGGTTTTTTTGCCTTCCTCTGGACCAACTATGTCTTATAGGGTTTTATATCTGGGATATGTTTATTTCCCTAGTGGTTGAACTTGATGGACTTATGTCTTTTTTCAACCTAACCTACTATGTAACCACAAACTCCTTAGTAACGTTCCTTCATCCTGCCAGCCTAAAGAAAAAGGCTAAGCCTGCCATCTTCCACTATACCACCCCCTAGGACAAACCCTGTGCAAAACAAACACATATTCAGAGTAGAATTCCTGCTAACCCTCTCATCATCAGAAAAACAAGCTGCCCCTCCCTCACATTGTTACCACCTGTTTTTTCAAACTGCAGCAGACCCCGCCAAAGTTTCCTCACTTACCAAACCAGTCAGGATCCCAACACGATCTGCCACAGCTTCATGGGACACTTCACCTCATGCTGTTCCACTCCTGGCGCCAACTTCCGAAAAGGGTCCCACTAGAAAAGAGACAAAGCATCCGCCACCTTGTTAGAAAAACCTGGAACATGCTTTGGGCGCACGAACACGTTAAACTGCAGGCTAAAAAAGCACCAGCTGCCACATTATTTCGAATGACGGGAGGAGAGGGAGCCAAACACTGATTCACCACCTGCACTACCCCCAAATTACCACAGTAGAAGCACACTATTTTGTTGGCAACCGCCCCCCCCCCCCACAACGCCAGCGCTACTACAATAGTGAACAGCTCCAACAGGGCCAAATTGGAATACAACCCCATCTCTGGCCAAGCCTCTGGTCACGGTTCAACACACCACCTGACCCAAAAATACACTGTACCCCAAGGCCGCTGCCACGTGGGTGTAGAGATCCAGCTCAAAAACCGGCATCACCCCATCCAACCAGACTGATCTGTGATTATTTTGCAGCAGGAACGATCGCCAAACCTCCAGATCTTCCTGCAAGGCGCACGGTCAAATGTGTAAGTCACGGAATAAACAACTGGATCAATCGCCGCATTTACAGACATCCCCGAGGATAGGACAAGTGATGAATTACACTAAACTTACAGGGCTCCTGCTTCGGTACCACTCCCAATGGAGACAACACCAGCAATGGAAGAGAGGGGTCACACAAGGACCCCACACCCTCCCCAAGCCACTTCTTTTCTTTGTGCGCCACCCAAGCCAGAGCACTCATGCTTAAATGATCAGGTTGACAAATGCTAACAGGGTCGGTTAGTGTCTCCTTTCGTTCTCGCTCATTACTTCAAACAGACCTCCAGCCTTTCTATCCTTCCCCTTTTATCTGCTCTCCACCTCACCCCACTTTGAATCCACCAATCCTAGCCTCCTTTCTTTGAACCCTTGCTCCGACGGTGCCCTGTTCCCCCTGCCATGTCCACCTTTCGCCCATTTTGGGCTTCAGGCTTCCCTTGGTTTGCAAAAAAAGGGGGAAAATAGTAAAGCCCAATTGGAGTATTGGTATACCTTGGGTATATCAAATACCCAGTTTAAAGTTGGATTGAAATTTTAACCAGGTTGAATTCCTGAATTTAGGGCAGTCTGGAGGTTGACCTAGGAACTAGCTGGCGGGGATGCTTGCATCATATGTCTTTGTCTTTCCTAATAGACTTAGAAATCCTTTTGCAGCCAAAAAAAAAAAAAAAAAAAAAAAACAATTTGACCTGTTTGGTCTGTGTATTTAGTATTTTGCTAAACCAAAGATGAACATTGCTCTTTAGTAAAAGATGCATTTACATGCCATACGTCATAGGGTTTTTTTTTAATCAAAGTGACATAAATTAATAAGTATGTTCTTAGCAGCTTCTTAGCTGGCAAGTAGCAGCAGCTTTAAATGTATCCTCTGTTGACCTGAATAGTGGCCCATGGAGTATGCAAATCGTGATTTAACTCAAACGTGGAGCTCAGGTACATTCCCAACTTCAACAAAGCACATGTGCAAAACTCTCTATATGTTGCTATGACAACTTCCATTATTAGTGGCATGAGATCCAACTTTGAATTTCATATTTGCATGTTGCACACATAAATTATCATTAAATAATTATCATACCTCTTGCATTGGAGATACCCCAAAAGTCCATGTATATGTTTCAGTACAAGATATGGATACTATTATTTCTGTGAAAAAATGTTTGGGTAGTGGCCAAAGAGGGTAGCAGAATTGCCCTTTTAAATCAGAAAGAATGTTATTGTTGTCATTAGAAAATATTCAAATCCAAAGGGATTTTCCACAACAACCTTCTCTGAAATATAAAACATTACATATTAACTGAAAAACATTATATTAGTTTACATGAGTATTTTGGAATTACCATGTACAACTTGTTTTCCTTCCTTTGTTTGTTGTAGTGGAGAAGCTAATGTGTAGTTCAGAATCTCACAAATACAGTCATGGTAAACATTAAATTCTAAGGTATACATAACAGGACATATTAAAACAATCATCTGATCCTTAAAAGGTTCTAAAACAATTAAAAAACAACCTTAGGTGTAATACAACATGATATCAATATTTATATCACAAAAAACAAGCCAAAATTACTATGCGTGAAGCCATGAGTCAAAAACTAAGAACGCCTCATGATTTAGTAGATTGTAGCATAAGCAATAAGTAGAGGTAATTGTTTCTTTTTATTTTTCTTTATAACATTGCTTCAGTTCAGAACCTAGCCATTGCACTTGAATTGGATTAAGGGTCTGGACTTTGACTAGGCAATTAAAGCACCTTGATTCTTTTCTTTTTTAGTCATTCGGTTCCATATTTGCTGGTGTGCTTGGGACCCTTTTCCTGTTGTACAACTAAATTTCAGCCAAGCTTTTTCTGATGCACAGATGGTTTCACATTTACCTCTAGATTACTTTATCTCACAGTGTATAGGAGTTTATTGTTGACTTAAAGACTGCATACTGGCAATATCCCCTGCCTCCAAAACAAGCCCAAAACATCACCAGTCCACCACTGTGCTTGAAAGTTGATAAAAAGGTGTCTCTGCTGATGTACTGTGTTTGGTTTTCTATTTTGGTTTACTCTGTTCAAAGGATATTGTTTAAGAAGTGTTGTAGTTTGTTCACATGCAAGTTTGCAAAAAGCTGTGCTGCAATACACTTTTTCAACCCCCTGAGCGGTAACCCTAAGTGTAATTCGGGGTAGAAAAAAGATGCTAAAAGCAGTAACCCCGAATCACACTCGGGGTAGGTAAACCTTTGGGAAGTAATAGTAAATTGAGTCTTACCTGATCCGCCAGCGTCCCGCGTTGTCCTTCTCCGCGATCCCTGTCTTCTTTCTTCCTCCGTCCGGCTTCCTCTGCACTCGATGAGTCACCGGGAAGTTCCCGGTGACATTGATGTGTGCGGACCTTCCATTCGGGGCGGGGCGGGAAATTCAAATCCATTTGTATTGCATTTAATACAAAATAACTGTATTGAATGCAATACAGTGGATTTATATGTGTAAAAGCAGTACATTGTCTTTCATGAACATTTATTTTACAGTATAATATATTAGTATGAGTATATTCAATATTTTTTTTAAATTGATAAAACATTTTAGAAAAATATTTTTTTATTTCATTTCATTTATTATTTTGACATGATTTTGTGTTTCAAACTTTTTTATACTCCTATATTACTACTACTATTACATTATACTGTAAAATAAATTTTCATTAAAAACAATGTACCGCTTTTAGACCAATGTACCGCTCGGGAGGTTAAGAGAGAAAAAGCTTTCTTCTTGGCCACTAAACAGGCTGTACTTTCATTCTTTTTTAAGACATAGCCACCTACTTTAGAGATAAAGTTGTCAAAATCAGACATGATGTCTCTGCTCACAGTGCTTTTCCAACCATATCCACCCCTTCCAACTGTAAATCATTACTAACCTTCCTTAGGCCTTTTACTCTGGATGAAGTCTCCTCTCTTCTCTCGTCATCTACTACCTGTCTGCTTGACAAAATTCCCTCTGATCTACTCTGTGCCATTCCTCCACCCTGGCAATAACCCAACTATTCAACCTCTCTCTTTCTATTGGTATCTACCCCTCCACTTTTAATCACCCCCTTCTATACCATCATGTGCCTCATTGGTACCAGTGAAACTGCTCTCTCTTGGTTTCCTACCTGTTCAACCGCTCCTTTCAAGTTTTTTTCAATGGTGTTACCCAAATGTCAGTCTATGCACCAGTTCTCATTTCTCTATACAGCTCTTCACTTGGTAGTCTCATAGCCTCCTTTTCAGTACCATCGGTATGACTCTAAAATCTAATTGTCCACCCCTAACTTGTCTCCCTCAGTCCTGGATAAGGTTTCATGCTGCCTGTCGGCCATCTCATCATGGATGGCTGACAGATTTCTGAAACTCAACCTGGATAAAACAGAACTTATCATCTCTTACCCCCACCCCCAAATCTCCCCCTGACATATTTCTAACTGTTAACAACACTGTTATTCGACCCTCCCCTCAGGTTAAGCCCCTGGCGTAACCTTTGATTCTGTTCTCTTCATTTCCCCCATATTCAGAACATTTCCAGGTCCTGTCACTTTCACCTGTGCAACATGTCCAAAATCCAACCTTACCTGTCATCGGAGACCACCAAACTCCTTGCACTCGCTCTTTTCATCTCTCGTCTGCACTACTGTAACATCCTCCTCTCTGTTATTCCACTAACCTGGTTCTCTCCTCTACAATCTATTACACTGGTCAACAAAAATTTTTTTTTGCCAAACAGATTAAAGTCATTTTAGGTTATGTTTGATGCACAGATTCCAAATATGATATTGGTTTTGCTGGATGGCTCTAGCTTTTGAAATAATGACCTCAATGATAACCTCATAGAAAACTAATGAAACATGAAAATTACGCAAAATTAAACTAGATATGCCTACGTATACAAAATTATGTTTTTGAAATACTTAATGTAAATATATAATATATATTCAGTATATGTACTGAACTAATCACAAAGAAGTCATTGAAAAACTCTTATATGATTTCCTTTTATGCTGATGATCAGGACAATCACGTTGAAGGCTCCAGCAATAGCCTGGCATCATGTGTCTATCCCATCTGCCCTGATACCTTTCTTCCATCACCTTTATATCTTGATGAAACCTCTTACCTTGTTCCTTAGTGAAATCGCCAAGGTTTTCTGGACATTTTGCAAATGACTATGAAGATAGTGTACCTTTATGCTCATAGTAGCACCCAAATTGAACTTTAAAGTTTAAGAGAAAGTTTTGTACCAGTTCTTTAAAATTTTGTGCTTTATGGTCACCCAAGAAGTTCTTGACAACCATGAACCACGTGAAATTTGAATCATTTATCAGTTCCAGATCTGGGGTCCATCAAAGATTCTTGCTTTTAATTTTTCAGTACCCAATCCAGGTAAGGGAATCTACAAATGTATTTGAAGCAATCACCGTCCTTGTTCAGAGCTCTTACAAATGGCTTCTTTAATCCCAACTTTATGTGTAGTGGAGGGAAAATGATTTTTACTTTGTCAACCATTGGTTCGTTAATAATGTTCACTGCGCCTTTTTTCATGTTTTCCCTTGGAGGCCATGTCACTTTTTTTTCCAGTGATCCTGCTTTGCTCCACTATCCCACAAGCAGATGAAACATTGGTACTTTGTATATCCACTTTTCTGTGCAAGTAGGAAGTTCACCATTTTTAAATCAACACATATACACCATTGGTGTTCATGATTGGAAAACTTTGGTAAGACCATTTTGATATTTTCATATTCTTCTTTAAGTTTTGTTGAGTGACCAATTGGAACTAAAGCATAGCATTTGCCATTTTGCAGTAAAACAGATTTTAAACTTCGAGTGGAATGGGCAGCACGATGGAGGTAGCTCTCTGGCCTTTGCCTCACTGGGTCCCAGTTTTTGCAGTTTGCAGGTTCTTCCCGTGTTTGTGCGGGTTTTCCTTCAGCTGCTCCGGTTTCCTCCCACTTAAGCAACTTTATATGTATTAGCATTTTCTTGACCATCTAATCTAAAAAAATTGATTTTTACAATCAGAATAGAATATGTTTAAATGAACAATCACTGGAATTTTTTGTATTTTAAAACATTGATGTAAACAAAAATTGCTTATTTATGACATGTATGCTACAAGTCTACGGAAAACATTTCAACATTTCTTGAAAGTGATTTTCTTGAAAAGTGGTTGAAAAATATAACTTTTTTCCAATTTTTTACAATTGGAATATCTACACAGATTACTTAATAGTCAAATAGAAATGTTTATTATTAGTGCTGAATTAATTTCTCTTGAGCCATATTGTATGGAAATATGAGGACAGGAATCCTCTAGAATTATGTGTAACAGGTGTACTAATAGGGAAGTTTCTCTGTTTGTTTTTCTAACCGCTTCAGCTAATGATACTGACAGTTTTATCCTCCTATAAGTCATGTCTAAAATGCCTCCTATTAGGATATAAAGCTTTTTGCTTTAAAAGTTTATGTTGACAAATAGAACATTTAAATGTAAACCCTCACCTCAGGTCTGTTAAATTTTGAATAAAAGACCTCTATTAATAATTATTATTAATAATTTGAATATTATTAATAAACGGGATTTATTTATGGCCAACATAATATGCAGCGCTGTGCAATAAATAGGGATTGCAAATGACCGGTACAGACAGTGACACAGGATTTAAAGAGGACCCTGCCTAGAAGAGCTTACATTCTAGGAGATTTCTACCAAAAGAAATAAAAGACAGCTATTTTTACCTCTCTTTCAGAAATTGGCACTTGGTTAGCTATCAAACAAAGATCATCTTATCTGTATTAGTTTTTTCTGCTTTATTTGCTACAATGTCAATGAGCTGAATCCAGTGAAAATTCCAGTCCGTTCCTTCCAAAATATTCCTTTCCTAACTCTATGGCAGCATGCATGCATGTAGTCTCTGTACTTTGAAAACACATTCCTGTGTTCTATGTTAGGTGCCTAATTCACAGGGTATTGCAAAATTTGCTCCTATAATGCAATAGGAGCAATATATATAAGAATATTGTGTATAGTTGCCTAAATAGGTGAATAATTTATTTCTATATGAACAGTAAAACTATATTTAAATGCCAACCTCCTGCCCCCCTTGTTATTTTTCGATGACAAATGCATCTAAGCACATAGGAGGGTTATTATTCTGCCATGGATTTGGTCAGAAAAGTAAAATTACAGAAGGACCTGACAGGAATTTTCCCCAATTCCTGACCACTCTATAAAAGCATACATATGGGAAATAACATGGGTGGGTACCATAGTATCAATGATCAATGATCAATGCATTGTGGTCAGAGCTGCAGGTTTCATGTTACAATGGGAGAGAAAGGTTTAACACAAAGACTAGGAGGACGCTCTATACACTGTGGACCCACATCTAGTTGTGCTTGCAGTTACTCCTTTAGTATTTCAAAGCCCTTAGCCCTGTAAACCTTACTGATCATTCATATAACCCTGCCTGCAATGGTTCAATTTCCCTTACTGACTGTCAATTTCTGTCTCTGACTTTGAGCCTTGAAGGTACTCCTGAAGACTTCTTCCTACATGTAGAGCATGGGGATGAGCAAACTCTGTTTTATTATATGTAGACAATACCCAATCTTTGTAAAAGGTTATGAACAGTTCAAGCTTCCAAACTCTGAAATAGTCCTGGCTGATAAAAGAAACTAAAAATGCAGTCTTAAGGATTTTGGACCACATGGCACTTGGTTGAAACACTGAATGTAAGGCAAGAACTATAGTACTAAAAAGGAGATCCCCAGAAATGTTACTTTCCTTAGAAGTTTACCTTGCATGTTGCCTTTAAAAACTGCCTTACTAACTTATCTGTTGCCACTAGACCTTTGTGAATGCAAATATTGCTAAAACCTGTGTCCTCTAGACTAGCCCTTTCTCAGGACCCCTCTGAAGGTATTCCTCTGGAGTTCACGGAGCCGACAGGAGTTCACGGAGAAGCCTATTTTTGCCAACCTCTTAGTTTTAATATCCAGCCAATGAGACTGAGATGATTTGGGAAGGGCTGGAAAATTTACCCCTGCTGGCGACCAGCAGGAGAATGATTTCGTGGACACTTGGCACACGGTTAGAATAAGGGGCATCTGAACCAACAAGAAAAACTAACCAGAACTACTCAATCTATTCAAAAACATGTAAATCACTAGCATTTGGAGATATGCATAGGCCCAATAAAAAAACTCTTAGAGCTATAAGGCATTCAAGAGTCAAAAACAATTTCTTGTTCTGGGAACATGTGAAGAGGTACACTTCTGGAAAAATCAACTCCTAGAACAGAGATGAAGGTCTCATAGATTAGGCACCACTCATTTTTGTGCAGCCTCTGACAAAACAAAAAGCCCACCTGCACATTTTGGGCTCCCCGCAGCTAAGATATATAGGAGCCTGGATTGTGCCAGGAATGTAAGTGGCTTCACCTTCCTGTGGAGGGCTAGACCCCTGGTACTTCCCTGCCTACTTCCATATATAACTGCCATCACATTGCTCATTCCCAAGAGAACTGTATTGCCATTCAGTAGGGGCAAGAATGCCTGAGAGTTTAAATAGCTGCCCATAACTGAATACATTTGAGCCTAGGCCTCAGACTGGAAACTGCCACATTTGCTGAGCTGATTACCCCAAACACTGGCCACAAATATACATTACTTTATGTAAGTAAATTAATAGAACGGTCTGTCTTTTCTTCCATACCATTTTTCTGTGTGCACATATCTTCATATTCCAAAGAGATCTTTGCAGAGCAATCTGTTCATAGCAGTGGAGCTTCGTGTTTCTAAACAGACATCGTTTGCCTGTTGTTTGTCCACAAAGGGGTAGGAACTCACTAAAATTGCAGTTAATTTTAATGATGGATTTCTTTAGCAACATTATTTATGAAAAGCAGTGGTAAAATTGAAATTATTTTAACAGTCATCATTCATCATTTAATTTACCACAGATTTTTTTTTTTATGATTGCCTTTTTAGATGCACGGTCAGCACAAAAAGAATATTCCATAGGAATATAAGAAAAAATAAACTTAAAGCTAAATGCTTGTTCTGCTTGAAGATACTTTAAGGACACCCAACACTAGTACTTGCTTGTCACTGCCACCAGGTGAACTATCACTAGTATCTGCCTCACTGGGGAACCTGTCACTAGTACCTGCTTGTCACTGGCATTGGGGTACCTGTCACTGGTTAACCTTACTGAAGACCTTACCTAAAAATTACCATGTCAGCACCCCTTAAAAGTTATGAGAATTAACATTAGCTCTTTTTTTGGAAACAGAAAAACCAAGGTTTTTACCAACAGAATATGTACAGAAAGTTACCTCACATGCCATCCATTGAGGCCCAAAGAAAAGGTCATTACAAAACAAATACTGTATTATAAGGGTTTTGCAACATATCACTTAAAGTAAGCTACCGTCTCTCCTGACCTCATGTTAGTTATTTCATTAACTTTTCTGATCTATTTAGCAACATTTGTCTTGTATAGACAGCTCTTTCACACTTTAAAGGCCTGTTATGAATTAAGGTCAGTTATGCAATACCTTCAATGGGTAGTCAGGTTTCCTACACATCCTGCTCTACTATTGGTAATCAGGATGAGAAAGCTTTGTGTTTCTTATCTGCAATTTTCATTCTATTAATGGGTGATAAGGACTGTTGTTTTGGAAGTCCACACACTTGTCAAGTTAGATATTATTGCAACACATACATTGGTGACAGACAGCAGCAGTAATAATTCACCAGATATGAAGATTATTCATCAAATTTATTTTTAGGGATTTGTATATTAAAACCAGTCAGGACAGAAATATACTTATCAAGCTTTATTTGGAAGGAGACAGTAGAGTAGAGTGGGTAAATTGAATTTTTTTTTAACATGCCCTGGTGGAGAACCAACAGCTGCCATTAGAATACCCATAATATTAACCTGGAAGATTCTCCACCGAAGAATGTTTTGGTGAATGTAAGCTTCACTGCTTTATAAAGAGACCTCGAAGACTACACTGTGCACAGGTGACAACACTTTTTCACAATTTAGGAATGGACAGCACTGGACAGCCTAATTAAAAAAAGTGAAAAAATAAGAGATGTACTGGCAAAATCTACAAGTAATAATACTTCATAATGTTAAGTAGGTGGACACTAGAAAAACACTGGAAAATGTTCAGTGCTAGTAAAAGATTGCATTTTCATTTTCTTAAAGTGCTAATTTACCAGCAGTTCAAAGGAAAGACACAACAATGATAACTTCTATTTAAAAATGTGAACTTGAATATAGAGAATAAAATCTTCCAGTAATGACACCTTTTCAGGAGACAAATTAGATACTTTTCTTCACTTTGGAGACATTTCCTCTTAATTCCTCTTGTATGCACAAGACAGGAAAAGCTTGGGCAAACTCAAAGGGACACAGATGGCAAAACAAAAAATTTTTATGATTCTATACACTATCCCAAATAAAAAAATGTCTTTTTACATACTTCTGGCTTGTTGAAATTAAGGTGTTGTGGTGATATGTGGTTTTATTGCTGCTTTATTGTGACCACATCATGTCCTTTGTAACAACATAATGTTGATAAGGAGCTATTCTAAAAATGTCTAAAATGTTAGCTCTAAAGTGAGTATACCAGTTAAGGAAGGAGTGCCGTTTCTTCATTGCAACCAGTTTGCCACTATGCACCATAACTGTATAACCATAAAACCAATGCGGCTTCAAACTAAAAACACCATTCTTAGTTAGCCACTTAGGAATCTAACAACCTTTTTCTAGTACACAAAACAACAAGCCAATTAATATTTGAAAGAAGGAAAGAACTCAACCAAAGCCTAACGCATATATTTATTTAACCAATGTCTGATAAGGAGCAGAGAAATATAATACAGAACCTATGTATTATAGTCTGAACTGTGTTCACAATGATGTACTTATTTTCTAGGGACAACTTTTTGTAGGGCAAAATTACAGAAAATAAGCAATCCTGTTTCTGGCTGTGTTTTCATATTGTTGAACCTAGGGTGTGAATCTTTCCACTTATCTGTCTTTCTAGGGAAGATGACTTGCTACAATAGGGGTTCAGGAGATTTGCTTGTGATCAGCACACAATAAAAATACAGGTATACATAAATCGTCAATAAAAAGACATTCAAAGTTTTTTGAACCCTATGAGAATAGAAAAAGTTTCATGATTGCTATGTTATTAAAAAAGGTGCAGACTCTTGGGCTTTATCTAAACCTAACTATGTTGTTACATATGTCCAATGCCAAACAGGTTACTGTTTTCTTTTATTTTTCAAATGTGCTGTTTTTCTTTGTTAAAACATACTGTATCGGAATGGTATATCCACATCCATCTTTCCTAGAATGATGAACCTTAGAGGATGTTCAGACCTACTTCTCAAAAACATGGCTGTTAAATGCTCCTGGAAGCCTACTCTGCACAGCTAGGTTTCCAGGAACATTTTAAAGCTTGCGTTTGCAAAAGCCTGTACAGGCTTTTATAGGCGTTTGCAAGTCTATGGAGATTCAGTAGAGGAAAAAGAGGAGAGAGAAAGCTATGTTTTTTTGGGCAATATGCTTATATTGTAATGAATTGTCACCACATACCAATTATTAAAAATTACATAGATTAAGTAGGTCTTTACCCATTACCAGGCATGAGTGTATTCAGACCAAACTTACATAAAATATACAAAGATTCAGTAGGTCTTTACCCATTATGAGGCATGAATGTATTCAGGCCAGACTCCCTAGACAAGTATGATTTCTGACTCAAAGTAATAAAGAGTTAAATTTGATCAAGCTTAAACGTCTCTCATCCCAAAGCTTTTCGCCTGAACGGCTTCCTCAGGGGATATATGGAGATTGTTAGTGATGCACTGTGTTATAAAGATATGTAAAAGGTACATCGTTGGTAATATTATTGACAATGAGCAAAATAAACACAACTTTTTTACAGATTCAAGAAATAATGTCAACATGAACATATAAGGTCCAGTATTCATATAATAAAACAATAATACATGAAGCATAGTGGGGTATTGATACCCTCAAACTGTACAGTATATGTATAAATAAGCTATTGTATATACAGATATAACATTGCGTAGATATCAATGAATCTTTTCAAGATATTCTGAGTGGCATTGTATAATATATTTATAATGTTAGTTACTGTTGGTTGTTTTGATCAGACTATGTGCCAGAAAAGGTGGAAATGTAGAATTGAAAAGATATACCTTGAGGGTGGATATTTAGGGAGATTAAATATCTGTGATTATGTTGGTATATGCACTATAGGTAATGTAGGGGTCCTAGAGTGCAGGAAAGGGGCTCAAAAAAGTGTTAAATTCCTTAATGGGGAGGTATAATAATGCAGTATACTGATACGTTTAATAATGAGTGGATAAAAAACAAGGGTATGGTGGATAAAAATTCTATACATAATTAGCTCAGTTCATTGTAAAGAGAGGAATATATTGATAAATTGAACCAATTGGTGGCTTACCTTAAATATTAGTGAATAAAGACCAGGTTTCAATGTAGAGTTGCGTAGTACAATAGGTGCTGCGTCTGCCAGTGCGAGAGGGCTTGTAAATGAAAGTACCGCCCTTTAAATGCTGGTAATTGGTGTCCAGGAAATGCGATAACGCATGCACGGTAACCGCGCATGCGCCGTGGACCATAGTGTTTACTTCTGCCCTTGGTTCATAGGGCGGAAGTGTGGACAGGCACGCGTGACTTCGAGTTCAAATGTTCACTTCTGCCCTTTCTGTGCCCAGACATATTAATATATATATATATATATATATTATACATATATATGAAGTAAATGATGGGCAGCTCAATGAACCGCAGTGTCATACCGCGGACCCGCTAAGTCCATGACATACTGAAGGGGGGGAGGGAGGAGGTGGCGGGATAAGGGTCTATAGAGGCCACCCAAAGGGCAGGTTCTGATAGTGGAAATAAGGAGTATGTGATAACAATAGTATAGTGAGTTATAAAGTGTTAATGGGTTATGAGTGTGACATTGGATTACCAGCATGGAATAGGGTATCAAATACCAGCTCAAATATCTTGAAAAATTACAGAAAAATATAGTGTAACATTAAAGACCATTTCATTCTATGGTGTTAGCTTACAACGTGTTATTTATATTGTTAAAAAAACATTGTCTCTCATGCTGGAATAAACAGTTCATAAATATGAAGATAGTGGAGATACAAATGTCGGTATAAAGCAATACAATTACTGGTTTAAACATTGAAGACATAATACAGTATTCTACACTTACTGGAGATAATGGGTTATGTATCACAGTTAAAATGAGTTGGGTCATTAATGTCTACGTCTGCAAAAACATAAAATAATGTTTAAACATCAAATTCTCACAATGGGAATTTATAAAAGAGTCAAGCTTGTACAATGCATAGGACGAAATCCCAAATGTGTTGAGTAGCGTAGAGTATTTACGAACTGTTCATGTTGGCATTATTACTTGAATCTGTAAAAAGTTTTGTCAATAATTGTCAATAATATTACCATTAGTGCATCGTTTACATATCTTTATAACACAGTGCATCACTAACAATCTCCATATATCCCCTAAAGAAGCCGTGCAGGGGAAATGCGTTGTGACAATTCATTACAATAAAAGCATATTGCCCAGAAAAAAAAAACGCTTTCTCTCTCCTCTTTTTTTCTTTACTCAATTACCAGTTTTAGAATTGGGGTGGCAAACAACAAATTTATCCAGGTTAAGAGCTAATTCCTTTCTTACAAAAGTCTATGGAGATGTTTGGACAGTCAAACGACCCTAGAAGCTACATGGAAGCTACAGGTTTTTGAAGTGTTTGCAGGCTGTAAAAACAAAAGCCTGAAAAAAAGTGAGGTCTGAACATGCCCTTACTGTGACATTGTTATCATTACCTGCACAATACTGAACACAAGGAGCTGTACCATTGTTCTGGGCTCTAGCAACTTTGGATGTAATTTCCAGAGGTAAACTGTGCAGTTCAGCACATAGGTGTTAAAAAGTGTTTTAAAGCAAGCCTAAAAACACAAAAACTAATTTGTCATTTATGGGTGTTTTTAAGAGTTTCTAGGCATTTAAAGCAGGCATTTAAAACGCCTATTTGCTTGCTGACATCCAAATGGATTTGCTAGGTTTAACTTGGGTCTATAAAAACTAAATGTAGATCAGTTACAAGTATGAAGGAGGCCTGCATTTGCATTTTTGGCATATCTTTACAGGTTAAACTACAGTCACTGTTTAGTATGGAAACAAATGGATCTTATCTTATCATGCAAATATAATCCAAAACAAGACTCTTTGCATGCTGACTAATGATAATAGTGTGTATTTGTAGAATTGTTCTTAATGACTTAATGACCATGACCAGCTGGTATGTCATGATGACCTGGTGTATCCTAACGTCCATATTTTATGTAATCAATTTAAAATATCCTTTCCCTATTTGTTCTCTGTACACCTTTAAATAACTATAATAAAAATAATAAAAGAGTTGGGATTTTCAGATATACAAACCAAGGTCTGTATATATCTTTACATGCTGAAGAAATCTAAAACCATGGATATTCAGGTAGACTTACCTGTGCCTACCAAACAAGTTAGTAAAGCTCTGGTAAATGCCATTGTTATTTCTCAATGGGACATAAGCAGACACTTTGCACTTCGACACTTACTTCTTTTTATATAAGAATTATGGCCAATGCTTTTTACCATGCGGAATATCTTCTTGTGTGATATTAAAGGCCTCTGACCAATTTTTTTTCTCAGAACCAATATTCAATTATAACTTGGTATAACAATATATAGCCGTGGAACAGTAGACAATTTGAAAACAAAAAAATAGTAAACATTGTTTTTTTGGAGTGCTGGTATTTGTTAGAGTTATGCCATGGTCTGTTTAACATCAACATTCCAAAACCTAGAAGTTAAAAAAAGTCAAAAACATTCTAAGTACCTAATCTATTTTGTCTGCACAAACAAAGTGTGTGCTTCTGTAAAGTAATTTATTCAGCTGTTGCTATTATAAGTGTAGGCTGGTATTTGTCCTAGGAACATTAAAAAGGTACATAGTAGGCTGAAAAAGTCCCTTAAGTTCAACCACAAGGGAACATCCCAGATATAAAACCCTATGGACATAGTTGGTACAGAGGAAGACGAAAAAACCCTGCTACAATTTGCTCCAACAGGAGAAAAAATTTCTTTCTGATTCCATGAGACAATTATTTCTAGCTGAATATTTACCAGTGTATAATTCAATTACATTTATTATAGGTATTTTTTAAAAAATCATAAAGTAAATATTCTCAGGGATTTAGTGTTGACTAATACAGACTGCAGCAATACTGAACAGGTATTGGTAGTAAATACCACCAGGAGCCAAACAAATAAATTCCAACTGGCTGTGCAATTAGTTATACTGTTTAGCAAGCAATTCATGTTCTATTATCCCCATTTGCTTTAACCCACAGGAGGTATACGTTATTTTTTTTATCTGTCACCTAAATATCAATTTTATCAGCTGTAACATACAGTATGACCTCATCAGTATGCTGCTTCTATTTTTTATCAACCAATCAATAGGCAGGGTGTGTGTTTTGGACTAAACTTTAATGGTGCTGTGGAAATTGGGGACTTGCGTGTGGTGTCTGGCATGCCAGGATCACAAGACTATAAGTTGTAATTAAAAGAGAACTCATATGTGTACTGAAATTCAGTTTTAAATTTATTGGTTTGGCAGTTTGCAAAACAGAGCATGGCAGCGACTCATCTATACACATGGCTTGATAGGGGTAACAGGCTTTTTATGACTTTATTATGGAAAGGAAAAAGACCAGATTACTGTACTAATGTTATCTGAAAAACAGTGGTATCATGAACATAAATTGCTTCTGGAGTTGCTACCCTGCAATTGCTGGTGTGATTTACAATTGCCTTGCCCTTATATAGGGTAATAAGGGCTCTTGAACAATGTTTGCACAGATGAGGTTATTAAACATTGGCACACCTGGTACTCGCAGTGCATGATTTTTGTAAACAAGCAGCCAGATAGGCCCTCATAAAATATGTCGGGAAGAACTGCTAATTGCTCACAGGTAAAGATATGTTATTGATAATTTTGAAATATGTACCTTTCTACATGTACTGTACAAGGCTCTACACTGATCATGTACAATTCAGGATCACTAGCCCATAGTCTTTAAAATAAAAAAAAAGCCTTTTACAAAGTTTTAAAAAAAATCGAGTTGGGTGTGATTAAAAGAATGAATAAGAAGACCATTATAAAAAGAAGAAGTTAGGAACTTAATGATGTTTTTATCAAGCAAGGTAATATCCCAAGTTTCTATCCCAATTTAGCCACTAGTAAGGCCTGGAGCTGGCGATGAAAGAATAGGCAGAAGACAAGATGCTAGGGGGAGCCAGGGGAAGTCTAGGGTTAAGTATAAATGAGGTGGAGAGGAAAAGAGGTTAGGATAGGTCACAGCTAAGTGGTGGGGAAAGAGTATTAAAAGGGTTGAAAGGGAGAGAGACAGGAAGTGGGGGTCCTTTTTGAAAAAGAAAAGCTGCCCACTTGTGCACCCTTCAGGACGCTGGGGGGTGGGAGGAAATATGGAGTATTTAAAGGAAGTGATAGATGGTAAAAGGGGGCTGAAAGGGGGTCTTGTTTTCTAGCCAGCGGAATAAGGTGCAGCTAGGAGCAAATTACAGAGAGTGCAGACCCCCAAAAAAGCGGCATAAGTGGGTGAGTGTTGCCTTCGAGGACTTGAAAGCAGAAAAGGTTATTACTGCCAATACCATGGTTAGTTATGGTTGGGATAACATGTTGTTATTTTATTGTTCTTATTTTGCAGTAATATTATATGGTTGATGTAACATTATTGTTTATACTGTATTGTTATTATTCTTTTTTACTTGAAAGTGTTGAATTTAGAAGGGTTCAATTTGAAAGAAGGGATGGCAATAAATCATTATGAGAGGCCATTTCCCAAAGTAATGTGTGCTCTGTTTTTTCCTAAGGGAATGGGGTTGGGGGGAAAAGGGGGGCAGTAAATGTATTGTTAAAGGGGTGGCGAACATCCTGGAGACCCGAGTCATGTGTTCACACATAATACAAATCTCCCAAGAAACAAGGCATGATCGACTTGGAATTGTGGAGATAAATCTAATTAGATCTTGGCATGCAAGGAACTTACATCTTATGTAAGTCTCATCTTTAATTTATCCTAACTCCCAAATCATCTTGTTGATCAATGATGTCACCTACCACAAGCTAAATAAACAGGGATTTCCTTAATTTGAATTGGCTAGGTGTGTAGCAGGACTGGTAAGCAGGCCTGGGGACTGGCAACCTAGGCTTCCATGTACTACTACTATAGGTTCGGGAATGTTATAGGATTTGCTTTTATAATATAGAAAAATTAGGTCTGTCCTTGCAAAGAAATACATGTCTGGGAAAATGTTTCTTTTTCTCCCTTGTATCTGAGTCTAAGTCTATTGCATTGCCTTTTATATATCTAAACTTAGGCTACGTACACACTTGCAATGGTTTTCGTCTGATAATCGGCTCAGGGCCGATATCAGACGAGAATCAGGCGTGTGTACTACGCCTGTAGTCCATCGTCTGAATGATCGTCCTGGCTGATCCACTGATGATGGATGATGAACGATCCTAATGTAAATGAAGGGGGAGAGCACACAGCGGGATGCCACTCCATCATCTTTCTCAATTGTGAAAGATCCTTTCCAATTACAATTATTGCACGTGTGTATGCAGCCTTAGTGCATAACTTATGAAATATTAGATGTTACTTTTCTTGATTTTGGTAAGTTTTTTATCATACCATTGAGAGACTAACCTGCTCAGGCAAACATATACACATCCACATAATAGTGTCATATGTTAACATCATTAGTACAGTGTTTATTATGAAGGACCCCTGCTAAGAATTAGATTATCTTTGTAGCACTTTAGCAATGATATCATGATTCGTCATTAAACAAAGCATCTGCATATGATTTTTGGCTAGTTATTTATTAAACAAATAAAAAATGATAGAGCTTTCTGGAAACATCTTTATGCTGCCATACTGTAATGTCTCCCCTAGCTTCAACTTGTTCAATTAATTGTCTATAAGATGGTGTTGGATGGCTGCAGCCCTTCAACAAGTTTAACACTGAAGCATTTTTAGGTTCTGCACCTTATTGACCCAAATCCAACCACATGGGGCTACAGTGAAGAAAAAGGGCAAAACTAATTTTTAAAAACCACGAACAATGAAGGTAGTCAAATTGCTATTATCTGTACTTATTAAGGAGTGAATGCAGTAGTGTTATTATTTTAAATGGCTTTTTAATGGCTTCTAAGAACTGCTGATGTTCCAATGGAAAACTATTTATATGGCTACATTCATCTGCCATTACAGGGTAGGTACATTGCTGCATTCTTTGTAACAGAATATAAATAAAAATCAGTCACTCTGATCTTCGTAACACTCTCAAGTTTTGCTATGCAGTGGTCTAATCAGCACTTTACCACATATTGAATGTACAGCGCTGCGTAATATGTTGGCGCTATATACATCCTGTTTAATAATAATAATAATAATTCCAGCAACATTTATTGAAAAAAAAGATTAATTGAAAAAACATTTATTGAAAAAAAAAATTAAAATGTTGTCCTGAAAACCAAAAAAAGAGTTACATTTCAATACAAGATTTTGCTGTTCCTCCCTTCCTTCTTAGTCCAAACAGTACTGACATGGTAAATCCAGAAAAGGAAGTTTTTATAGGCTGTTTAGACCCTTTTGATGATTTTTATTTTTCATAGATGCTTAAAAAAAGTAGTGGAATTGCCACAAAATGGCAAGTATATGGGCAGAATTTTTCTTAAAGGGCCCTTTTACACCCCTCCATTACAGTGTATTGTATCAATGCTTGCTTGTTAACTTGCTTTGCAATAGACCATATTATTATTTTCACCCATTGTAAAGCATTCCCATGCATTGCAACACATGCATCAGCAGCATGTTACCTCAGTGCTTTTGTATACCTTTGTGTTTGTAGGTCCCTCATGAAAGGTTTCCTTTACTATAATTTCTATACTCAGTAATAGGTTGGTGACTAGTCCCTTATTGACTACTGCTGTTCCTATTCCACAGAGGTCCTTTCAGTTAGGTTTTTAGTTCTTACCAGGTATAAAGTTGATATTTTATTTTGCCTCCGCCAACAGACATGTTTGTTGCCTGGCTCACATACCAATTAGTGGTGTGCAAAAAAAATCCAGATTTTTACCATTTCCAAGCTTGAATCGTGAGGTAAAAAAATAGTCAAGGCAGTGTTTGCCATTGTGTGATTCTACTTTGTTGATTACATCAGACTCAAGTTGCAGCAGTTTATAGGGAAAGATAGCAATAAAAAATAGTTTAAAAAAGTTTTAAAAAAGGTACACATTATTTGTCCAAATCGACTATTTCTCCTACTTCTAATAGGGGTAATTTGAAAACAAATAAAATTTTCCCTTTGCTAATAAAGTTCAGCAGTTTTTCCTCATAGTTTGACCGCCAGTATGTTTAAAAAAAATCACAAGGTCAAAGTATTAATGGAAACGAAGGTACCCCTCACCTAAGACCAGCAGCCACAAGTGAATCAAACTTGACTCAAGCTAAATATTTTTGACCTGGATCCAGAATTCATCATACTATAGGTAGAAGTAGGAGGGAGGGCACCAGCAGCATCACTATTAGGCTACAAGCAGTATCAGACAAAAAGGATCCCTGGTTCTTGACCCCTGGCCTGTTCCTGACCTTTTTAGCTTGCTGCCTGCCTGCCTGCCTCGACCCCGGCCTTCCTTGACAGTTCTCCCGTCTAGTGATTTGGTAGCATGCATCATGACACCCTGGTGTGCCCAAGAACTGCAACCAGCAGTGCAACATCCTCACCACTAGAGGTTCTGGAGTAGACCTGGTTGCTGCTTAGAGTCTTCACCTTGCCCCTTCTCAGATCTCACACCACATCTGTTGGCCATACTACAAGTGGGCATAAAAAATTACCCATACAGAGGACACTCAAAATAAAGCACCACAACAGGGTTGTGTTAGAGTCAAGACTTATCTCCAGCTTCAATGGGTAGATACCTGCAAAAATATATCTTTTTTAGATGGGTGCCCTTAGGGGTGTAGTGGGGGGGCACGGGTGGAAAGGCCATTCCCCCCCTTTTTTATTTTTTATTTTTACAAAGTCTTTGACCGGTCCGTCCCCCTGCAGGGTCAGAAGAAGGATCCCGCTGGGGGGCCATGTCCCCTGTACTGATCACAGGCCTTAGGAAGTGGGTGGGGTTTGTCTCTGGATAGAACCCCACCACTCGCCCACTGAGCCTGTGATGGGAGAGTGGGCAGGGTCAGGTATCATGACGTCACTCTGGGGGAGGTGTCTTCCCCTTTGAGTGACACAGGCAGGGGTTTAGTGGGGCGGACACGTACCGCGCCCCCTCTTCTTTTTTTGTGACTACACCCCTGGTTGCCATACAGTACTTTTCTTTTTATCTCCCACTCTACTCCTCGTCTCTTCCACCAGCTTTCTATGTGTTACACTATTATCATTGTCTCACTCTAGCCCTTAATATGCCAACAATTTGCCATCAAATGCTGTCTGTCTTTGTGCTGTTTTATGAATCTTGTTTTTTTTGCAATACACCACTACCACAATTGGCAACACCACCAGCAACATCAGAACCAAGACAGTGAATACCAATTGTGCCACCACCAATACTCTCCTCCCCAGCATTTTTGACTAACTGAAATGAATGAGCCAGCCAGTCTAAAGGGGGCAAAGCTTTGCTGGCAGGAATCTGTGGGACTTTTAGGGCACATATATTTAGGTAAGCCAATGTATTTAGATATAATTTAAAATATCAAATTTTTTTATTGTAACAATAATGATTAAAAAATCTCAATATTTAAAACAGATGATACTTCACATAAACAACATGGCTGAAGAAGTTTTAGTGGATTTCTTTCTACAGGTTTCACGGAACTAACATCCGCTCCTCAGGATAAGTTTTTTTAGTAATATAGTCGTAATAAACCAATATAAGTTTCACAGGTTATTTAAGTTCAGGTGAAACTCACTTTGAGCTTGGTTACTCTTGGCTGGTGAAACAAGTTTTGAATCCTGTAACTATACAGTAACTATACAGTTTGTAGTTACTTTTGTAGTAAACTTTTATAACTCCTTGAAAACAATAAACATTGTAACTGGGAAAATGAGTGGTAACAAGGTGGAAGGTTTTGTTCAGTGGACAGTCTGCCATATGTATGCACAAATGGAGCAACAGCTCCTAGGTGAATACCTCTGTGACATGTGTGCAAGTCGCCCCTCTGGAATCCCACATTGGAGAGCTGGAGAGGAGCATTGTAACACAGAAATCACTGGATAACCTTGAGAGGGGTCTACTGCTCACTGAGCAGGTAGTTAATGGCTTAGATGTGGAGGGTGGAGAGGTTAATCAGAATCAACATGTAGGGAGTTACTGTAGTTAGAGGGAGTGGTAGAGGCCTCCATAAAAAGGAAGGTCAGCCCTGTGTTTGAGCACCCTAACAAATTTGTAAAGTTATGTGAAGATGTGAAGGTGCCAGTCCCAGTGGGGGCAACTGCTAGCCCCAACAGCCGAGAGAGGAGCCCATCTAGTAGGGGTGGGGAAGGCAATGCAGGAAGGCGTAGACAATTGGTTGTCAGAAGGGGATTCAATGGAAGACTAACAGAATAGTTTGTCGCCCAGATCCCTTCAACCGAATGGTTTGCTGTCCCCCTTCTGCCAGAGTTCGGCATGTGGTGGACCAGTAGACAAACTACTGGGGGGGGCTGGGCATGACTCAGCTGTCTTGGTCCATGTTGGAACCAATGACAGGATAGATGGAAGATGGAGGACCTTTAAAAATCAATTTAAAGAACTAGGTTAAGTTGAAGGAAAGGACCTACAAGGTTATATTCTCTGGAATATTGCCTGTGCCATGTCCAACGCAGCAAAGGCAAAGGGAGCCTGGACAGCTAAACGCATGGCTTAAGTCCTGGTGTAAAAAAAAAAAAAGATTTTGGGTTCTTAGAGCACTGGGCTGACTTTTCATTGCGGTTTGGGGATAGCCACAATAGCAAACAGCGAGCAATCAATAATAGAAATGTGCAGTTAGCTGAATATAATGAACTTTATATGGATACATAAAAAAATAAGGATTTAATTATTTGACTTTTTACTTAAGAAAATATTTAAAAGAAGTTGTTTGGCTCCTTCCTGGTTTAATCTAAAGGAATTGTTTTTTTCATAGATCCTATGCTATCTTTGAATGATTAATACTAAAAATCATCTGTCTGTTTGGTATTGTGCCTCCCTTCTCCTCACGCACTGCTATGTATATCCCAACCATTGTGTTGGAGTGATGGGAAATTTTGGATTTTTGCACTTTAGTGGAAGGCTGGCTCATGTAAGTATATCATTTTGTTTCTGTGTTTGTAATTTTTGTTATTAATTTCCATTGAGAAATTTTGATGTAAACTTGGTTTATTAAGATTATATTACTAAAAACTTGTAGTCATAACTTGAATAAAAATAAAGCAGTTATGGTTGAAAAATTAAGTAAACTAGAACCTCTGATCTAGATCCCTAATCTGTTTTATCGCAGATTTTGTAATGTTTTCAATAATAATTATATATGAAAAAAAGTAAGGGGGAAAAAAAGGGGGGTGTTTATGTTAGTGTTGATTTAAGACAAAACCCAGACTCAATAGCTCCTGCAGGCCCCTGTTGGCACGAGCACAGATTGTCAATAATAACCAGAGCATTACGCCCAGGAGCTGACTAAGGCTACGTACACACATGCAATAATTATTGTTGGAAAACTAATGAATAATGATCAACGATTATTCACGATTATTTTGAACGATTGTATAGTCCACTATTCTGTACATGCTGTAAAAATACAATCGTTCAAAGATAATGTACACATGCTAGATACGATTGTTTGAGCGGTGCAGAAAATGACGAACAGGAAATAACAGTTCTGAGCGTTATTACAAAACAGATTTTGTGTATGAACAATCTGTCATTTTCGTCAAGGAACATTCATCCTGCACTTACCTTCACTTACCTCTCTCTGCAATATGCCGTTCCACGTCTTTTCAAGGAAGAAGAAAGTAGCTTTTGCTACAGTGTATGTGCTAAGCGAGGAGTAAGATGAACTACTAGATTGTAAGCTCTTCGGGGCAGGGTCCTCTCCTCCTGTATCACTGTCTGTATTAGTCTGTCATTTGCAATCCCTATTTAATGTACACAGAGAGGGATGCCAGGCTGAGAGAGAGCCAGAGAGGGATGCCAGGCTGAGAGAGAGCCAGAGAGGGATGCCAGGCTGAGAGAGAGCCAGAGGGGATTCCAGGCTGAAAGAGAGCCAGAGGGACACCAGGCTGAAAGAGAGCCAGAGTAGATTCCAGGCTGAGAGTAAGAGGATCAGCCACTGTGTTGCAGGCAGGTGATGATCAGAGAGGCTGAGGAAAGCCAGCGTTATTGTTTTGTTGTGAAGTACTGGGGAGTGTGCTGTAACAATTGCCTAAACAAATAAAGACTGTTGTTATTTTAGATTTTTGGAGTCTGCTGCCTCTAATCTGCCCTTTAAGCATCCCGTTACCATGAGTGATTCCTCTGTGCTATGCCACAATATATATATATATATAATATATATATATTTATTTAATCTCTCTGTACATATTGAGAATACACTCTAGGCTTGGCAACTTTAATGTTATTCCCAACTCCCTGGGTATAATAACTCTTTAGTCTCTGAATTTGAGTGGTGATCCTGAGCATAAAAAAATCCTACCTTCTCCCCTCCCTCTAGCGAACCCCGGCCGGCTTCTACATCACATCCTCAGCTTGATCGATGTGATGTGCGAAGCGTCTGTACGCTGGGGAGGTGTGGCTTGGTGAGAAATTAAAAACTATGATCACAGTGATAAAGTTATAAAAAATAAATCCAAAAGATTATCTAATTCTGTACCCTTGTTTGGACAATTATTAAAAAATAAATAAAATTATTAAATTCATTATTTCTTATAATTATTATATTTAATTATTTATTATATTTTAATTTATGATTTGTGATTCAAATTTATCATATCCGGGAGTTATTCCTAAGAATTACAGGCCTAAAACAACAAATTTCCACGCAAAACAATGTACTGCATTTGACTTAAAATTACGGAAATAATTAAGACCGCCAGGGAGGTTAATCGTTCGTTTCCAACAATCATTATTGCACGTGTGTACCTAGCCTAGCTGACTCAATTTAAAAATATTATAATTTTATTTTATGTGAAAACAGGAAAAAAATGTAAATATTTTCATCCACTATTTATTGCCAATAAAACCCTGAAAAAAAATGTACATATCAAAATTTGCTACTATATTAAAGCCCTATCTGGATTACTGAGAATTGTTTGAGAGTACTCATCTTCCCTTTTCTGTGTACTTTGTGCCTGATACCCAGTTTTAAAATGCATTCTAGTTCTTATTAAGATTTTAATGATTATGTAGTTTCTCAGCTATTCTACTGAATTGTCTTCCAGTATTATTGCAAATGTACCATATTGTATTTAGACAAAAGATCATACCATATTGTATTTAGACAAAATTGTATTGTTCGTATCACTTTCTTCCTGCTTAATTTTTATTAGATTTATGTAAAAATTTAACAATTTATTTGCTGGTTAACTTTTTAAAAAATTAAAAAACATATGTAAATATATTAGACCGAAATTTTATTTATAACTAATGTGTAAACATTTAAAGGAACATCCACCTTTAAATATTTTTAGAGCGGCCACATTGCTTATAAGGCAAGGAAAGAAATTTGCAGTGAAGAACACCAAATTTTTTCAAGGGGACTTTTAAGGCCCATATCAGGGATACATAATATAAAAATAACAAAATGTTATTGATATCAACATTAAAAACAAAAATCATTCCAAGTGCATAAAACACAATAAAACCATAATTACAATTATCCCTATAAGGGGGACAACCTGAATTATTTCTCTATGTGTTTCGCAGAGATTTCCGCTTCTTCAGGAGAGAGGAGAGGGGATCTAAAATCATGGAGATATAAATATATTATTATCATATTTTCATTACAATCATAGAAACAGTTCTAATTTATAAGACAAAAGTATACAGTGTTGACAACCATGCAGGATATTGTACCTGCTGTTCGTATTTATAGCAACTCCCTGATTAAAGTTGGTATATGGAGCAAGACGGTAGTATTAGCAACCAAGTTGTAATGCAGTCCTATCAACTGATATATAATCAAACACCTCAATAGATTCATCATTTATTTTCAAGTGGTTTTTATGTTGTTTACCTGGTGATCAATCCCCACTTAAGTGATTAATCCTCACTTAGCCCACCTAATAAAGATCTCCCATTGTTCTTAACACCATATATCACCTCTTTGAGTAGATTACTCCTTTCTAGTTGTCCAAGTTCGAACAGTCCACCTTGTACCTAACCATAATGCCACAACTATAATGTGCAAGAATTGAGCAATTCATAGTGGTTACATATCTGCCAGGTACAAATATATAGATAACAAAAGCACCGCCATTAGGGCGTTGTGAGATGACATCCCCCAGAACCCCTCACTCAAAAAGGTAAGGATTTTTAAAGTTCCTCATGCCATTAACACACTCACTTTCAACTATCGTTTGAGTATTTACATAGTCCCTTAAGGTTTCTGGTGCTAGTTGCAATAATCCTATTAAGAGTAGAAAAGCTTTTAAATTACCAGAGATTAAAGTAATGATGTAACGTAGGTTAAAGGGACAGCCTTATTTACAGTTTGATTTCAATCCACTAGTATACAGACATGCCAGGCTGCTGCTAAGTGGCTCCCCATGCGATTAGGTCCCACGTGCCAGGGGAACGTGCTATATGGGAGTAACCCACCTGCGTCATTCACCCATTTCAGGGTGCCACTTCAAGGTACGTACATGCCGGCTGCCCACCGCAGCCCATTCGTAACAATCCAAGAAGACAGGATTCCAATGAAATCAGAGGATCAGGATACCAAAGAACTGCCCACTGTTTAGAATACCTCCTAACTGGAGTTCAATTGTATTTCTATGCTCTGTGACATCGGAAGTCCCACACACACTATGGGGACCTTCTGTGCATATTTTACTCACTCATACAACGGCAAAAAGATTACCAAGAGCAGGTTTCACCTCTCCCCTTCCACATTCCATACCGTCATTTCTAGGGGCTAGCTACGTTCCAAGGCACATTGCATGACATGAATTATTATCTATTTTTAATATTGAGCATATTGCTATCCAATAGAACAGCAAGTACATATAGAAAATGTAATAACAAATATTGATTAAACAACTTTAGATCATTGTGAGTAACTTCTTTCCACAAATTGATTATTGGTTTGCTGACATCATTTCTGCTATCATGTGACAATCCTTGACATAATTTAATACAACACTAGCTCGTACATAACCATATATATATTTCCATGATTTTAGATTTCCTCCCCTCTCTCCTAAAGAAGCCGATACCTCCGCGAAACGCGTAGAGAAAAAAATTGTTATTTTTCTAATGTGTCCCTGATATTGGCCTTTACCGCAAATTTCTTTAATTTTTTTTTTCAAAATTCAAATTTCTTTCTATATACCTAATGTTCAGAACTCCAACTTTGCTTTGGATTTAGGGAGAAAAAAGTCCCAGGAATTGAAATGGTTAATGCATATTTGATTATTTAACTAACTTGCTTGCTTTATTACAAATGGAGGAATAGAGGTTTATCCTTTGCATAGGAAAAGATTTCTTCACAGTAAGAGCTGTGAAAACATGGAACAGACTTCTACAGGAACTAGTTAGGTAAGCAAATTTTGTTTGTTCTGCAAAAATGCACAGAATATCACCTTCTATAACTATTAGGATACAGTATATCAATATAGATTGTCAATCAAAGGAATATCTAGTTGCCTCAAGGGAATCTGGAATGGATAGGATTTTACATTTAAATTTTATTGAAAGATCTCAAAAAAGAAATTGAGGATAAAAAAGGGGAAGGGGCAATCTTGAGCTTACCACCAAAGGCTAATCGTATACATTCATCAATGTGCAATTGGAGACAAAATCTCCAAGTATTCAGTAGAAGGTTGAAATATAGTCAATTAGGTTGAAAAAATGGTAGAAGTCCATCAATTTCAACCACTAGGGAAATAAACATATTCCAGAAAATAGACTGTAGGGATAGCTGTTGAGTAGAGGGAGGGTCACTTTAGATATAGGGGAAATACAGTTGCCAAGCCTATTTATGTGGATAAAAAAATAAAGTAAGCAAAAAGCAGCTTTTTATGGCAAAAAAAAGATTCAGTGTATTATTGATACAAAACAATCATATTAATAATGCTACACTTAACATAGTTCTCCTATGCAGCCTGTGCCTAACATAGTCCTTCTATGCTAGACAGTGTTTCATGATGACAAATATAGAATCTTATCTCAGTTTCCAACATTTCGCTTTTAAGGCTTCCTCAGGGGATATGGGAGCCATGTATTGGTTTACCTGGTTAAACAGAGATACATACAGAACTCATGTTACACAAGTATAGATTGATTAAGTGTATGTGAAAACATGGAGCAGACTTCTACAGGAACTAGTTAGGTTAGTGAATTTCGTTTGGGTTTTTTGCAAAAATGCACAGAATTTAACCTTCAATAATTATTTGGATATATCAATATAGATTGTCAATCCAGGGAAAATCTAGTTGCCTCAAGGAAATCAAGAATGGATAGAATTTTAAGTTTTATTGAGAGATCTCAAAAAAGCAATTGAGGAAAAAAAAAAGGGGAAGGGGCAATCTTAAGCTCACCACCAGAATCCTGAATCAGCCTCGGGGTACCTAAAAGCAGAATAAAAACTCACTTACCTTGTTCTATCGCTGTCCCCCGGTGTCCTGCTGGTCCCTGAAGGACCTGGGGACACTTCTGCCTCCTCCAATGTCCAGCCGGGAAGTGCAGATACATCCTACGGGGTTTCCCCATGACGTCAATGCATGCATCGGTGCGGCAGCTGGAAATTCAAATCGTTTTGTATTGGATTCAATACAAAATAGCTGTATTGAGTCCAATACAAAGAAATATTCATATAATATATATATAGATATATATAAATTATATATGCTGCTGTACAGTTATATTACATTATTAGTTTTTTTATTTACACAGATTTGTGTTTTTTTTAAAGTTTATTAATAAATTTAGTAACGATTAGACACGTGTCGGTGAGTTATGCCTAAGAATTATAGGTCTACAATGTAAAATAAATTTCCATGCAAAAATTTTTTTTTTTTGCATGGAAATACGGCCAGAATCAGACCGCTAGGGGGGGTTAAAGCAATCTATACAATCTATTGCTGAAACAACATCCTGGGGGAACTTATTCCACATTTTCACAGACATTTTAAAGAATCCCTTCCTTATCCTGAGTTTATATTTCTTTTTCTCCAGACACAAAGAGTGTACTTGTCCTTTGTAATGATCTTAAAGTGAAAAGGGAAGAGATTTCTCTATATGGACCATTTATATTTATACAGGGTGATCATATCCCCCCTTAAAAGTCTCTTCTCAGGGGAGAATAGATTCAGTTCAGCTAATCTCTCCTGAGTTTCTACATTCCTTTTTATTAGTTTAGTTGCCCTTTGTTGCATTCTCCCCAATTCCACAAAATCCTTTTTTTGAACTGGTGCCCAAAACTGGACTGCATGTTCCAGATGCTGTCCGACAGGGGCAGGAATATATCTTGATCTTTGCAGTCTATGCCTCTTCCAATACTTTGCTAGCTTTAGAAATTGCATGCTATTATTAAGTCTGTGATCTACCAGAACCCCCAGATCCTCTTTCTATTTCTGACTCCTCCAAATGTATTCCCTCCTAGACAGTACAAAGCATGCATGATGTTAGCCGCCAAGTGCATAACTTTACATGTATCAACATTTAAGGTCATTTGCCACTTCATTGCCCAATCAAACAGTACATCCAAGTCTGCATGTAGATTATAGACATCCTGTATGAATTTAATTTCATTACATAGTTTGTTGTCATCTTCAAACACAGAAATGGTACTTTAAATCCCAAACTCTATATCATTTATAAAGATACATAGTTACATAGTAGGTTAGGTTGAAAAAAAGGCACAAGTCCATCAAGTTTAACCACAAGGGAGATAAACATATCCCAGAAATAAAACCGTATAAGACATAGTTGGTTCAGAGGAAGGCAAAGAAAAACCTGGTAGAGGCAATCAAATGTTCCCTGGATCAACAGTCTCTGTTATCTTTACTTTAAATCCTTAATACCCAGTTTTATTCTGTGCTTCTAGAAAAGCATCCAGTTTTTTCTTAAAGCAATCTATAGTAGTTGCTGAAACTACTTGCTGAGGAAGCCGATTCCACATTTTCACAAACCTTACAGTGAGTAATCCCTTCCTTATTCGGAACTTAAACTTTCCTTCCAGATGCAGAGTGCCCTATTGTTCTTTGTAATGATCTCAAAGTGAATAATTGGGAAGAGGTTTCTATATATGGACCATTTTTATATTTATACAGGATGATCATCATAAGTGTCTCTTCTCAAGGGAGAATAAATTCAGTTCAGCTAATCTCTCCTCATAGCTGAGCTCTTCCATTCCTTTTTATTAGTTAGACAGTTAAACAGTAAAGGTACCAACATTGAACCCTGGGGTACACCACTAATCATTATTACACAGTATTTATATAGCACCATCATATTACGCAGCGCTGTACAGAATCCATAGTCATGCCACTAGCTGTCCCTCAAAGGGGCTCACACTCTAATGTTCCTACTTCAGTCATATGTCATTAATGCAGTCCAAGGTCAATTTTGGGGGGAAGCCAATTAACCTAACTGCATGTTTTTGGGATATGGGAGGAAACCCATGCAAACACAGGAAGAACCTGCAAACTCCAGGCAGATAGTGTCCTGGCCGAGATTCGAACCTGGGACCCAGCGCTGCAAAAGCCAGAGCACTTACCTCTTGACCATTCAGAGTATGAATCATTAACCGCTACTCTCTGGACGTGGTCTTTAAATCAGTTCTCTATCCATTTACAGATTGAATTTTTCTAAACCTATAGACCCTATGTTGCATATTAACTGTCAGTGGGGTACTGTGTCAGATGTTTTGGCATATGCTTTATACTATATCAACTGTTAGTCCACCGTCTACCTGTTTACTTACTTTCTTATAAAATAAGAGTTACATTTGTTTGACAACTTCGGTCTTTCTTGAATCCCTGCTACCACCTATAAAAAAATTTCCAGCAGAAACTCCTCTATTAGTGTTGGTCGAATAGCTCACTATTCGATTCGGCAGTTATTCGCTCGAATATAGCAAAAAAATTCGGGTGGTCGAATGTCAAAGTCGAACACCATTAAAGTCAATGGGAGGAAAAATTTGTTTTTTTTTTCAGCACTGTGTAGAGCTTCTACAGCCTCCAAACAGATGTAAAAAGATACATTGTAAAAGGATACATAAAAAGATACATAATAAAAAGATACATTGTAAAAGGATACATAAAAAGATACATAACACTATTACATACCTCTGTACTTCACATGAAGATTAAAGAGCACCTGTCAAATCAATTTTAGGCTAAAGCTAGGTACACACTTCCAATAATTATTGTTCGAAAATGAACGATTACGACCAATCAACGATTATGCATGATTATACTTGAACAATCATATTGTGCACAATTCTGTACATGCTGTAACAATATGATCATTCATATATAATCCACCAACAATGTCCACACACTAGATACAATCGTTTGAACGATGCAGGGAGGGACATGTAAAGGAGAAAGTGTACCGCAGAAACATTCACAATCACTGAACGACACGAGACTGTACACACGATAGATAGTGAAAGATCGTCGGCCAATCAGATCCACCGTGGCGGTCGTTCATTTCCAACAACAATCCTCGTTCGTCGGCGTCCTTGGTCACTTTTTTTTGGCCAATCAGTTGTTCATCGGTCGTTCGTCGGTCGTTTTTAACGATAATTATTGGACGTGTATATGCAGCTTTAGTCTACACGGACTGTTTCCCCAGCGTTTAACCTGAGGCTTTTTAAAGCCCATGTTTGAAGTCCCCATGCATTCCCATGGGCTAATCTAGTCCAGGACGTTTCCTTCAGGCAAGTTTTTGAGCGTTATCTTAAACGTTGCTTGCAACATTTAAAAAATTAAAACGCTGGATAAACGCGGAAAAACGCTTCCATTGAACTTAATGGAGGCTTTTTCAAACGTTTTTAAGCTTTTATGAAAGCTTCCATTGAAAACAATGGGGTCTTTTATAAACATTTTTAGCAGGACTTTGGAATCTGGAAGCCCCCTTTAATAAGGAGACTCCCAGATCTCACTGCCCCACCCTGGGGAATGAGTACAGGGGTACATAAATCCCCTTACTCATTCCCTGAAAGGGTTAAAATATAAGTAAAAAATAGGACAAGGCTTTAATGTTAAATTATTTTATTAATGTGTGTGTTTGTGTAATTTAACTTTTTTTTTTTTTTTTACAGGTTATCCTAATGACAGGAGGATTTCCAGGGTTGCAATGAACAGAGCCCTGGAAATTCTCCTGACAGTGAGGGATTGCAGGGCACTAGGGGTTAAATGAGGACAAGCCTCTCCATTCACCCCTAGTGCTCTGGCTGAGGTTTTACATTTCTCAGCCATTCAGCACTAGAGATGAATGGGGAGACTTGTGCCCATTCATCCCTAGTGCTTTGTGATTGGCTGAGAAATAGGAAATCCTGATGACAGCTCAAGCATCATCAGGATTTCCCTTTCCTCAGCCAATCAGGGAGCAGAGCAATCAGCAGAACTTTACTATGCTGATAGCTCTGCTCCCCTTTTCGCTCCTGCAGCGCTAGAGGAGCTGTGACATGTAATACACATACAGAATACATGTCAGAGCTCCTCTAGGGCTGCAGGAACGATCAGGGGAGCAGAGCTGTCAGCATAGTAAAGCTCCACTGATTGCTCTGCTCCCTGATTTGCTGAGGAAAGGGAAATCCTGATGATGCCTTTGCTGTCATCAGGCTTTCCCTTTCCTCAGGGAGCAGAGCAATCGGTGGAGCTTTACTATGCTGACAGCTCTGCTCCCCTGATCGTTCCTGCAGCCCTAGAGGAGCTGTGACATGTATTCTGCATGTGTAATACATGTCACAGCTCCTCTGGCGCTGCGGGAGTAATCAGGGGAGCAGAGCTGTCAGCATAGTAAAGCTCCACTGATTGCTCTGCTCCCTGATTGGCTGAGGAAAGGGAAACCCTCGTATTGCCCTCGTATTGCCTGCGGTTACAGCTAATTGAAGGCACCTGCTGTGACCACAAAGTTCCCACGGTCCAGGAATCCCACAATGACATTATGATTCATAATGTCATTGTCGGATAACCTGTAAAAAATAAAAAAAGAACAAGTTTAAAAAAAAAACACATAGAAAATACATAATTTAAAAAAAATGTTTATTTTTTTTAAACTTTTTTTTTCCCGAATTTTTGCTGTCGAATCCCGTGTTTTTCCAGTCGGGTCTACCCGAATTCGAACAGCCATATTCAGGTCGAATATAAGGACAACCCGAATTCGAACATCAACACTATCCTCTATGTGTTTTTTTATCAAACCCTCCAGGATCTTTTTAAGTATATATGTTAAACTTACCTCTCAGTAGGTAGGTAAAGAGTTTGCTCATGTCAGTTACTGACTCCACTTGGGATTGAACTCTGGTCTTCTCAATTCCAGACTGTTTATTTGCATGGTTGCAACAGATACCTCTGATAAATATAATCTGATTTTTGCCTAGGGATTCCTGATTACCGGATTGCTTTCACATGGTCCTGTGACCAATCAGGATGTTTGGCTTACTATTTAAACCCTGCAGTTTTCTGTATTCCTTTGCCTGATTAGTATAGTTCATCACACAATCTTGCTTTGACATGCTGCACAGCACAGACATGCTGCAGTATGTCCAAAAAAATCCCAAAGAACCGTGGCAATGGCAAATTTAAGGGAGGAAGTTTTAGCTGCTGAAACTGTAGGATCTATTTCACACCTTTAGTTTCCTATGAATGAACTATCTCCTCAACCTAATATTTCAGATTGGGGTCAATAGTCACCAATAGTGGCTGTCACTTTGGCCAAAAGAGTTTTCGAGACTGCACCTTTTGGACACCAAGGAGTTTTTTTACCACCTTCTTTCCAGACACAATAGTCATGGGGTCCTTGCTTGTCTTGAGTTCAAAGGTTACATCAACCTTTCATCTGATTTGGGAGATTGTGCTCCCTATTTTCTTCTGGGAAGATGATGAACGGACTAGTGATAACTCCTCCTAAAAAAATAACTTCTGTGCTGCCATGGAGCTATCAGGAAAGCAAAGTTCTGTGTGGCCATGGAGCTTTTAGGAAAGAAAAGGTATGTCAGGTAAGTATACAAATTTCTATTTTCCTGACAGCTCCTACCTTTAGCAGCAAGGACCACCTTGAATTTATCTAATTACAACCTGCGAGTGGGAGGGGAAGGGGGGGGGGGGGGGGGGGGTAACTTATTTTTATGCTGCTATTGAGCTATTGGGAAAGTAAAATTACATCCCATATATACAACTTTTATATGTGTGTGTGGACCTGAGGCCTGCTCCCTCTGGCTCTCTTATGCTCTCACCTGGGCTTCTCTCCACGGCAGCCACCTTGGATCATTTAACTCCCCTGGGGGCTATCCAGGAGATTCTCCACAGAACCCTGTCCTCCACCTCTCACCAAACTAAGGATCATTTCTCCAGAGAAATCAAAGAGCTGGGATATTGCAAATCGCAATTGGAAGTTAGGATGGACGATTTTACTGTTTTGAAGGGGCACAAAGAAAAAAATTGATGCTTTCAAAGCTGAAATCCAATCCCTACACCACCATTTTAAAGAAGCAAAAAATAGGGGACAATGCTCTAACATCGGCATTAGGGGCATCCCAGAATCTGTCAGAGCGCTGTTCCAGGATCTTTCTCCTAACATTTCTATAGAATGCCTGAAAATGGATGGGATACATAGGGCTCTTACCTGCCACATCTCTGATGGCTCCCCTAGGGACATCATTGTTAATTTACATATTTTCCGTACCAAAGAGACCCTTCTTAAGGCCACCAGTGACATAGAACTTCTTTCCTTTCAAGGGTATGTCTACCAACTTTTCACTGAACTATCCACATCCACCATTAAGAAACGCAGGGAGATGAAACATATCGTGTCCATATTGCAAGCTAAGCTGATTTGCTACAGGTGGTGTTTCCCTTTCAAGATTACTTTTACTTACAAAGAAAATCACTACTCTGCTTTAAATCCAGCCAATGCTGAAACTATTCTCCAATTGCTGGGCCTTTTTCCACCTGATTCACCAAAGAGATCCTCAGGAAAGGACTGGTTGCCCCCACCATATGGAGCTATGGGGAACTTCCACACAAGTCTACCATGAGAGTTAAAGCTGGGAACCCAGCTGAGATACATAGTAATACACAGAGATGTTCAAGAACTCTGGCCTTCCATGGGCCTTAGCGTCCCAACTAACCCTTCTTTTAGGAGAACTCTCCTAGTATTTCTAAATACTCTAGTATCTCCTAAATTTGAGAAGAAACTTATCTCCTTGGTCTCCACCTAACTTTTTTAACCAGGTGCTCTCAGGAGGTGCAATGAGCAGGGATACACCTACTCCTGCAATCTCTGTGCTTCCCAAACTAAATGTGGACACTTTCATGTGGTGCAGCTATAGACTGATCTCCCTTCTGAACCCAGATGCTAACATTTTAGCTAAGATTTGGGCTTCACAGCTAAACAAGGGTATAAACTAATCTATCAATAGAAATCAGGTGGGCTTCATTCTAAGACTTTAAGCTACCAATATTATACCTAATGTTTGTGTTGCAAAAATTGGGTTTAGTTCCCAATCTCATAAGTGCTATATACGCATCCATAGGCTTTTTTTTCAATACCTGGGGTTCCACTCCGCTGTTTTTGATATTTCAAGGGGAACTAGGCAGGACTCCCAGCTGTCGGTTACTGTTTGCTTTATCCACCAAGCCATTGGCCCTCACGGTATGCAACCACTCCAATGTTATAGGTTTGAAACTGGCCAGTTACCACTATAAAATTAGTCTATTATTGATTACCAATCCATTTGTTTCACCAAATTTTATTGTACCTGAGGACATATGTTACTGCCTTTTTGAGGCAAACTACCTTGTAAGCCAGGCTACTCTTAGAATCATGGAAAAAGTACTAAAAATTAGTATGTATGGGTTGCATAGCGGCAGTGAAGAAGACATTTCATTACTACCTAAAATACTTTTTCATCTGTTACCCATCCATGAGTGCCCTCCCATAATTTAGGTATAATACAAAGGCTTATGTTACAGTTTATTTGGGGCAAAGGGAAGCTGCACATTTCTAAGCAAACGCTTTTCAAACATAAGTGGGCAGGGGGCACTTTCAGTTCTATATATTCCCAACTACTACATAGCAGTTAAGCTTTCACATACCACAGCAGGCGTCCCACTATGGGTCTTGATTGAGGCCACGTAAATATTCCCCTAACCAATCGATGGTCTTCTTTGGGTCGTCCGTTCATCCCATGGGCACCTCTCAAACACAGTGTAAAAACACACCTTGCAAATATGGGATAGGCACAAAAGGGTTGGTGGTCTCATGTCAGCCCATTCACCCCTGGCACCCATCTTACACAAACCTACTTTCCCACTGGATCACTCAGATCATGCAGTGTTGTCACTGCATGGACTAATTGTTTTTGTATTTTTATAGAATACCCATGAAAACCCTCTTTTGATTATTTACAAAGCACCTTTGGCAGCAATAACAGCCTGAGTCTTTTTTGAGTATGATTCAAAAAGTTTTGGACATTTTTGCCATTCTTCCTTGCAAATCCTCCAAAGTTCAATCAAGTGTGATGGAGACCATTGGTGGACAGCCATTTTCAAGTCTCCCTGGAGATGTCCTATAGAAATCAAGTCCGGGCTCTGGCTGGGCCACTCTAGGACATTCACAAAATTGTTCCTAAGACACTCCTGTGTTGTCTTCGTTGTGTCCTCTGGGTCATTTTTATGTTGGAAGGAGAACCTTCAGCCCATTTATATTGATACCTACAAATCAACATTTCATTAGTGAGTCCTGTAAGAAGGTTGCTAACCCACTCAGACTTACTACTTTTGAAAGTATCTGCAGGCTACTTCCTAGCCCTAAAGGAATTATCGAGACAATTTATAGTTCTTTGTTGTCCAGTCAAGCCTTTAAACCCCACACTTTTGTAACTATATGGGAGCAATGGCGGGATCTTTGGGACTTTACAGCACGGAGCTCTTTTAACAGCTCTGCGTTAGAAGCCAATTATAAGTTCTTTATGAGATGATATATGGTATCTCTAAGGCTATGCAAGTTTATGGACACGTCCACCAGTACTTGCTTTCATGACTGCTCTTCTATGAGAATGTTATTTCACATCTGGTGGGAATGTCCTACGATATTGGATAGCGGTTTACCAGCTGGTGTATACAGTGCTGGGCAAATCCACACCCAAAGACCCTAGGTTGCTTTATTATATGTTAGGCCTGACAATTGCATGTTTACCCAGTTCCAACTGCTCCAGATTTTTTTTTCCAACAGCCAAACTAGCACAAGCATTGAGCTCCGCTATACCCACAGTGGCACAAGTTAAACAGAAAATGTCTTACAAATAAAAAATTGTCTGGTACTATAAAGGAAACAGTGGATATCGAATTACGTTTCTCTAGATTTTGACTGGTCTGTTTTTAACAATCTATCTACAGATAGATTGTTAAAAACAAAGTGTCAACCATTGGACCATGGTGAATATCATGATCACCCTGATTTCTATGGTTTACCCCCCCTCAAGCTGTCCTCCTCCATTCTTTCCCATGTGTCGTTCGTGCTGCCTAGCTAACTCAACTTTCCATTAGTACTTTGTAGGTCACCTTCACAAAATTTAGGAATTTTTAATACTTAGACCAACTTATTGTTCATCGTTTAGGATGTCTGAGGGTAGTAACCCTCCTATTCTTTTCAACCACACCTTCCCCCATTCCTCGTCTTTTTTGTTGTCCACTTGCCATCTCTATTTTAGTATATATTGTTATGGACACCTACACCGGTCCATGCTTCCGTGGCTGCTCTTGTATGGGAATTTATGTTGTACTTGACTGCATCTACAATTTGATATTGGCTTGATTTGTTATGTATAATGACCATTCTTATTTTTTGAAAATCAAAAAAAAAGTATTGAAACAGAACATGCAAAACTTTGGCAGGTAAAACACCTGTCATATGTATCTTACCTTTGCGTTTAATGGTTTGCTTGGTGCCCAGCTTTATTTGTGGTGTTGTATATGCAGCTTAAAAGACATAAAGGCATAAATAATATTTTATCATTTCACTGCTATATATAATGATATGAAATTCCCCAGGCACCTTGTCATAAAAACCAGCTGTCTTTTCTTACACTCTCAAGGGAAAGCCACAACAAGCAATGCAAATACTGTGCGGGTAAGTGTGACACCTACAGATTACATGATTATCTGTTGTTCATCACATTCATTTAATAGGGGCTAATGCATTAAAATAGTACTACATTTTTCTTTTTCTAAACTAAATATTGTATCTGGCAATTCAGATACATTATCCTGTAAAACCAAGTGCGGTTAAATGTCTCACTGTCGTCACATATATTGGAAGTGAGGTCCTCTATAGGCATTATTTCATTAATCCTCTTTACCCATATTTCAATAGTTGGTGAAGAAGTGCTTTTCAACATTGGAGAGAGTCACTAAGTGACGGGTAGCAGATTCCATATACATTTTTACCAGAATATCATTTTGGTGTAAAACAAAAAGTGCTGGGTCAGCTGGGACACGGTAGTCATAAATCGATGTACAGGGAAGTTAAGGAGAGAATAAATAGTTAAAAAAGGCCTGGCTAGTATCACCTTTGTTTATGTATAGAAACTCAGAACTGGTGAAAGGATGGATAAAGTCTCCACCTGATGGCAGGGAGCACAAAAAGTGTGAAATTTGTTGTTCAGAAATCCAGAAAAGTTGGACAGATCGAGATCTGGAGGTAAGTTCTGATAATGTAACCCAGCTCTGGGATATAAAATACAAAGCCTTAGTAAGGCCTTCAAGATACAGTTATTAAAACTTGTACATTTCTGCACCAGGTGGGAAATTGGTTTTCCTATGCGGGAGGGCAGATAATGGGACCCAACCCCTATTCTCCAATCAGTGAAGTCCAGCTGATTGTCACCAAATGCCCAAAGACCCCAAAGACTGTGAAACACATGAATGCTCTGGACGTACACCTGTACTTTAGTCAGAGCTTAGTAAGGGAGTCAGGGAGTGTGAGATATCAGGCTACAGAAAAAAACAACCTTTACCAGGGTTTATACAACACCTTACCAAGACAGAGATTTGGAACTGCCTAAAGTTGGATTCACTGCATGTCTCCCCTATTTAAAAAAAAACAAACTAAAAACGCTTTTGCTATCCTTTTCTTTGACATTTATTGAATGCCACAAAGACTTCTATTCTTGCTCTGTGGAAAAGTGCTTTTACTTATGAGAATTCATAAAGTGAATGAAATTTTGAATAAAATACGTTTTGAGAGTGAGACTTGCATAGGATTTGTTAGCAATGAATGGGGAACCGTCTGCATATGCAGCAACTTTCAGGGTTGTCCCTCCTACAGAGTTCATGCCAATATCTTGAGTTGAGCAAACCACACGGTCTAAGGCTTACTCAGTATCAGGGTTCCAAGGTTAAAATAATTATAAATGGGAAAAGGGGACAACCCTGTCTTGTGCTGTTGAATATTACAAAAGGATTGAGTAAATATCTCATATCCAGGATAACATGTTTCCATCTAAACGGAATACATTCTAGTGTTTGGTCCCCAAAGGACTGGTCCACCTAGTTAAAGGCTCACTTATCATGGGTAAATAGAAGTAAAGCAGGTGTTCAACTTTGCCGCATATGTCTATTGAAGGACTCTGGTGGTGTTATCTCTGGCCTCCCTCTGTGCAAAAGCCTAGCTGGTCCAAGTGCATCAACTGGGGTAAAATAGATTGTAGCCTTGTTGCATGCCTTCTCAGCATCTATTGACAGCAAACACATATGTATCACATTCATGGTCATGATTTGGCAGAAGCATTGATTTCATAATCTACCTGATCTGAATGCACAAGGAAAGGTGAGTAATCTTTCAACCTGTTAGCAATCAGCTTAAAAAAGTTTTGTATTCACAATCAAAGAGATAGGACCCAAACTGGCACATAATGAATGATCTTTTTCAGGGAAACAAAGGCAAACACCTTAGTAAGAAACGGCACCAGGGAGATCCACAAGTCTTGTAAAATTTCAGGGTAAGGCCATCTGGAACAGGACTTTTTCCAGGGGGGAGATGACTTGGTGCCGCAGACACCTTCTCCTCTGTGAAGAAAGTTTCCAACAACTCAGTGCTTTTGGGGATAAAGGTTAAAGGTGCTGTATTGATAACAACCCAGCATAGCAATGGTAGAATAGGACAAAGGAGGGAATCTAGGAAGGGGAGAGGAACAGAATAGACCAAAAACAATTAAGGAAGAGGATAAAATCTAAAGTCATAGAAGACGACATAAAAAAGAAAAACAATAACAAAGTTGCTGGGAGGCAGACCCTTTGGAACTCATGTAAGGAGTTTGGGTCACGTACAGTTTCAACTTCAATTATGAAAACCTGTATGGGTAAACTGATGGCAAATTTAACCCTATAGTGATTCCCACCACCACAAACCTAAACATTAAAAAATTATAACCACAAATGTGTAGTATGTGTAACAGCTTGTAATGTGGGGAAGAGCCAGGAGGAGAATTCAAATCAAAGCAGTGTCCTCTCTATTGTGGGATCCTCTGAAGAAAAGTAATCTGTAACACCAAGGCTTTTGACGGAACTAGCCTTGCAAAGGCAGGTAGGACTCGATCTCCAGTCTTCAGGTCTTCTGATGGATCTTTTATCTACTCTTTCCACACTGGAGGGTGTCACTCAAAACATGTGATGTTGTAGAATAAAATTAGTCCTGGGAGAGTAGTGCAGTCAGGGTCAAAAGCAAAGGGATTCAAATAAAACAAAAGAACAGAGGTAATCAATGAGATTAGGAGTGCACCAGAATGTATTCATATCAGAAAAAATTTGTTCAGGTCGAATGGCTACTGAGGATCAACAAGGTAAAGGGGGTCCAACCCAGTGGTTGAGGAATGGCGAGGTAATCCCATACAGGTAGGCCAAACTTCTAAAAAAAAGTAGTTGAAGGTTGAGATTCACAGTGAGCCAGGGAAAGACAGAGTTGTCTTGAAAAACATGTTTTGATCCCTTTTCAGTTGAAACTTTGAAATTAAAATCTCCAATTATGAGACACATTGCACCCCTCTCAGGACATTTGGAAGAGACTTTAAGGCACATTTCAGATGCAGGGTATATTTACATAAATTAGGTAGAAGCCTGAAAACAAAGCCATACTGCCTCAGCTGTGAAAATTGTTTCTTCTGTTACAATCTTCAGGATCATAATGCAGGAGGAAAAGGGTATGTAGTTGAGAGTTGTAGGTATGTAGTTGTTGCTGAGCAGAGACCTAAACTTACAGGTCTGTATTTTGAGTTTTTAGGGAGAAGGCAACTGCAGAAACAAGTAGACTGCTGCAGGGGTAAAACTCAGAACCACAGCTGCCTTCCAGTGAGAGGATGCTGTCCTCCAGCTCCTGTTGTATGGACAGGGAACACAGATGGGCCATCCAGTCCCAGTTCTAAGTGGTGTAAGGGGCTAAGTCTGAAGTCCTGGAGTCATCTAACAAAGTGGAGAAGGCAGGACTAGACCAGCACCTGTGTCGCAAAGACCATAGGAGAGTGGGGAAGGAGAAATTATTTATTGTAATGACCAGTTGTAAGGAGGCAAAATTTATATAATAGGGAGTGTGGGGGTGCTTACCAGCAGTTAGCAGAGTGTACGATATTTGGGAATCAAAATAGGGGTTCGAGCAGTTAAGAGCTGTCCCCCCTTTCTAAGCATAGAGTTGTGGGGAGCGATATACCAAGAGAGGTTAACCCACTCCCTAACAGAGCAGAATTTAACTGCCCTCTTAAAACCGCGTGCACTCGAGGGGAGGGGGAATGTGAGAGTGGTTTGTTGACTAGAGGTGAGGGGGGATAAATGGGGAAGGGAGAGAAGGGGAGGGTTAGATAATAAGTGTAAACATGACATAGAATGAATGAGAGAGATGAGGGAAATAATGGAGAGTGGGGTACCATGTGAGTAAAGTGTGAGCAAGAAAATTAGGAGTATGAGGAGAGAGAGCAAGAAAGGCAAATACAAAGAAAGGTAACAAATATGAAAAAAGGATAAGAAGAAGGAAGATTGTCAAAACATATAAGTATATATTAAAAAAAATGTCAAAAAAACAAATGTAAATAAATTGATAGGAAATGCAATTGCTGAGGAAGAGCCTAAATGTTATTGTTTCTGGAGACAAATTCCATCTACAATGCAATGTTACAGATTCATTACATTAGAAATACATTATAAGCATGTTGTAAAAAAGGAGCATTCAATGATATGAGAGTAATTAAGCATATATGTCCACAATAGTTTACAGTGTTATTCCAAACATTCCAAACAGGGGGCGAGCTGTGCAGTCCTAAAAGTAATCCTGGTAACTGGGTTCTTGTATTATTGATCAGGATCTGTGTAGATTTTCCATTTAAAGAATAAGAAATAAAATAAGGGGAAACAAAATAAAGTATAGTAAGTGTTGATAGAATAAAATACTTTGAAGGAAGAGGTACTTACAATAAACCAAAGGGGTTGGATGTGCAGGGAATGGCAGAGTCTCAGTCTGAGCTGGAGGGTAGAGGACGGTGATTCAATGAGCCCGCCTTTTAAACATGTGTAAGGCTGATGTACTGGAGAGGTTATTGCGCAAGTGTCAGATTGCACAGGCGCCGCATGAAAGAGGGAGAGGAAGAAAAAGTGGATAAAGGAGGTTCAGGGTAGTACCTCCTCTGGCCATTGAAGAAGACGGAGGGTCCTGCCTTCTGTTATTGAAAGGTAATACCACCTCCGGATTTTACGGGCGGTTTCTGCGCACCTCACGCCCCCCACGATAATAGGAAGCTCAATGTGAGAGCTGTCATACAGGGAGTTTAGGACATCAGGTACTACTTTTGCAGCGGCAACACAGTGTCGATGCTCCTGTCCACTGTAAGTGTGCTGGCGATGAGAGGAGAAAACAGGTTGGAGGGGGAGATGGTAGTGAAACAGTGTGTAATGGTCTGTGTGACGGGAGGTTGAATTAGCAGTGGGGAGATGAATTGATGATGAGTAGATGTGGGGGGGATTTAAGAAAAAACATTGGGGTATCAAAGAAAAAAAGAAAAACTATAAGGAAGTTGGAGGTTGGATTAGCAGTGGGGAGATTATTGTTGAATTGAAAACAAGTGAATGTCGTGGGGGTATTTTGGGTAAGCACTAGGGATGTTACCACTCCACCCGCAGATCATCTGCTCAGCAAGCTGCAGCATCATCTGCATCAATGTAGCTGTAAATTTTTCATCATTCTTGGCATCCCCTGCACAGAGGCTGTGCAAAGCCGAAGGAGTTTCTTTAGTAGATGTTGCAGCCAATCTACAGATTGTTCAGACTCAGTTCCTGCCTCTCTGCCAGCTAGTTGTTTGTTTGGATTTTCTGTGTTTGACCTCAGCTTGTTACCTGACTCTGCTTTGTCCACTGCCTGTCCTGACCTCGGCCTGTTACCTGGCCTTGCTTTGCCTGCCACCTGCCCTGACCCTTAGCCTGTTACCTTACTTGGCCTTGCCTGATGCCTGCCTGGCCTCGGTCCAGCTGCCTTGCAAGACTTGATTCGCGGTTTTCAGGCCTCATAACCACTCCCAAGCAGAAGTCCTCTGATCCATGTCACCCCTGGTGGGGAGTGCCTGGGAGCTTCGACCTGGTGATCCTCTTGCAGCAAAGCAGCCTGGTGGCCACTAGGGTCACGGGCCCATCACTTCTTGTGGGATGCGCTGGTGAAGACCCAAGGTCACTTGCCAGGGGGAGGCAACTGTTAACAGAAGGATCCAGACACAATGCAGGCTTCTGGGAATGGTTCAACATCAGATGAACTTTGTAAACAGGTCTATGAACTCACAATTTCTGCACTGGAAGTTCAGAAAGGGTAATATCTGCTGGAAAATAGTATCCAGTCTCTAACTAGCACTTCAGCTTCTGTACTGGGTGTGCCAACTTCATCATTTCCTGCACCTGAACCGAAGGTACCTTTACCTGCACGTTTCTCTGGGGATCGAGGCCAGTTTCGGGCATTTCGTAGCTGGTGTCTCCTTTATTTCTCCCTGCAGCGCAGAACCTTCGCTGAGGAACTTACCCAGGTGGGCAGTCATTTCCTTGCTCCAAGGAGAAGCCCAGATTTGGGCATTCCAACCTATGGAAACTGGAGACCTAGCACTGATGTCTGATGTAGTGTCTCTTTTTGAAAGACTAGCAGAATTTTACAATGACCCTCACAGAGCAGCCACTGCTGAGTTGGCAGTAAGCTACCTTCACCAGGGTCGTAGGCTTGTGGAAGAATATGTAACAGACTTTCGCTGGTGGAGTTTCGACCTGTGTGAACAGCTGAAAGATGGGCTTGCACAACTTGGAATACCAGATTTGTTAAATGACTAAGTTCGACTAGCTAATCAAATTGACTGGCGGATCTGTGAGCACCAGATGGAAAGGGTGGAGTTGCCTTGTTTCCCATGGCTCCCCCTCAGCGTGCTACCTCTCCACCTGTTTCCACAGAGTCCTGTCAACCTATTGCACCTCTGGACTCTCCTGAACCCATGCAACTTGGTCGATCAAGACCCTCCTTGTCAAAAGAAGAATGCCCAAGGCATCTCCAATTAAGCCTCTGCCTAAACTGTGGTGGACCAGGTAATTTCCTGCACAACTGCCTTGTCCGTCCTCTGGGTAAAAAAGAGGAAACATTCTCACAGATTTTCTGTGAGTTGTCCACTCAGGTGTCACTCCATCTCTCCATAAAATGGCCCAGACAGAATTTTTGAAGTCCAGGCCATTATTGATTCCAGGGCATGTACATGTTTCCTGGATGTCTTTCTTGCTCAAAGACTTCATCTGCCACTGCGCACCAAGACTTTACCTTTCCCTCCGTGTCTGTCTGATGGTTCCATCATGGTCTGGACCGGTAACTTAGGGATCCTATCCAATTGGGACAATTATTTTTCCTGACCATCAAGAATTTTTTCAGCTTCAACATCTTCCCCACTCTAATATTCCTTATTATCTTGAACATACCCTGGTTGTAAGCTCATAATTCACACATCAATTGGTCCACGGGTCAAATTACCTTTTCCTCAGATTACTGTCATCAGTTTTGCCTGTCCAAATCAGACCGTCTGTTATGTGTGGATGTTGAAAAGAAGGATTTGATCTCACTCAAGTATCATGACTACCTGGATGTATTTGATGAGAAAGGAGCAGATTCACTTCCTCTTCATATATTTATGATTACCCTATAGAGCTTTTACAAGGGGCTAGGATTCCTGTTGGGCGCATTTACCCCTTGTCCAGGCCGGAGCTTAACTCCCTTCAAGATTACATTTAGGAGAATCGTAAGAAGGGGTTTATCTGCCCATCCACTTCACCTGCTGTTCCAGGAACACGTAGAGAACTCTAGAAAGAACAAATACTTCTATTTATCTGAAACTGTTCTTGGTGAAGATTTTATGTGATTATTAGAGAATAAATGAATAAATGTTATTGTTTTATTGTTTGATATGTTTTGATATGATTTTTAAATAAAAGGATATACTCTGAATAAACTCATGATACCAATTGTTACTGCCTTAAAAGTCCCAATGTTTTTGTATGTTTATCTGAACCTAAACAATTTAATTTAAGAATACTTTGCTTTATTCCTGGGTCATTGCCTAGCTCTATTTAAATCCTGTTATTTACTTTGATAACCATAGCTCTAATTTATAAATTAATGCTGAATATCTACACAAGGACAGTATCTGCGTGTGCAATCTTTGAAGCTCAATGGCAGCCCCTCTCTCTGCGGTTTATCCTAATGTAAGGTAAAGCTACGTACATATGTTGGATGGGTGTCCTCCAAGGCGAATGGTCATGCTGGTCCTTAGGTGAAAATCTAACGTGTGTAACAGTTCATCAATCTACTCTGGCAAAACGATGAACAACTGTTTTGGAACAACAACTGCACTGAAAAAATGAGCAGCACCTTGCTGTTCTCTCCTCCAAAGAATTGGGGGGGGAGAAGAGTAAGGTGCTGCTCACTTTTTCCCCCAACACTTTCTATAGAATGGAACGCTTATCTGCCACTGGAAACGATCATGAAAGATGGTTTCCAGCGACAGAAATCTGACATCTGTACGAAGCTTAACCTCCCTAGCGGTAACCCCGAGTGTGACTCGGATAGAAAAAAGTTTCTAAAAGCGTTAGCCCCGAGTCACACTTGGGGTAGGTAATCCTATGGGAAGTAATAGTAAATACAGCCTTACCTGATCTGCCAGCGTCCCGCGTTGTCCATCGCCGCGATCTCTGTCCTCTTCCTTCTTCCTCCGGCCATCTTCAGCCACCGATGAGTCACAGGGGAAGTTCCCGGTGACGTCGGTGCGTGTGTACGTTGCCACAAAATGTATTTGTGTTGCATTCAATACAAAATAACTGTATTGAATGCAATACATTGGATTTATAAGTAAAAAGCAGTACATTGTTTTCAAGAACATTTATTTTAGAGTATTTATAATAGTATGAGTATAATATATATATTTTTTTAAATATATCTTTTTTTAATTTATTCAATTTATTGTTTTTACATGATTTTGTGTTTTAAACTTTATTATACCTATACTATTATATTATACAGTAAATTAAATTTTCATGAAAAACAATGTACCGCTTTTTAGATATATAAAACCGTAAAGAAATGAACAGCTAGGGAGGTTAAGCATCAGTCACCAATAGAGAAGCTTCATGGATTCACAGGTACAGTCCTGGTTGCAAGTCCTCAGTGCAAGCAAGTTCCTGGCCCTGCTTAAAAAGGCAAACATGAAGGGGGTGTGGCCTGGACAGTGACCTGAATGGCCGCCTGTTAGAGGAGCTCCTGCATCAGCTGATCTAGCAAGCAGTCAAACTGTGCGGAACCACTTATGAGATGGGCAAACAACAGGGGCAGAAGTCCACTTTTGCCTCTGGAGCTAGAGGAAGACCGATTCCAGCATCCCAGGCTTCTATACGCAACTTTTTTACTCCCGAGCTGGCTGGCGTCTGAAGATGGCGCTGAACCATAATATGATTTCATTTAATGTAAGTTGTAAACAGGAAGCAAAAACAGGAAAGATAAAAACATTTTAAGAGAGCAAATTTTCCATTAATAAGGGCGGCTCCCTATGACTCGGACTGGGAGACAATATTGTCCTCAAAGAACACAGAACAGAAATGGTAATGTTTCAAGTCTGTTCTACAAAAGCACACATAAAAATATATTCCAATGGGTAAAAGTTTAGGAGGCTACAAATAAAACCTATGTGGCTCACAGCTGATAAAAATGCCATAAGGAACAAGAAAGGGGCATCCTAAAAATATGAAAATGAAGGATCACCTTCATTGTTTGAAAACTATAAAGAATTTAACAAAAGATGTAAAATGAGATAACATTTGCAAAACTTCAAAATGAAAGATTGCCAAGAAAAGGCAAACTCCCCAAATTTTTTTAAATATATTAGTAACAAAAAAAAGATCAGATCTGAGCATGTAGGCCCCTTAAAGGAGGTCTCTGGGTTGGTAACTGGGGATAAAGAAAAGGCAGATTTACTAAACACCTATTTTAGCTCTGTGTACACAAATGAAAATGGCAGAGCTCAAGTCCAAATTCATAAAAGCCATGTCACTGCCTTAAATGAGTCACAATTGCTCGAAATTGAAATGATTGAGAAACAGTTGGGCAAAACTAATGTTAACAAAGCACCAGGACCCGATGGATTACATTCACGTGTCCTCAAAGGGCTGAGCTTGGTTATTTTAAAGCCATTATTTCTAATTTTTAGAGACTCTTTAGTCACTGGCATGGCACCGATGGATTAGTGAAAGGCCAGTGTGGTTCCTATCTTCAAAAAGGGAGCAAAGTCATTACCAGGGAACTACAGACCGGTTAGTTTAACATCCATAGTGGGAAAGGTTCTTAAGAGTTTGGTAAAGAACCACATAGAAGAGTTTCTGCTAGAAAATAATATTAGTAATAGTAATAGTAATTAGTAGTATAAGTAATAGTCAGTATGGCTTCAAGAAAGACTGCATGTAATGCGCTTGGGCACACAAACCACAGCCAACTCCAAGAATCCTTTCATCAAGCTTTATTGTGTCGTCATAAAACAAGGAAAAGGTCATTCACAAAAGATCAGTCTGATAAGCGTGGTACATATGGATAAGGCAAAGGCAGGTCAGGAACAATCTGAGGTCAGGGCAGGCAGCAGGCAAGAGTAGTCAGAAACAATCCAAGGTCAGGGCAGGCGGAGTTCAGGCAGAATCCGATATCAGACCGGGACGCTATTGGTAATGACACAACAGCTTAATATGAACCAACACACAGAGAACGCACTCAAGCACACTGTACATACAGAGGCTTATAGCGGGCAATGGTGTTCAGGATAGGTTCTCCTTTAATGGCCAGTGTGCCCAATGACCTTGCGCCACCTGGCACCATTTGATAGGAGGATGACTGAATCCCCTTCTAGAATTCTAACTATGTCCCACCTCGCCCCTGAGGAATACAAGAGGCACGCGTGGTAGTGCACGCACCTCTTTCCACAGCACCCGTGGGACGTGCCCTACTTTGCATGTCCGCAGGAGTGCTGAGAACAAGAACTTCTCTGTTCACGTCCATAGGGATGCTGGGGATGCCGCCGGATCCCTTCGTCTGCAGAGAGAGACGCTGCAAGCAGGGCAGCAGCCTCGGCCACGCTGCCTGCTGCAGCGGGGTTTCCCCCGCCGGCTGTGGTCCCCAAGGATGCCGGAGGCTCGCTGGACAGGTAAGTGTCTTACCCTACCCCCCTTCAGGAGGGGCTTCAGGACCCTCATGTCGGGGTTTCTCTGGGTAATCTCGGTGAAACTCAGACACAAGTTCTTCCGCATCTATGCCGTAGGCCGGCACCCAGCATCTTTCCTCTGGTCCAAAACCCTTTCAATCAATGGGATATTGCAGAGAGTTACGCACCTTACAAGAGTCCAGGATCCTCTCAATTTCATATTTGGGTGCTCCCTGCACCTCAACTGGCGGAGGGGGATCTGAAAGGGGAGCAAAGTCGGCAGCAGATTTTAATAAAGAAACATGGAAGGTGTCTACCCCCCTCAAGGAACTGTGAAGCTTGACTCTATAAGTCACTCTTTTAATTTTTCTGATATTGGGAACGGACCAATAAACTTGGGTCCTAACTTGGCTGAGGGTTGGCGGAGGGGAATATTGGGGGTAGGTATCCAAACCAGATCACCGGGTTGGAACTGGGGCTCAGGGGATCTATAGCGATCTGCAAACCTCTTCTGCTGGGCTACTGCCTCTCTAAGATTACTTTGGACCTGGTTCCAAACAGATTGGGAACGTTCTACCCAACCGTTAAGGACAGGAAGATCAGAGGGTGGACCCAACATAGAGGAAACTTTGGGACTCCGACCCCCAACACACATAAACAGAAAGGTCCTGGTGGAGTACTCTGCATTGTTATATGCCACCTCCGCAAAGGGGAGATAGTCCATCTCTCCTGGCAACCAGATACAAAGCTCCGGAGATATTGTTCCAACGATTGGTTGGTCCGTTCGGTCTGGCCATTTGTCTCGGAGTGGAACCCTGATGGGAAGGAGAGCTCAATGTCCAGTTGGGCGATGTCCAGTTGGGCAGTTCGTCAGATTCTCTAATAACACAAGGGTCTGTATGGTTGACACAACACACTGGGGGG
>NC_092868.1:22909953-22936050 GCF_032062135.1 Pyxicephalus adspersus | reverse complement strand
CATTTTTTGAACCTGGCTTGTAGGTAATTTGGAAATTGAACTTTGTAAAAAACAGGGCCCAATGGGCTTGCTGGGAGTTGGGACTTTTAGCCCCTTCAATGTACTCCAGAATTCTATGGTCAGTATAGACTATTATGGGATGTTCTGCCCCTTCCAGCCAATGCCTCCATTCCTCAAAGGACCAATTTATTGCCAGAAGCTCCCGGTTGTCCACATCATAATTACTCTCAGCTGTGGATAACTTATGGGAGAAGAAGGCACAGGGGTGCAATCTCTCCGGTTCTCCAGAGTACTGGGAGAGGACTGCTCCCACGCCAATCTTCAAAGCATCCACCGCTATATTAAATGGGAGAGTGGGCACTGGATGCACCAATATGGTTGCACTGGATGCACCAATATGGTGCACTGCAGAAAGCCCTTTTCAGCGCTTTGAAGGCTTCGCAAGCTTCCAGAGCCCACCTTGAGGAGTTCGCCCCTTTCCTAGTGAGGTTCGTCAGAGGGTGGACAATGGACGAGAAGTTTCATATGAACTTCCTATAAAAATTTGCAAAACCTAAAAAGCGCTGAAGACCCTTGAGGTCAGTGGGTTGCGGACATTCCAGAACTGCTGGGACCTTGGTTTGATCCATGGCCAACCAGTGATCCGACAGAATATACCCTAAGAAAGCAACCTTACGTACCTCGAAGGGGCACTTCTCCAATTTTGCATAGAGGCAGTTTTCTCGGAGCTTCTGGAGGACCTGGCGTACTTGTGCTCTGTGGAGGAGATCGGATGAATGAACCAAAATATCATCAAGATACACCATCACAAATTTTCCCAGAATTTCTCGGAACACATTTACAAATTCTTGGAAGACTGCTGGGCCATTACACAGACCAAGGGGCAATACTAGGTATTTGAAGTGTTAAAGGCAGTCTTTCATTCATCGACCTTTCTAATGCGAATAAGGTTGTAGGCCCCCTCAAATCTAGCTTGGTGAAGAATCAGGCCCCAATGACCTGAGAGAAAAGGTCATCCACAAGGAGCAGAGGGTACCGATTCTTCACAGTAATCTTGTTTAGGCCCCTGTAATCAATACAGGGTCTTAGCCTGCCATCCTTCTCCACAAAAAAGAAGCCAGCACCTGCAGGGGAAGAGGATGGATGGATGAAGCCCTTTTCTATGTTTTCTTGCATATATTCTTTCTGGGCCTTTATCTCTGGCCCGGTGAGATTGAACAAATGACCCCTAGGGGGCATGGTACCAGGGAGTAACTCAATGGGGCAATCATGGGAATGATGAGGTGGGAGTTTGTCAACTGACCAGGGGCAGAAGACATCAGTAAACTGCTGGTAAGGCTTGGGCAATTTTTGTAACACCTCGAGGGCCTGTACTGGCATTACTGGAGTAAGGCATTTAGCCTGACATTTGGTCCCCCACTGAATGAACTGACCCGACTCCCAATTAATGATAGGGTTATGGGATTTTAACCAATAGAGGCCTAAAATCGGGGGGGGGGGGGGGGGGTTACCATCCTGATCACTTCCTTATGGGAGGCACCCACAGTTAAGTGCAAATCTGGGGTAATAGGGGGTGTAAGACCCTGTTAAAAGGGGGTGCCATCGATGGCAGCCAAGGACAATTCAGGCCCAAGAGGGGGGGACAGGTATTCCAGTTCAGAGGCAACATTTTGGTCCAGTAGGTTACCATCTGCCCCGGAGTCAAGAAAGGCCATGACTTGGCGGGTCTTCCTGTCCCAGGATATGATAGCTGGAACCAGAATACGTTGTGGAGACCAGGCCAACAGGTCGGAGACTTTTTCTAGGTGGCGTTCCTGGATCCTCCGGTCGGCGAAAATGGAATGCTGTATCGCAAGATCCAGGGTGGACGGAGAAGGGAGATCCAATAGCAGGTCTTTGACTTGATCGCTGAGCCCTTGACGGAAGCGATGGAGGAAAGCTGCGTCTCCCCAACGGGTACTGGTGGCCCAGCGCCAAAACTCTGACGCATATTCTTCCACGGGACGTCTCCCCTGGGCTAGGTACTCCAAGTTTATCTCTGCTGTTCGGGTCAGGTCCGGGTCACCGTAGATCACCCCCATAACAGCAAAAAAGTCAGCGACAGAACTAAATGCAGGATCATCTGGAGGTAAGTTGAATGCCCATCTCTGGTGCTCACCTTTTAGGAGGGAGATGACCACTCCAAAACTTTGGCGTGTTGTCCCTGAGGCGAAGTTGGAAGTACAGAAGACAGGTGTCCCGGAAGTTGGGGAAGTCCTGTCTGTTCCCTGAAAATTTCTCGGTTAACAGAATCAGGAGGTTCCACTGGCACCACTGGGCTGGATACGTTTGGACCTGGGTCTTGCCCTGGGAGCGACCGCAATTCAACTGCTATTTCCAGGAGGCGCTCACAAACCTTCGTGGGTTGACCGGTGGGAGCCCCTAATGCAAGCTCCTATAGGCCCCGTTGGATTTCCTCCATCAGGGCTGGGTGGTGTGTGAGTGGCCCGCTATACTGTAATGCGCCTGGGCACACAAACCACAGCCAACTCCAAGAATACTTTTATCAAGCTTTATTGCAGCCTGCTGCAGCGGGGTCTCCCTCCGGCTGTGGTCCCCAAGGACGCCACGGGCTCGCTGGACAGGAAAGTGCCTTACTGTGAAGTTGTCAAACAAATTTACTCTCTTTACTCTCTTTTTATGAGGAAGTAAGTAAACAGGTAGATAGTGGAATAGCAGTTAATATAGTGTACTTGGACTTTGCTAAAGCATTTGGCGCTGTACCCCACAGACGGGTAATATGCAAGTTAGGGTCAATAGGTTTAGAAAAGTCATTCTGTAAATGGATAGAGAACTGGCCTAAAGACTGCATCCAGAGAGTTATAATTAATGATTCATACTCTGAATGGTCTAAGGGTATTAGTGGTGTACCCCAGGGTTCAGTGTTTAACCTTTACTGTTTAGGGACCTTAAAATTATATAGAGTTTAGGATTAAAAGTACCATTTCTGAGTTTGCAGATGACACCAAACTGTGTAATAGAATTCATTCCACACAGGATGCCTTCAATCTACAAGCAGACCTGTAAGTACTTTATGATTGGGCAGCCAAGTGGCAAATTACAGGACGAGCATGCCTCATACTGTCTAGGGGGAATACATTTGAGGGAGTCAGAAATAGAAAAGGATCTGGGATTTCTGGTAGATCATAGAGTTAATAACAACATGCAATACCAAGCTGCAATATCTGACCCTAGTAAAGTACTGTCTTGTATTAAAAGAGGAATACAGTGCAGAGATGGAGACATAATCCTGCCCCTGTACAAAGCATTGGTCAGACCACATCTGGAACATGCAGTTCACAAAATGGATATTGTGGAATTGGAGAGAGTGCAGAGAAGGACAAATGAACTAATAAAAGGAATGGAGGAGCTTAGCTATGGGGAGATTAGCTGAACTGAATCTATTCTCTCTAGAGAAGAGACATTTAAGGGGGATATGATCACCCTGTTTAAAAATATAATTGGTCCATATAGAGAACTCTCTTCCCAATTATTCACTTTGAGATCATTACAAAGAACAAGGAAATACTCTGCGTCTGGAGGAAAAGAAGTTTAAGCTTCGGATAAGGAAGAGATACTTCACTGTAAGGTCTGTGAAAATGTGGAATCGGCTCCCTCAGGAACTAGTTTCGGCAACTACTATAGATTGCTTTAGGAAAAAGCTGGATGCTTCTATTGAAGCACAGAACATAACTGGGTATTAAGAATTTAAAGTAAAGATAACAGGGACTGTTGATCCAGGGAACATCCGATTGCCTCATGGAATCAGGAAGGAATTTTTTCCCCAGTTAAAGCAAATTGTACTACCCTGTTTTCCCTATGATAAGGCACTGTCTTATATTTTTTGAAATGCCAAAATATGCCCTAGGTCTTATTTTCAGGGGGATGTCCTATTTTTCCATGAAGAAGACTACAGTACACATTTATTGTTGAAAATCACTCATGTGCCATTGATTGTCCCCTTCTGATCATTCATGTGCCATCGATTGTCCCCTTTCTGATCACTCATGTGCCAATGATTGTCCCCTTTCTGATCACTACCGTATGTGCCATTGATTGTCCCCTTTTGATCACTGACTCACTTTTTTTTTGGCTTCTACGGCCGGGTAACAGACTCTGTTAGGGCAGGGATCAGCAGCTTGCTTGTCCTTTGAAGTTACTTTCAGTTTCACTCTGCACTGCAGCCAGCATCGAGGAGTCACACAGTATCAGGTATCGGAGGATGTGTTATTTGCAGGGGGTTCTTTATTTTAATTGTTTGAGCAAAAATCGGGGGTGGCTTATTTGATGGGGATGCCTTATCGGGGAAACAAGGTAGGTTTTTTTTGCCTTCCTCTGGACCAACCATATCTTATAGGTTTTATATCTGGGATATGTTTATTTCCCTAGTGGTTTAATTTGATGGACCAGGTGCTTGATTACCAGGAGCATTATGTTTGTTTCAATCCATTAGAGACTGCATAGTGTAATATTTAGTGTCTGACAAACTTGTGATGTGAGAGGATGAACAACACAGCCTGCATAGATAGTCAGAAATTAGTCTTTTCAAACCTAAAGTGTGTGTAGAGGGGTTTGTTTTTGCTAGTTATGGATGAAGAAGTAAACTTTCTCAATTTTTTCAATAACTTTCAAGTTTGGCCCCCGACTTGGTCAAAGTTTTTAATTTCGGCCCTCTGTGTATTTGAGTTTGACACCCCTGGCATAGAGCCCTAAGACCACCTGGCCCCACGGGCCATGGGATGTGATATGCAGATTGCAAGATTATCCACTGAAATGAGAAATCATGTGCATAGCTAGAAATATGAGAACTATTGAGTTCCATGGTGCACAAGTACAAGTTTATCCTGATGTCTCCTGGTCTATGCTTCAACAATGCCATGCTCTTCAACCATTGCTGACCTTACACCTTGATCATTCCATCCCCTACTGATGGGGGTCCCTCTTTAGTCTAATGGCTTGCTTGGATGGCAAATTGGTGATTCTCAAGCAACCTGAAGATCTACTATGCTTTTGTATGGATCTTAGGATCCTCTTCCAGCAGCACCTGAGAGTTGGTAAAAAGCTTACAAGTGAAAGCGTACATTATGTAACAGTCCTTCTCCTCCAGCAAACAGTAAACCTCATGAGGGAATGCCACTTACTTGAGTTCTCTGAATACTTCATGTAGACTTTCATATCTTTTTTTAATGCTCACTTGATTTCCTTATGATGAAAGTTTTATGGTTGAATTATTGATCTGGTTTTTCCTTTGTATTAACTTATCTTATGGTATTTGCCTGGGCTCTGACTATAAATTATCATCTTCTGCATTACTTGCTGGGATGGAGGGTTCTATGTGGGAAGGTATTTTTGGCCATACCAGCTGCCTCCCACTGGAGCCCCTCTTCCACTGATGGGCGCTATTTTTGTTGCTAGGTTTCCTCCTACGCATTGGGATCCCCTCCTTGTTCATTTTTCTTTTTGGTCCCTGGTTATACTATTTCCAGATAGACACCTTTGGACAAGGATGTGATCCCTGCCGAAATGATTTGGCTACTACTTCGAAACATTGTTATGTTGGTTTTGTTTGTTATTGCTTTCTTTAAGGTTGTTTCCTGTGCACTGCTCTCTCCTCCCTTTTTCCATCCTCTGGAGGATGCTCACAGTATCCTGTCCTACTTGTATGGTAATGGTTTTGTACTCTTTTTCTCTTTTAACTATACCCAATGGTTAGGTTAATATCACCTAATGTTAAAGGTCTGAATTCTAACATTAAACGTAAATTGGCCTTACAAAAATTTAAATTCTAAAAGGCAGACATTGCCTTTTTTTCAAGAAACCGATTTGGATAGGTTGGGTACCTTTAATGTTGCCAAGCGACAGTACCCGATGGTATATTCAGCTTCTGGTAAAAAGAAAGTCAGCCATACTCATTCATGCCCATACCACTTTTTCGGTTACTAAATCCATACTAGGTTGATTTATAATCTTAAAGCACAAGTGAAGTTCTTGGAGATGGTACCATTTACAGCGGCTTCCTTATCACAGTAATGTACTTGTGGCCAGTGATTTTAATTTACCTCATACTCCCCAATGGAACCATCACTTCATGGCTGACACTAATAGGCCCCATACTACCTCTCGTCTGCCTATTTTTTGGAAAATGCACAATTGGTGGCACACACATTTTCATGCCAGGCTAAACTTAAAAAAAGATGCCCTGGCTCTACGTAAACAACTTGAAGCATCCTAGAACAGCTAGAACGGTCACTTTATGCTAATCCTACTATTACAATAGTTTATAAAGTGATAGATGTTAGACATCAACTTAAGGAGCTAGCCCCAGGTAAAGTTGAAAAATCTTTGATGTATCTATGACGGTATTACGATAAAAGTAGCAAGCCTGATTCACTTTTAGCATGTTACATTTGCGATCAACATGACCCAAAAATCATAGCCAAGGTTTTTGGGGAATATTATTCCACTCTTTACAGTACGGTACATTACTGACAAAGTGGAGATCAGGTTCTCAGATCACGCATTTTAGATTATCCAACACGCTGCTCTCTTTCGATTTTGGAAGACTCTGCAGTTGAGAAGCTTAATGGAATCCATCTCTCGATAGAAAAAGTTGCCACAATAAAAGCCCTACCGTTGAGTAAAGCACCTGGACCAGATGGTCTTCCATATCCTTACAATCTTGTTATCTAACAATTTTCTGAAAGAGGCACCAATTCCTCAAACCATGCAGCATTCCTACATATCGGTGTTTCGGAAACCTGGCAAAGATTCCAAATGCCCTACCAGCTATCGCCCTATGGTCCTTTTAAATTCAGACTTAGTTACTAGACTAAATACATATCTTACTGAAATCATATCTAAAGACCAAGTTGGCTTCATAATAGCCCGCCAAGCTGGTGATAACATGGAAAATTGACATTATTGATACTCAGAATAAAATTGATCAAGAGGCAGTGTTATTGAGTTTGGACGCAGAAAAGGCTTTCGACCGGCTCAGCTGGCCCTTCTAGGTACAAAATTAATCTAAAACAGAGGCCCTTTTATTACCTCCTTCCCTACAACAGCAACTTCAAGCCCAATACCCATACTGTTGGCGTTCTGATCATGTTAAATATTTGGGAATTTTCCTTACCTCATCTTTTGGCATTTCATTATTTAAGGAGCTTTCCTCACAAAAATGGTGTACTTTACCACTATTTTTTTTTGACCGCATAGCCTCAATTAAAATGTCCATCCTTCCCAAACTTTTAAATCATTTTGCAACTTTGCTAGTCCCCATTCCACGTTCCTCACTTGGAAGATTGCAGGCTACAGCCCTTCATTTTATCTGGGGTTATAAGCAACATCCCTTACCCAAATCAGTACTTTGTTCCTTTCCAGATAGAGGTTTAGGAGTACCTAATTTTTAAAGTATTATTTAGCAACGCACTAGCCAACTTGCTTCGTGGTCCACTCTGCACTCTTAAAAGATAAACGGAAATTTAAAAACTGTGGATGGCACCTTTACATCCCAACTCCTTCCTATATAATTCACATCATAATGCCCCAGAGGGGTCGCAATAGGGTCCTAAACATTTTACTTGAGGTATATGAATTAGTTGTGGAGATAACTATGCCTTGACAACCTCTGCTTCAATGCCTAATTCTTTTATTCTTTCACCACATCTACCTGATAGTGTGTCTCGTCAGATGATCCAACTGTGGAGATCCAACCATCTCTTTCAATTTAATCATATTGTGCATCCCTGCACCAGACATCTTTTGTCATTTCAAAAACTACGTGAAAAGTTTAAACTCCTTCATACTTACTTTTATCTTCAAATATGACATGCACACTATCACTAGGAATTTAACATTTAGCCATATGATGGAGTTTGAAAAGCTATGTACAGGAGGACCATCTCAAAAAGGGTTAATATCAGAGATTTATTTAATTTTAATTACTGAGCCGGCATGTCCCTTTGACTAAACACTGATATATGCTAAAATTGGAATGTACTTTGGGAAGAGAATTGCTATTAGAAATTTGGAAAATTATATGGGATGGTGCTCGTGAAAGCTTGTTTTGTACATTATAAAAGGAGAATGCATATAAAATAATTATGCAATTATATCTCATTCCAAATAAACTACATGCTATCTTCCCGACTGATAGCAATTTATGTTGGAGATGTGGAGCAGAGATTAGCACTATACATCACATTTTTTGGTCATGCCCAATCATAATGTCCTATTGGACTAAGGTTAATGCTCTTCTATTTGGGATATAAGAAACCTATATACAATTGACGTAGGTACTCATTTATTAAGCTTGCTTATCTCTAGCCTCTCCAAACTGAATAGAAAAATAGTGTGTCATATTCTAACCGCAGAGAGGGGCCTTATCCCCAGACATTGGAAGTCTACCTCTCCCCCAAGCATCAATGATCTATATGTTAGAAGTTCAACTTATGAAACACCTTACAGGAAGAATTTATGATAGATATGAAAAATGCATGGAAATTTAGGCCTCTTGGGACTCCTATCTAATGTCTACCGCCAATATGTTTCAACACATATCTGCTAAACCTCATTCAGGCCCTGTCCCCTGCTATTAATGCATCAAGACTATCACCAAAAGTCTCCCCAATAGATACCATACATTTGCTCTCTGTCCTACATCCTCCTTTGTTCTCCCCCTTTTTTTCTCTTTCTTTCTTTTGTATATCTTTGTTTCTTTTCCAAATTTATGGTTGAACCTCTGGATATCACAATTTTTTTTTTTTTTTTTTTTACTGTTTACATCTTATGATTGTTGAGAAACCATTTCTGCTTAACACTCACATAACCTGAAGAATTTCATTTCTGTATTCTGTACTTTCTGTTAAGAGCTTGTAATTTTGTTTCATATCTTTATGGTATACATGTTACCATTTCTGGTTGTTGTTAACCCTGCCTCTTTGTAATATGTGGTTCACCGTTTTATGTTTACACTTACTGTTTCCTATTTTTTTCCTCTGTCTGTATTTGTTGTTAAAATTAATAAAAATTTCAATTCTGAAAAAAAAGAACATATGGTCTGACAGTTGGATAGTACTTTTATGGGTTATACCATGAAATCGCCTTACCAGAAGTTGGAACCACCAAGTGCACATGTATTAATTCAACACATGAAAACCTGTGAACACACAGGTAATAATTAACTAATAATTAGTAACTAGAGAACTGGTTACTGGTACCAGTGGGGAAGGTTTCATAATAAAATGGATGTATACTATCAGTTTTGTAATTTTTGTAAACCTTTTTATTGTTAATTTCATTAGGTTGAAGAACCTGTTTTGATGTAAAAAAACAAAAACAAACTTCTTTACTTTGTATATTTTCACTTCACTTTTGATGTTGTAGAATTTTTTTTTTTTGCTTAAGCCTTTTTTTTTTACTTAGGACATTAAAACCTGTGCTAGGAGAAATAGTGTCCCAAAAGTCACTGCACACTTCCTTTTTTCTATTTCGTCAGGTATCATTCGAAGAGACTTGAGGCCATCAGCATATGACAACCTAGGCTTTGCAGTTTTTGTAAGCGTATCATTCCCTTAACCATGATTCACCAATTGACATTGGAGCAGCACTGCAAAATTGCCATTTGGCAAGAAGTTTTTCAGTCCCCGACTGCAGTTCAGCCTGACTTTGAGAAGCTTTATGGCTGTCACACTGCTCCAACGCGTAATACAATTTACGCTTTACATGGCAAGTTTCTGGAAACAGGATCTGTCCTTGACAAAACCACACTGCAGAAGGCCTGCTACTACCACCACCAATGAAAACACTGAACTCCTGGAGCAGGCATTCGAGCAAGGCCAGGGTAAGTCTATCCAGAGGGCTGCACTGGATCTCAGAATTAACAAAAGCTTGATTCAGTGGATGCTTCAGAGAGTGATAAAGCTCTACCTGTATAGACTTCAGGTTCTTCAAAAACTTGTTTGCTCTGCCACAACTTCAAGCGAGGAGTGACCTTGTGAATGGCTTTTTTTCAACAAGACCCTGCCCACTTTGCCAGGATATTCAGAGATTTCCTGAACATCAAATTTCCTGACCATCGGTCGAAGGGGACCACTCGAATAGGCCTCGTGTTCCCTTGACCGTACGTGACTTTTTTGTGGCGCTATAGCAAAAGATTTCTCCTGCAGTTATGCAAGTCTTACAAAATCTCAGCATGTTGATGAGATGAAAACTGTTCACAGCTAATTTGCACCATTCCTGGCTATTCTTGATTCTCAATTCTCCTGCTAGTTCTTCTACTAAAAGTAAAATTGTGATAGATCTGGTTTGCTTTAGGATCTGAGTCAGCTTGAAGTTTTTTTTTTTTATATCAGCAGCAATGGTTTGCAAATGTCTGCACGGTGAGGTAGTAGGTCATTGCAGAGAAGCATATTCTTTGTTCTTGATAATAGGCCTTTCTTGTCAGAAGTGGTTTTTGAAGGGGGAAGGGGTACAAAAGACTATACATACCCAGGTCTGATATATTCTTAAGTTGTTGGGAGTCTAAGGGTCTTGCTGCAGGTAGCCTTATAAGTTGCTTATTCACAGGTTCCTTGTGTGCCATACCCTCCATACATACATATTTGGCAACTAACCTTTCTGATACAGTTTAGGGCCTTTAGTTTTTCTTCTCATCAAGTTTTTCTTTATTATCACTGGACAATAGGTCTCCACCATAAAATCTGTCGAAATGACTAGCTAAGGTAGTGAACAGTATTTTATCTATTAGCTCTTTGTCCAAAGCTCTACCTTGGTAGCTAACTTTAAACCTAAATTAACAGATCATTGCTTGTAGCTCACCTTTACTAGCATTCTGAGGATTACAGTTACCATCAGATCCTTGTTCTTTCTGTATTTTATGTTAGAATAATTATGTAAGCTACAGAGATGTTACTTTAGCATTCTTGCTATCCGAAATAAATACATTTTTAGAATCTGTTTCCATTATTTTATTATTGGTACAAAACATTACAAAAGTTTTCATGTGAACCTTAAAAAATTCTCTACTAAAGATATGGAACACTGCAAGAAAAAAATCTGTTCACTACAGATCAATGAAAACAACTGTAAATAAAGAAATGGCTGTCCTTTTCTTTAAACGTATTTACTATAATAGCAGGCACTAAAACTTCATAAAGTATAGAGGTGCTGCTTAATCCAGTAAATGTACAAATACCTAAAAATACCCAAAAATGAAGTCTGTTTAGTCTAATGGAAATGTGCAGTATCTGGCTACAAATTCCAGTCTAGACTTGGGCTCCATTTTGTGAAACTGGTCAATATGTTTTTTTTTAACTGTAAAACTCTGTGTTTTGAAGATTTTCTACGAATTTCAGTGGTCCTGGATTCAGTCAGTAGTCTGTGTATTTCCATTACTTCTGAAGTTTGTGTTACCACGCCGGTGGGCCAAATCGCCTGATCAGCTTCTCCTGGTCATCCAGATCTTTCTGGACCTTTTTTCTCATGTAGAATATAGGACAGTCACGACTGTAAACAAAAGAAATGGGTTAAACTTAAAAATATCACAATTTCACTGTTACTGAGAGCGGGTTCACAAGGAAAAAGTGCCAGTGGTGATCCCTGTCAATTGACCAACAAGCATCTGGTCAAACAACTCAATTCATACATTGCAAACTTGAAAATACAATGCAAATGTTTTACTGTTTGTTAAGAACTTGGTTATGTTCTAATTGGCACTGCAGGAGCAGTCTATTTGCATGCATTTATAGTGAAAATAACATTTATGTCATTAGAATGTAGTGTTATCTGACACTATCATGACAAAGAATACTGTGATGTCTGTCACTGTCATAACAAAGCATCTGGAGTCAAATAGGAGAACCTGGTGAATAAATTTGGCTCAGGTATTTATTTTGTGCACTACAAAACATCTTCAGGATACGCTACTATGCAAACTGTACATTAAAAAAACTTGTCTGGTGGCCTGCTACAATATATTTTCTTTCCCTGACCTTGAACAAGTATGAAAATAAAAAAAATTTCTAGGTCAGCTACTGAAACTACTAAAAAGGAGAAAACCAAAACATCAGCATTTTCAGGTCATTTGCAAAGGTAAAATTCACTTGTTACAGGTACAGTTGTGCTCAGAATATTATAGTGTTTAAAAAAGTGAAAAAAGCTCAAAATCCTTATAATAGCTTTAATTTCTATACATGTAAATGCATTGGGAACACTGCACATTCTATTCTAAATCAAGACATGAAGAAAAGAATTACAATTTGTGTTATTCCTTACAGAAAGTGAAGAAAAGGGAATACTAGGCTGCTCAAAATATTTAGCATAATAGTGTTTGCACTCTTCTGACAGATTCGCATATATGGTGAATAACCAAATAATGTATTTAATAAATAGTGTTTTTTATATCATGTGCAAATTTATTAACGGATACACAGTGTTTGTTCTGACCCAAAAAGTCCCATTATTTGGTTATTCACCATATAAGTGAATGTCTAGTCGAAGGGATGTGGCCATGACAATGTAATCAGGTTGGTCATAGCCTCCTTTTTGTATCTGCACGCTTCTATATGAATATGTGATTGTTTTTTTTGGATTTTTAGTCTTTACAAACAAGTATTTTTATATGTATCAAGACCATGAAACATTATCCTTGGTTGATTATTAGGTAAAATTAATATTTATTTACCTGCAACAATTGTACTAACAATGTATTATTTGTACTTAAAATGTTTCAAACAGTACTTGTACAATCTCAAAACTGCATCTGCCTACTTCACCAATATCATCACACACACATCCAATCAACCAACCAGATACACCCATCACCACTTACTAGCATTCATATATATTTCCATACCAATGTTTGTTTCCATTCCCTTATACACAGTTCAGTTAACCTCCTGAGCGGTAACCCTAAGTGTGGCTCCGGGTTAAAAAAAAAAAACCTGCTGAAAGTGGGAACCCTGAGCCAAATTCGGGGTAGCTAAAAAAGTTTACCTGGTCCCTTCGGTGTCCTCCAGTGTCCTGTCAGTCGGATCTTATCCTCGGCCGCGTCCTCTTCCTTCGATCCGTCCCCCAGCGAGTATGCTGATGTTGCCTGGGAGTTCCCAGTGATGTCGGTGTGTGCAGAAGCATGGCGTTATTTCAAATTATTTTGTATTGGATTTAATACAAAATAGCTGTATTGAATCCAATACAATATATATATTATATACATACAGTTAGGGAAGGAAGCAATTGATCCCCTGCTGATTTTGTACGTTTGCCCTCGGACAAAGAAATGGCCAGTCTATAATTATAATGGGAGATTGCACCTACACTGCCACTCAGGGGAGGTGCTAGCTAATCTACCCGGCTCTCCGGATTTTCTCCATGTCTCCTGCGCGTGAGACATGTCCCACGCACAGGTGGTCCACCTACTCGACAACCAGGGATGTAATGGCGGAAGCCAACCTACGGTGAATTCACAGCCCTCTTAGTAAGATGTGCTCTCCAGCATTTAGAGGGACGGGCTGCTGGTAGCGCAGTCCTTTTGACAGCTGGCTGCTGACACTCCATTTCTTTGACCATCTATGTACCCAGTAAGTACCATTCAAACTTTCCCCTCTTCTGTCTATGACTGGCTAGACTCACCTGATCGCCAGTAGTATTTTGTTTAACATAATCTCCCTCACTAAACTCGATCCAATGGGGACGGGAGCACCCATGACTGAATCATCGGCATGGATGCACCAACAGTTGGCAGGACTGGTACCCCAACCAGCCCACCCCCAACCTTTTCTCCCCCCTTTGGGTTTGAAAAGCTTACTTTTAAACCCAGGACCTGCAATCTTCAGGGCATATATGCTCATGCAGGTGAGGGCGACAATAATACTCTTTCACCTTTTTAACACATTTTCTTAATACCTTTGTTAACTCCCTTATCACATAAAAAAATATAGAGGTAGGCATCTAAAAAAACTATTACAGAATGAGGTGGGCAAAACATTCATTTTCCCAAAATGGCGGCCGCGGTATGACTGGAACACTGACGTATCTGGGAAACACGTGACCGCCCTGTAACTCTCTTATCTTCTTATAGAATCCTTCTCTTCCTATTCCTCATACATCTTATACCATCTGAGACAGTTCTTTAATGCCCATTAAAAAAAAAAAAAGTTTGTTCTTTTAAAATATATTTTTTTCCTCCATCCAAAATGGCCACCGAGTTCTCGCGAGAACGGGGAGATCTCAGGAGACGCAGATCTGTATTTCATGTGGTATTTATAGGCGAGACGCAGGCAGGTAAAGTCTGAATTTTAAAAGTTAAAGAGACTCCCTATTTCTTTTGTTAACATATGTGGAGTCACTTGAAGATTCTTTTATCTCTTTCTGGGTACATACTTGCTTCTCTTTTCTAATCTTAAGTAAATACTCTTTGGAGGTATTGTTAATCCTTATGAATCTTCCTCTATATTATTCATATCCAGACCCCCATATGGTATGGTAATCCAGTAAATCAGTAATCAGCACTTGGGCTGACAGGTAAGCATACCTGAACTCCCAGTATTATTTTTATTTATTTTAACATCTAAACTACCAGTAAAACCAGCCCACTTTCATTTATTTATTTAATTTTTTTCTCAGTGATACTGTGCAGTGCAAACCTATTCCTTCCTCTAACACCCTAATATACACCTGGAGCTAAATGTAAGTAAATATTGTAAACTTTCTTGTATTAACCATGGATACCAGTGAGCTCTATCACTCTTATGCACATTAGTAAAAAATTTTTATTTTTTCTTTATACCAGCTATACATGTCTCCTTTACTTTAATGTGTTCACCCGATTCAAATAGGATCTCAATGACTTAATGATACCATATTTCAGTTAAGGCAAGTAAATTAAATCGTTTTCTCCCCTCCCAATGGCTGACATTATATATTTATTTTTACATTTTTTTATCTACCTTTCACTACCTAAATCTCCCCCCCCCCTTTTCTTACAACAGAATAATTTCAAGTCCAGCTATTTCAAATCCTTCATCTACACTGTCTGCTTTGTGTTGCTGATAACATTATAGTAAGTACGGTGGATTTTCTTTACTAAAGTACCTTCTTACTCTTACTTTTTTACAAGTTTTTCACCTGTTTGTTTCCCCTTGTTCTTTATACCCTATATTGAACCATTTTTACCAATATTCACATGACCTTTGATATCCCAATTATCTTTCTATAATTACCATACATAATCTCCCCTTTTTCCCTCATTGGGATCATCTGGAGTGGAAGTCTCGCAGATGTTTTTATCAACTTTGTATCACTGTGACTATTATAAATGTAAGTAAACATTTTCAAACTTTATACATTTTTTGAATCACATGTACTACTATTCACATGATTGTATGTATGTTTGAAACTAGAACTCAGTGCTCTTTTCCTTTCCCCTCTTTATACTTCTATGTGATACAGATTTAATATTCAAGTTAAACTTCAATCTCAATCCTCCCCTGAAGAAGCCTAAGGGCAAAACACATTGGGAACTTGAGACGTTTTCAAAAAATTGAAGGTAATATTTTTACTTGAAATGTGAAAATAAGTGTATGTAATCACAGACTTTGATTGTTTGTATATCATTAGCTAGTTGGCCTATGTATGGTATAGAAATATAGTATATAACATTAAAAAAATTATTTACTTTTTTTAAAAAAGTTCTGCCTATAAAAGCCTGTCTATCCCTCCACTTGATCACATAATATGCTGTCTTAAGCTACATACACACTTCCAATTATTATCGTTGGAAAACGAACGACGAACGTTCATGCACGATATATATGAACGATCGTATAGCACCGATCCTGCACATAGAGTAACGACACGATCGTTCATAGATATTGTACACACAATAGATACGATCGTTTGAGCGATAGAGGAACTATGTGCACGACAGGAAAGTGAACGGACGTTCGTTCATCACGCATGCTCTGAACATGGACGATCAACGAACGACCGTACACACGAACGATGTTCAACGATCGTCGTCCAATCCGATCCGTCGGTCCGGTCGTTCGTTTCCAGCGACTTTCCTCGTTCGTCGGCGTCGTTGGTTACTTTTTTACCAACGATTTTTTGCCCAATCGATCGTTCGTCGTTCGATTGGAACGATAAAAATTGGAAGTGTGTACGCACCTTTACTTTTACTTTTTAGATAAACACTATGGGATTAAAGCTTTCCTTCCCCCTCTTTTGTTGTAACAACCGATTGTTGTAAGAATCTCTTTTGGGACTCTTCTCCCTTCTTATACCATCATACCTATTACTGATTGCAATTTTATACATGTTCATCACTATATTTTATCTAGGAGCCTAACATTTTTTCCATGGGAACGATTCTTTCAATGAATTAATTTTATAACAAGGCTCCGGAATAAAGGAAACTAAATACTCCTCACCATAGTGATAAAACAAGTAAGTGTCACTTAAAATGTTGGCAGTTGTTTACTAAAATTTGAAGTACATATGTAATAATGAAGAATAATCTTTACCTTTTTTAGATTACCCCTTTTCTTGGAGTAACCTCAGCTACCTTGATTTTCAAATTCTACGTCATTATGAGTAACATCAGCAACTACTCGCCAAGGTATTTTCAGTTTACTAGTATATACTCACATATAGATATGGTATAATATTACTAACACATCTAACCATTTATCTCACATATTCATGACATATTCATACTTTTGAGGCAAAATACTTGCAATTACTGCGAATGTTTACATATTTACAATAGTCTCCTTATGTTTATACTCTGTCAATCTGGTATAAGTCTCGGGAAACCCTGAGAAAGCCATTAAGCTAAACGTAACAGGAAAACAGGACAGTTGAGTAGTTATATCATATTGTATGATATTGTATCATAAAAGCTAGGGGATTATTCACTACCCATGATTAATAATAATTGATTTATTTAACATAGTAGAACCATGTATAGTGAAATATGTTGAATGCAATGTTTATTAACCACCTGGCCGGTAAACCCGACCTCGGTTCGCATCCGGCGAGTGCAGTGACGATCACCGGGGTTTCCCGGTGACGTCGCTGCATGCGTCGGTGCGGGCGGGAGGTGGGGCGGGGAATTCAAAATTTTGTATTGAGTTCCTTTGCATAGAACTCAATTCAAAAAAGCTGTATTGAGTCCAATACAAAGAAATCCTTATATATTATATATATAATTGTATTATATATATATATATATATATTATATAGGCTACTGTACAGGTACATTTTATTATACACTATTTCTTTTTTTTTTTTTAAAGATTTTTTTAAAGATTTTTTTTTTAAAGGTTTTTTTTATGTTTTATAAAAAAAATGTATTATTAAATTTATAAAATAATATTTGCTGCTTGTCTTCCTTAACCTCCCTGGCGGTCTAAATATGTCAGTATTTTTATGTCAAAAGCAGTACATTGTTTTGCATGGAAATTTGTTGTTTAATATTGTAGGCCTGTAATTGTTAGGACTAACTTCCGGGTATGAAAAAGATTGTAACACAAATCAAAAAAAAAAAAAAATATTTATAAAAAATATTGAAATTATATAGTAATAGGTTTATTTTATTAATTTTATTAAAAAAATATTTAATATTTGGATTTATTTATAATTTACCACTGTGATTAATATGCCTAAAGCAGATTACAATGTAATCTGTCTTTAAATTTCTCGCCAGGCCACGCCTCCCCCGCGTAATGACGCTTCACAACGATCAAGCCGAAGATGCAATGCAGAAGCCAGGCTGGGGATCGCTGGTTTGGGGTTAACGCTTTTGGTACATAAAATTCACCTCGAGCCACACTTGGGAAGCCCCAGGGGGGTTAAATAAGGGCCATAAATGACACTGTTGTTTTTACAAAATGTATGACCTCACTAATTGAACTGATAATAATTATTGATTTATTTACACAGAATCAACAGCACACGTCATGTCTGTTGGTTTTCTTTTACTCTACTACATCAATTAGTAAATTATTTGCCATGTAGAAATATAATTTATACCAAAAACAGTGATTGATAAGGTTAGTGATGACAGACTGCTAATATTCTGAACACAACTGTATACATTAGAAAATTAAGTGCAAGTGAAGTCCAAGTAAATACAAGAACATTGCACAAATTACTTACCTAGTTGCTTCATTTACATTTTAAAACTCATTAGTTAGTCCAACTGCAAGATGCATATGTTGTAGTGTTGCATTCACAGGATTTCTCTAATGCCCTTTTGAAAGGGTAAGACAAATGTGAACAGTTGGGATGTAAGTGGACAAGTTGAAACAGTGTCATCAGTCGGTCCTAATATCTTGTTGAGTACAATACTGTTTTTGAACAAGAAGGTTGAACATTTTGTGCAGGACCTTTGGATTATTGTTTGCTACATTGTCAGATTAGTTTTATTTTTACCTAGTTCTACCAGAAATCTGGATTTACGTAGCTAAGAGATGTGACACTGGAAACTCAGAAAGACCTTAATAAAAGATCTAACATATAAACTCCTGATGCAATCTGATTTAGGATGGTATAGGAGGCTCACCATGTGTTTCAAAAGGTTATGTTTATAAATGTTGGAGCCCACAAAAATGTTTATAAATGTGGGTGCCTAAAAAGACACTTTTATTAGAGCTTTAAGGCATGCTCACACCTGCTTCTTAAAAATGTTTCTGGAAGACTACTCTACACCTTTAAGGCTTCCAGGATAATTTTCAGGCAAAAATTGTCTGCACTTGCAAACTCCTTTACAGGCTTTAGGCCTGCACAGGCATTTATAGATGTTTATTCTCGCTTTTAAACACCTAAAAAAGCTGTTTTATTTCATTCCGTAAGCAATTCCCTGACTTTGAAATGCCTACAAACTCTCAATAAACGTCTGCAAAAGCTTTAAGAAGCAGTTGAATGTAAGTCTTTGGAAGAGTTTGGAAAGCAGAGTGACCCTACATTTTTCCACACAGAAAACAAACCCATTCATTTTCATTTAAACTATTTATTACAAAGTTATTTCAAGCTTTTACAGGCTGTAAAAACACTTACCTGGAAAAAAAAGGTCTGAACAAAGCATTAATCAGTTTCCCCTAGGAAAGTTGGTGTGGTTTTTTTTTTTACCCTCCTGAAGATTAAAATGAACTCAATTCCACCCCTCCCAAGCACATATTTTCTCATTGGCCATCTCAATTACCTGCCTATACTACCAATCACCTTTTACTCAGTTGAGATATAGACTGGAATTCCCAATTCCTCCATTAAACCAGGTATGTTATGGCAATACACAAAGACACTGTCAGTACTAAAGTACTGCAGAAATGCAAATTTCTCTGGTTCGAAAGTACGATACTTTGTTCCTTTTTCAAGTAAGTTTTTCTCATGCACTCTTGATGCTAGGAGTTCTGAAGCCTTCTTCGATAGTCCCAAATCATGTACCAAATCACTCAACTCATGCTGATCAAATCTCTTACACACAGATAAGTAGAAAAATACATTTTGCTCATTCACTACGTAGAGCAGCACACAACCTCTGACCACACTGTCTTGCATCTAAATGAATAGCCTATACAAATCCACACTACAGTAATGGGATTAATATAAGCGGCAGAGAAAAAAGCTGACGTGATAGAAGAAAACTAACACTACTTTCAGAATCAGCATACCTATATTAGTATAAATAAGCGTAAAAATTAAAGACAACAAAAAATGTGTTTAAAATTGTTCCCCAGTGTAATATTTCTACCATTGCCTGATCTGGTCCGAAAAGGGTAAGCTTTATATTTAGACTAAAACAGTAAATTTGTATTCATGCTTTCAAATGTTTCTAGTTAGAATGTAGAGCTCAGTCTCTAAAAATGAAGGGAAAAAAAAACATCAGTACAATATAGGATGAAAATAGATACTGTAAAAGAAAATTCTGTGCAAGATAGTAATGTTAAAATATATACTGGTATATATATATACACATACATACATACATACATATATATACACACACACACACACACACTGTGTTTTAATCAGTTTCTGTAATCAGATAACACTTCAGGATGGTTTCATTAGGCATTCTAGGCTAGGGCAATTAAGATACATAGAGTGTTCTCAACACTTTTTCTTTGTGCTACTTTAAGTTTAGGTTATATAAATACGTGGGATAATGGTCGCTGCAAACAATCTTTCTTGATTGCTTTCAGACATGAATAAACAGGCAGTGTACAGCGCTGTTCTAGTGAGAGGGGCAGGCACTCTGCTCTGCTCTCCCCTACTGACATGCATAGTGGTTGTTCCCTGTATAGGTTGTTCATTGATTTGCCAGGAAAGATAAATAAATGACATTGGGAGGCCGCTGAACATGCCAGATTTTCGCCTGAGACAAGCACAAATAAGTTGATGTGTGTATGCAGTCTTAGACATACCTGGAGATACAGCAAAACAGTATAGTTACGTGTTTTTTTAAACTAATGGTCAGAGAATAAGCAAATACATTAAAATGACAAAAGTGGGCCATACTGTAAGCTTCTAGTAGCTTCCACCTTTTGTCAATAAATCAAGTAAATATAGCGAATCCAAACGGACTGAAATGCAACCAGGAAAGGATTCCAAAGTCTTCAAAACATACACTGGAACAACAGTTTTGAATGTCCCTACCCTTTATCAAATTTATTAGGCTTACACACATACACAGTTTTACCCATGTATTAAGAGGATGCTTAAAAAAGTACTTACTAAAAACTTACAACGGGCATAAACAGAAAAAAATCAAATCAATATGTGGGATAAAATAGTCAAACGTATTCTTCCACTTCATATTATAATTTCTGCATTTCATTTTAAAATTTTAAAAGTCAAAATCCCGCTAAAAAGCAGATAAAATATGATGCTTGCTTTTACATAGATTAACAGAAAAGTTGCTTTAAATTTAGGTTCGGTTTGTCACCGAGACCTGACCTATCCTGACTTGGCTAAATTCCACTAACTGCTATTCCCATCTTCAAATGTAGTGCTCACAGAAGTCACTGAGGCAGACATGCTATGCTGGACAGTAAAATGGCAGTTTGAAGATTGAAGGGAAAAAAAAACAAAACAAAAAAATTACAACCAAAAGGTCACAGCAACAGACATTCCTCTGTTATCATAGAAAATAAAAAATAAATAATTAAAAAAAGGCACATCCTTTCGCATAGGAAAATTTATGAATGTTATAAATTTAAAGTGAAGTAAAAAGAACACAAATGTGCCATAAAACATTAGGCTGACAGTCTTTCCTTATTTTCTCATAGACCTTTGTCCTGGGCTGAACATGGAGTGCTGCAGTAACGGTTGGTCATATGCACTAAGCACCTGCCATCAGTGCCCAGGGACCGTGAGACAGTTTTCTCTCTGTGGCTACTGCTTTCCCTATGCAATTAGCTTAGGTTCTGTGATAAGAGATCTTTGGAAAGGTGTACTGTGTGTATGCAGAACCCACCCCTGGCAGCTGGTGAGCGGAGCAAGAAATCAGGATACTGGATTACCTCCAGTTTGTTTTTTCCCTTGGGAATTTGAAGGGGTTGTGCATGTGTAAGCACAGATTACCTGCCAATACCATCTCCCAGAGACCAAATGAAACAAAAATCAGTGTTTGACTCTGCCCAGTCTGTGTGGTTATCAGTTAGCAGCAGGTGGAAAAGATAATTGTATCAATGTGAACATTGGGCACAGATTTGTGAATTGAAGAGCACCTTAATATGATAAATGGATGTAGACAGTGGAGGGTGCTCAGATTTAGATTCAAACTCTGCCCTTCCTCATACTTTTGCAGTGGCTGTACATCCTAATACTACCAGCCAAGGTACTACAGACACGTTTGGCACTGGCTTATATTGTGGAAATGGGTATTCTAATATTTCACTATTTCTTCCAATTAACATTAGCCAATTATGTCTACGGGTGAATGGTGGAATATGGACTATTGTAAAATCCAAATGCGGACTACTGTCTATAAGCACATAAACTTTAGAAAGTGATCGGAAACGTTGACACAGCCTGAAGTTTATTAGGTCTATAGATTTTTGAAATTATTTTATCTATACAACTGTATACAAGTGCAAAAAACATTCACATTCAGGACTACTTTATTGGTAAGAGAACAAGCCAATAATTTCTCCTAATTTTTAAATTTATTTAGATCTCAATAAAAGCTAAGCCTTAACACATGCTCATAGTTTTAAAAATGCCCAAAGGCTGGCCAGCTATTGCTTTAAAGCAATAGATATATGAGGAAATAGAAAATATATGGCTTAAATATATGTGGGTAACCATTGCATTTCCTAGCTAACTTACTATATTGTTTATGTACTTGCCATCTATTCTTTTCCCATAGAAAAATGAATATTTGTGCCTTGCCCACATAGGCATTCCCCCCCCCCCCCCCCCAGCGATATAATTCTGTATGAGTTTTAACACAAAAAGCGTTACATTTTTTTGCATGGAAATTTATTTTACATTGTAGGCCTATAATTCTTAGGCATAACTCACTAAATAATGTCCAATATTTAATACATTTAATAATAAACTTTGAATAATAAAAAAAAATCTATTTAAACAAGGGTGCAAAAAAAGATTTTTGTATTAGACTCAATACAGTTTTTTTGTATTGAATCCAATACAAAATTATTTCAATTTTTCGCTGCGCCTCCTGCCTGCACCGGTGTCACCAGGGAAACCCCGAAGACCGCCTCTGCAATCGCTGCCTGAAGATCCAAGTAAGAAGAAGTGTCCTGAGGACCTCAAGGGACGAGCAGGATGCCGGGAGACACCAAAGGAAGAAGGTGTTTTTTTGTTTTGTTTTTGGCGACCCGGAGTGTGAATCAGGTTACCGCTTTTTGCAACTAAACCCCGTGTCTCACTCAGGAATACAGCTAGGGGGGTTAAACAGAATCTCAAGCCAAAACTTCCCTCTCACTTAATGTCTTGCAAAAATGTTGACACTGGGGTAGGAAGGCCTCAGATAACAATAAAAAACAGATGTAAGTTTTAACTCTTACTGTGCAAAACAAAGAAACCTCTATTGATGGTATTAATTTTTGCATGATTCCATTTCATTATACTTCTTCCCTTATGGGGGGGGGGGGGATGTTCATGATGATTGGCCAAGGTTATGGCAACTCATTGAGCTACAAAACGGGAAACTTTGATAACAACTATGCACACAATATCAACTGCAACTGGTCCCTTCACATACAAGCCCTCCAAGGGAATAGAAGAATTACCCTAGAATAAAACTGTATTCCACAATTAAAAAAACAACATTGCTTTGTAGCTGTTGGTATACATTTGTACAAAACATTACTTTTTTTAAAGCAATGTTTAAACTTATGTTTGGATCCTAAATAAAAGGTAAAAACAAATCATCACTGCATAAGTATTCTGGTATTAAATATGTTAAAAAATATATTTGTAGGTTATTGATTGACACTTATTAACATAACAAAAAATAAGCCTTCAATAGTAACATGATCCTGTATACATCATGTTTTTTATTAACATATAATAGCTATATTTTTTTAAATTGTTTTATTGTCCAATTGTCCTCTATTTCATGGTGTATGGTAAAACACATATTGTATGATCAATCTTTACTTTTATAGCTGAACATCCAGCTTTTGCAGCACTAAGGTGGTGCAAACACTGGCGTGAATCTTTGCCAGGTTACTGCCTGCATGGAATTTCTAGGTTCTGTCTTACTAGCCTTAGATTGTTAGGATGTGAGACCATCAGAGGGGTAGGTGATGACATGCCAAAAAAAGAGGCAGACCAAGAACTACTGATTTCAGTAATCACTCAATTAACAGGCCTTATTTAACATCCACTCCCTTTCTATGCAATATAAGTCTTTGCAAAGCTCAACACACATGTTACAATCTGACTGTACACATTTTACCAACAACTATGAAATATAAGGACCTGCTTGTTTGGATAAAAAACTAATGAGATAGTTTACATAGGTCTTTATATAACATATAGTTCTGGTAAATTTGAAGTTTGTTGTGCATACATTGTACGGTCAAAATGTAATATGTAAGATGAGCCTAAATCAAATCTACCACAAGTTGCAAGCAGCCATTGCTGAACTCATGCTAAAGACTGCCATTTGCCTGGATGTAAACTTGATAGTTTTGTTCTAGCAGTTCCTGTCACACACCTAAGACATGCATGCTGTTACTTGTGTACCAAGTTGTGTGGCAACTAGCTGAGCAGCTGAGCTGCATACTTAACCAAACAGACGAGTAGTAATTTTTTAATCAGGTGGCAGCCTACATAATCTTGATTTAAGGATAAAACTTAAAAGCCATATACAGATGTCCAATTGAAAGATATTTGTCCCTGGAAATGATCTTTCAAGATTGTTTCCAATGAAAGATGAATGAACAAGCGCTGTACACATACCAAGCAATGATTACCTGAAGTGTGTACATTGCTTTACTCATCACTGCCAAGTACAGCAAAAAAAAAGGATGATCTGATTCTGGCGTTATCAGCTCTTAAATAGTGTTCAAGAATTGAGATAGTAAAATTAATGTCAGAATAATAGGAAAAAAGCTAATGGTTCATCTTTTGCTTTGCTATTAAAGTAATGCTCCTTGAACGGTATGTCATACTACATAAAGAAATTATGTAGAATAACAAAATATCTCAAACAGCCTTCAATCTTTTAAAACCACCTGTATCACCAAATCACAATTCTATGATCCTTTTACCTTGTACACAGGACATCCTCGTGTAAACTGCCCTGACAGCGTTGGCACTGCGTCCACAATCGAGAAAACTTCTCTTCCAGGGAACCCAGGTGAGAGATCTAAAAAAAAAAAAAAAAATAGGAAAAATCAAGTTGACTTATGCATAGCATGTATCCACATAATACATTTCCAACCAAACCAATAATTAAACTACAACCATTAAAAGAGAAAGTATGCTCAAATAAATTTTTAAGGTTTTGCATATCAGGACATAATAAAAAAACAAATCGCCTCGTTAACAGGTCTTAAATTTAGGTGAATACAACCTTGGGTGTGTGTCCACACAGTGCCAATGTAAAAAGATCTCAGCAAGGACTTCAGAGAAGCAATTATTGCTGCCCATTAATGTGGGAATGGTTATTAGATCATTTCTATAAAACAATTTGAGGTCCAATATGCTAGAGTAAGAAAGGTTTTTCACAAGTAGAAAACAAACCAAGCCTCCCAGCAATTCACACCAAGCACAAACTGTGCAGCACCTAGAGAAACTGCAAAAAAGACAAAAAAAAACAAAAAAAACAAACAAGTATGGACAATTATAAAAAGACTGAACTAGTATGAATAGTTTGGAACCGTTGCCAGCAGAAAGTCGCTTTTTTCATGTCCTAATATGCAAAACCTTATAAATGAAGGAGGATGTACTTTTTCTGACTGCTGGCAACGTTGAGAAGTGCACACAAATATAAGTGCATATACACCTCTAAATTCAATCAGTGGTAAAGTTAGATGTGATAAAAATTTTCTACAGAACCAACTTTTCAAACATATTTACTAGTGCAAGTGAAATGAGCTATAAAGCGCTCCTTTATCAGGTCTACATGACATTATGTTGATGGGAGGTCAATGCCACCAAGATAACTTACCTCTTTCTGGTGTAGTTCAGATTCTCGTGTCTTGCAATAATTGCACACTGCTCCTACAGAAACATAATCATCAATTTAATTACAAGGGGTAAAAAATGTTTGAAGGGGTACTTTACCTAATTTTAGCTATGTCCTAACATTAAGATTAAAGATAGAAATGTGCACGGAGAAACATAAGATGGCAACTAACTTTGCAAATAGTTTGATTAAATTAAATATAATAAAAATTTGATAAATTAAAATTAAATAAAAAAGAACTATTTTTAAGATTTTTTTTTGTATTTTATTTTTATTCAGTAAGCAGTCAAATACAACAATAAAATAGTGAATCATACAAAGCAAGAAAATGCCAGAATTAAACATTATGCCATCAGGGTGTAATGACTGGTTACTAAAGAATTTTATAAATA
>NC_092868.1:22837505-22909856 GCF_032062135.1 Pyxicephalus adspersus | reverse complement strand
GGGGGTGGGGGGTAGTGTCATTAATGACTAGACTAAATAGGGCTGGATACAATATCAATGAAATTAGATGGGAGCAAGTCAATCATCAGCGCAGTAATTAAAATACATCATCAGCATTTTCAACCCCACACATCACTGAGAGATAAGCTTGGGAGGCAGTATACTGCACCCAAAAATTACAGAATTTATCTGATCTCCCGTCACGGGAAGAAGTCAAATCTTCCGTGGACATAATCCCATTGATTCGTCTAGACTATTGGGTTAGAGTGGGGGAGAGGTTTGTCTTCACAACGCGGGAATGCACGCTTTCGCTGCATTTAAAAGATGTTTAGGCACCGAATTAGGATACTTTTTCCTTATTCAAATGAAGGAGTTTCAATTCAGGCTTGTCACGAAAATTCACATCAGTCAATCCCCTTACAATATTCGCTGCTTTTGACCAAAAGGGAGTTAACAAAGTACACTCCCAAAATATGTGAAGCAAAGCTACCTGCATCCACTTTACAATGCCAACATCGGTCATCTGCACCTGGGTACATTTTAGCTAGAAGTGGCGGCACTCTATATCAATGGGAGAGTAGTTTAGTAGTTTATATGTGTTACTAAGTGCAGCCTTATGACCTGCATATATGAGCCATTCTCGTTGCTCAGGAGAAAATGTAACATTAAGGTCCCTTTCCCACTTAGTAATATATGGCAAGTACGGAGGGGCAAGTTCTGCCACAAGCAATTGGTAAACTAATGACAGGATCCCATGCATGAGGCTAGTGGCCACACAGACAGACCCCAACTGCGAAAGGGGATGCACAAATTAGTCGATGGAGGAAGCTCAAAAAACAGCGCAATTGAATGCTACACCAAGTATCCAATTCTGGGAGGGAATACTCAGTTTGAAGATCAGAAACAGTCAGCCACTCTGAACCTTGAAGAAAAAGAGGCTCTAAAAACCCCACGTTCCCTCCAAGAACAGAATCTAACATCAGAAAGGTCGAGCTGGAACCTGATATGTTCTAGAATAGGGGAGGGGTAAACATCTAGTCCAGTCGCTTTAAAATGTTTCTGTACCATACTCAAAGTAGTCCCTATTAAGGAAAATTTAAGACATAAAAAGAGTATATCAGGTGGGGCCCACACCGCTCCAGCTAGTTGAACTGGTGAAAGTGCATTCTCAAGCGCAACTCAAGGTTTCTGAGCATTATTCTTACTCCAATCAGTCGTGCAAAATATATAAACTTCTGAACCACTAGAGGGTCCAGGAAGGTAAAACCACCCTTCATTTTCGGCAACTGAAGAATCTGCTGCCGGCTGGTTTCCCCCCCCCCCCGACAAAGCGAAGGAATCTTGTCTAAACTTACACAGTATTTGCTGAGGCACATGAACTGGGAAAGTTTGGAGTAAATAAAGCAGACGGGGCATCACGTTCATCTTTAAAATATTACATTTGCCGAACCAGGAGAATGTATTCTGTTTCCAACGTTGTAAATCTCTTCTAACTGTATTTAAAAGTAGTAGGAAATTTACATTGACAAGTGAAGACAAGTGTCTAAATACAATATAGCAGATTTTGCCCATTTGAAAGGAAAAAAAGGGGACAACGCCTCCACCATCCTATCTAGAAGAGAAATAGAGAGCGCTTCAGATTTTTGTAGATTGATCTTGTATTTGGACAGACTAGAGTATTTGGTAATTTCTGCCAAAAGATTAGGAAGCTAAGATTTGGGAGAAGAAACATAAAAAGTATCTGCATCTGCATAGGCAGAAACTTTGTGATCCACCTTTTGCACACAAAAACCTTGTATATTAGGGTTATTCCTGATATGTCTTAGAAAAGGTTCCAAAATCAAAAAAAATAGGAGGGGGGAGAGGGGACAACCCTGCCGGGTGCCTTTACTGATGGAAAAGGGCCTTGACAACACACCATTCACTTTAATCTGAGCCATTGGAGTAGAGAGAGTATAGAGGTTCGATCCACGTTACTAAATTGGGGGGGGTAAGACCGATATGGACCAGTGTTGATTTCAAAAAGTCCCAATCCACGCGGTCAAAAGCCTTTTCGGCATCCGATGCTAGTAACATTGCTTGAAACCCATGTGAACGTACATAATTAATGAAGTTCAGTGTTCTGATTGTATTGTCTCTAGCTTTGCAGCCAGGCAAAATAACCCTCTGGTCTAAGTGGATAATAGCCTGAACCAAGGAAGTAAGGCGTTTAGCTAGAATGTTGCTAAAAAATTTAAGGTCACAATTTAACAGAAATCAGTCTATAGCTAGAACGGTTGGGTTATTTGTCAGGTTTGAGAAGCAAAGAAATTTGGGCCGCCAATGTGTCTCTAGGTAACACTGCCCCACCCGTCAAGGCGTTGAATGCTGCTAAATGGTTTGAAGTGATCACTGACAGGAACCTCTTGTAAAATTGCAAAGTGAGCCCATCAGGACCAGGCGCTTTCCCGGATGCCGCACTTGAAATAGCCAAAGCTAACTCCTCTGCTGTAATCCTAAAGATTCCACTAACAGCCCTGGGAAAGTGGGCAAACCTGAAGACTTGAGATATTCTCTGAATAAATCTGCTTTAGCGTTAGCAGGTTCTCCTGACCTGGTGGCATCCAGGTTGTAAGATTTAGCATAAAATACCCTGAAAGGTCTCCGCAATGTCTGAAGAAGTATGGACCAATCCACCGGAAAAAGAAGAAACAATGGGGATATACGTTCTCGTCCTCTTTTCCCAGACAGCCTGGGCCAGTGCTCCACCACACCAGAATATTCATAGTAATATCCTTTGCACTTGGTTAACAAATTTCACTTTGAAACAGAGCAGTTCCGTGATATGTTCTCTGCTAAGTATGATTTGTTGCTCGATCTCAACTGTGTGCTGTTGTTTGTGAGTAATTTCTAATTTATGTAAATCCGCCAGTAATTGGTTCAGTCTTGCTTCCTTCTTCTATCTTACACTTATGGCCTTGCTGGATAAAAACACCACGGATTTAGCATTTGTGAGCTTCTCAGATGGACAGTGGATTATCCACTGAGGACTCATTCAGTTCAAAAAAGGACAATTTTTGTGTGTACCTCTGGAGACTCAACAAAGATTTATTAAGCCTCCAGGAATAAGCTGAGGCTACCTTGGATGATGTTTGCAATGATAACAAGACCAGGGCGTGGTCCGAAATAGAATTTCCAACACCTTTTGTGGAGGAAATGATCTTGGGTATGGAAAAATGGTCGACAAGAAAAAGATCAATTCTGGAATAAGATTTCTGCACGGAGGAGTAGAAGGTAAAATACTTCTTAGTTGGGTGAAGGATAAGCCAAATGTCAACCAACTAATGCATATGCAGAAGGCGTTTGATTTTTCGTAGGGCTGCATCCCGTATAGCCGACGCTCCCCTAGTCACATCGGACAGACGGATTGAGAGGCCAAATTAAAATCCCCCTCTACAATCAACATGCCTTCACTGATATCTGCAATCACTGCCAGCAAAGATTCCAGAAAAGTAACTTGGCCAGTGTCAGGGAAATAAACATTTACAAAGGTAAAGGTATGAGAATCGACTATGACTTTAATCATGATATATCTGCCCTCTGGATCTGAGCGACACGCCGTAAGGGCCCAGTGAAGTGACTTATGAAGTAGAATGCTCACACCTTTTGTTTTGGAGTCTGCGGAGGTACTGTGGTAAGATTTGTCAAAATGACGATCGGTCATTCTTTGAATCTGCCCAAACTGAAAATGGGTTTCTTGCAAAAATGCCACCTGACATTTACATCTATGAATTTTTCATAGCACTATAGAATGCTTAGTAGGCGAACTTAGCCCTTTAATATTTGGAGAAAAAATTTGTAATGCCATGGAAAGGGGAAAAAGAAGGGGGTAAGAACAAGGTGATGCCTCAGATACCACAAAACTAGGGGATAGAGAATACACACAAAGGCACCACCAAAAATCCTAAATGCTCCAAGAAGAATAAAATCCTTGGAAGAAGGTGGAGCAGCCCTAAGTGGGGAAGTGGTACTCCACAGAGGTGAGCTATGGCCCACCAACAGCAGCAATAGATATCAATGAATATGTAAACCCGCTCCAGTGCTCCAAACATCAACAGTACAAATAGAACAAATCTCTCACATCATCATACAGTGCAAAAATGGGAGGAAAAAAAATCAAACTTCATGGAGAGCACAAACACAGCAGTCTATCCAGAGCACCTAGTAACTAGATAATCTGGAGAGACTGCTTGAGCTCAGCCCCTGATGGAGGCACAAACATCAGATAATAAAATACTGGTTTGAAAAGTGCAAGGCAACATGTAATAAACAATTTGCAAAAAAACTGTCTCACATAAAACTGCCAGCCAACTATATAAAATTATGAGGAGTCCATTCAGTGATAAGGAAAAAATGTCTCGCCATACAGCTATCCACCCAAATGAGGTGTACATAACCAAAAAATAGTAAAGCCAGGTACCAAATGTGACGATCAATCCTATCTAGGGCCTGATTGTAGACAGATCAGCTGACCCGTGCGACTGGACTGGCGCGCACAAAATATGCTTCGTGGTCTTGCGCCCCTGGTAAAGGGAGGCAGAACATCTAGAGGTATCTCCAACCAGTCGGGAATGTCTACTGGGGCCACTTGCAAAAACTCAAACAGCGCTGGAAACTGGGAATGTCTGTGTAAAACAAAACCCCATTCATATTAGACTTGTGAAGTGCCAATAGCATCCAACAAGGGTCGTACTACACGACGCATCCTCAAGGTATGGCTGGATAGGTAAAGCAAAAGCTGAAGAGGTGCCCCATCGAAATCCATAGGACCATTTCGCCATGCCTGGCGCATTATTTCCTCCTTTATATTGTAAACAAGAACCCGACATAGCACATCTTTTGGCAAAGATGTAAGTTTTTGATGCTACCTCTTGATTATCTAGCAAAAAAGGCAGAATCATTTCTGTCCTACTCTCCAAAAAATACTGATATTTCATTCTGATACCACTTGCTATCTATCAAAAAATCCATAAAAATTTCTGTATTTCTATAAAAAAAAAACCTAGATATTTCATTCTGATTCCACTTCCTACCAAAAAGCCATAAAAATTTCTGTATTACTCTCAAAAAAATACAGATATTTAATTCCTGATACCACTTGCTATCTATCAAAAAAGCCAGAAACATTTCTGTATTTCTCTCAAAAAATACAGATATTTCATTTTGATAGCACTTGCTATCAAAAAAGCCAGAAAAATTTCTGTATTTCTCAAAAAAATACAGATATTTAATGCTGATAACACTTGCTATTTATCAAAGAAACTGTTTGGTACAGGTGCATTTTTGCCCGAATAAGTAAAATGAGCGGTAGACGCAGGGGAAGGCGTGGTGTTTGGCGACCTGCAGTATCTGGCAGGGGGCATACTCCCTGGGAGTCCGCCACTGTAGGACAGCAGCAGCACAAGTTGTCAAACAGGTCTGAGATGTGTGTGGAGCACCAATACGCTGGTAGATTTACTGAGAGGGCGTACTACATTTATACAGCCACGTATGTGGAGAGTATATGTGGAGAGTATTGTTGACTGGGTCTCAGGGGCCTCAAGTGCAGCAGACTCTTCTTCTGCAGCAGCAACCCAGCACAGCCGTGACAAGAGCAAAGACAGGAGTTAGCGTGGCAAATGTGCCTGTACCTCCCGATGACTCCCACTTGTTGTTTGACGAGCAGCCTGAGGATATGTCATTGCGAATTTCAGAGCAGGAGGCAGACTTTGAGACCCTTGGAGAGTGTGGTTAGCACTTGCTAGGTGAGGGTTCTGCATCAGTGGCTGCATTTGCAGAGGTTGGCTTAGATAAAAATGAGGATGATGATGACTGTGATGTCACCTGGGAACCACCAGTGCATGTAAGGGCTAGCAGCAGTTCCGTGTGTGGGGTTGGACACATTATTCCAATACAATCAACCCAGGATAGGGTGTCTGCACTGCCCTGCAATTTTTTGCTCTATCCTTTCTGTAAGCTGCCATTGAAGACCTTTCTGTATTTCTTTTTCTAGGCCAACAAACACACAAAACAATTTCATTTTTTTTAGAGACCCGGTGCTCTGGACCAAGTTGTCTCTGGTATCTTTACTACTTGGTTGAACCTTCTTGCTTGGACCGCAATTTCTGCTTTTGTCCAGGTTTCTCCCTTTGCAATTTCAAGCTCTGCATTTTTGCCTTGAAGAGTTTTCTCTAGCTGTGGAATCTCTTGTGCCCTCTGCTGATGTTCTTGCTCTAGTTCTATAATAAGTTTCTCCGCGGCCGCCTCCTTTTGCATTTTATCAAGATCATCTAGTGTTCCCTCTAGCTCCTCTTCCAACAGGCCCCTCTCTTTCATCATTTCTTCCTGTATATGCTGCAATTCCTGACGCAGGGAAGTCAAGCTCTGCTCATTTATCTGAGATGCTGCAATTCCCAGTTTATGCTCATATTCCTGTTCTTTGCTGGTTAGTTTCAGTCTGAGGTCCTGTTTTTGCTCTTGGGAATTTGATAGATAATTCTCCAGGTTTTTATTTTCTCCTTTGAGTTCCTCAACTACAACTTTTTGGGTTTGGTTTAATTCCTCTGCCAAACTTTAATTTTGAGTGGCCACCTCTTTTTGATTTTCCATAAGAAAAGAGAAAGGAAAGTTCTTTTCTTTAAGGGATTTAAAGCTGCTTTTGATGTAGCTAAACTTTTCTGCAGTGTTTCAATTTGTTCTTGAAAGCTGGCTTGAAGACAGATGATCTGCTTGTCTATTGCATCCAGTTCATTTTTTTCCCTTTGGAATTCTTTATCTTTTTCCAGTTTCTGTCTCAGGTTTGGCTTAGATCCATGCAAAGTATGTTTGCACAGCTGCACAGGAGATGTTGGTTCCACTCTCTCAGTGTCTGCTTGTCCTTCACCATTAGAACCTTTTTCTTTTCCTCCGAACCTTTGAGATTTCTCAAATGACACGGGTCCCTTGAGACCATCAGCCATCTTTACATCATATGATCCTGGAGCAGGAGCACAATCAACATTCTTATTGAACCTTTAGATAGGCGCCTTCGGGAAGGACATGGTTGCTGTCGCTGTAATCTTCAATGCACCCTCTGTAAAACGAACATGACAAATGTAGCATTCATACAGCTTCTCCCCAGAACTAGTTCTTATGTGCATGTGACGATCAAGATTTGAGTGTCTGGGACAAGTATGGCTGCACAGCTTACATTGGAAAGTTTTCTTTACACATTTCTCTTTATTCTTGGTTGGATTTGGAGGCTTCAGGTTTCCCAACCTTCTTTTAGCATTCACTTCTACAATAATTTTCTAATTGTGAACTGTTGTCATTGATTATAACTTCTTCAGGTCTCTCAAAGACTTTGCTAGATGCAGCCACATTTTCTAAAGCTGCAGCAACATTTACCCCAGAGTCTTCATTTTCACCAAAGTCACAAACTGCGGCAGCCTCTACATAACTTATGTAGGGGACAGTTTCAGGCTCTTCCCTTCACTACTGTCACCAACACCTACAGGCTCCCCACTGGCCATATAAGTTATGGCCTTAACCACTTCACATTCAATGTCCCCATTAGCTACGGCCCCCTACACTGTCCATGTGAGGGGAAGCCTCAGCCTCTTCATATTCACCAATGTCTCTAATAGCTACAGCTTCTATACTGTCAACATAGGTGATGGCCTCAACCTTTTTCTCTTTTGTTCCCTCATTCTCTTAATCTTCAGACTCAACTGAAACAGGATTCCATCTCTTAGCTTGGACTTCAGTAAGCGGAAACTTTTCCCCAGTCCACACAGGAACACATTCATCAGCTTGCACCTCAGTCAGCACTAAAAGCATCTTCCACAGTAATACTTTCAGCAGTCTGAACTTAACATGAAACAGGGACACTTATTTCAGCCTGCCCCTTTTTCACTGGATTCCACTGTAGTTGGGACATCAACTTTGGATTGCTCTGCCACAAGAGAAACCAAAGTAGACACAACAGTAATTTCTTCTACTACTTCTGTCCCACCACTGTCTAAAGTTTCTTCAACCACTTTGACTTTAGCAGAATTTTGTAAATCTTCACCTGATTTATCAAAAGCTGCATCTAAAACAAGACTGGTAATCTTCTCTTCAGCTGCTATGAAGGAACATTCTGTCTCTTAATCATTACCAGTATTTGTTTGCTCCAGGGTAGGCACACAATATTTTTCCTCCCAATTCTGTGCTGCCAGTTGCTGCACCACCAGTCAGCATTTTTTGATTCTCCGCTGGCATTCATGTCATCCACTTCATGATGCAAACTAGCAATATCATCTACCTTCCTACCACTTCCCACACCACAGACCGCAGCAACAGTGCTGGTGCACAAAACATTTTGGTTTGACCCTTCTACGTTTAATCACAAATTTCATATATTTGCATTACACACTTCTGGGTGTCATTTACGATGCACTACACCCAGCTCTAGATGCCAGTTACCAATGCCGTCCACTCTCCATCTCAGGGTCAACCGCTTCTTCCTCCTGCTGTTGCTGCTGCCGGCTGTCAGTGCTCTATTCACTAAAATTGTATTACAGACTTCTAAGTGTCATTGACAATGCACTACACCCAGCTCGAGATGCCAGTTACTAATGCAGTCCCCACTGCCTCCTTCTCCTGCTGTTGCCTGTCAGTACTCCATTCACTAAAATTGTACACTGCTGGGTGGCATTGACGATGCACTACATCCAGCTCTCCATGACTCTTACCAATGCGGTCTCCCTGGCGATAGCTGACCAGAGGCCACACATTGCTACTGCTCTCGGTGACCAACGCTCTGTTTCTGGTCCACCATCCTTTTGCCTAATGTCACCGCATTACTTGTCCACAACTGTATGGGTGTCATTCCTAACACATGCCATCCAGGTCATGATGCCAGCTAGCAATTATTATTTATAATAAACTTGATTTATATAGTGAGTAAACACATTATGGAGCTATATAAAATAAATAAGGGTGCGTACATTAAAAAGCAAGCGTTGTTCTGCTGATTTGATGGCAGAGACTGTTGCTAGTGGGTTGAGTTCACCCTTTCTCAATGTCCTAATGTTTATGCTGCATTCTGGACGCTGTCAATCACGCAAATATCCTATTTGACTGCCATTTTCTGGAAAACCACAAGGTCTTTTGGAACTTTTGTAATAAAAAAAAAAAAAGCAAAGGTAAAACTTTTATTTAAGATGAACACCTCCCTGTTTGAGCAGGCCACAAATCATGGAAGCATTTCTAGAAGTTTCACGGGGTGCCAACCTTTGAGAAAAAGATCCATACTAGGCTTCTGAGCTACAATTTTCTTAAAACAGACAGGATGTTGACCACCACAAAAAGCACAGTTGTGCTTGGTTTTACAATTAGCTGGAAATTTACAAACTATATTGTTACAGGCGAAACAAACACTTTGTAAAACTTAAAAAAGGGGCATGGGAAGGCCGATAAGTGGGAGGCTGAGTAAGAAGTAAATTTAGCCACAACCCATCTTTTACACCATTATTTCATACCAGAGTGTACTGAAAATTTTTGGTAAAATGCCTCATCATAATACAACCAGGATAAACCTGCAATATTTTTATATGCTTCCAAAATATTATAAATATGTTGGAAAAAGGCCACTACTCAGGAGACTTTTCTGACACTACAATAGCAAAAAATACAGAAGGCTTGAAGCCAATTGTTTAAGGATTTTGCCACTGTATGGTGCCCATTCATGCTCTCCAGACCTTTTTGAACCCTTTTCAGATTTAAATGTAGAATCCTTAGCAAAGGGAAGAATAGACAATAAATCAATATATACACATTTCCAAAACGTTCCCTAAGTGGATTCAGAAAGGTGAAAAGCAAGAGGCGAAAGTTCGCAAACCATAACTTTCTTTATTATTATCATTACGCAGTGCTGTACAAAGTTCATAGACATGTCACTAGCTGTCCTTCTAATGTCCCTATCATAGTCATGTCATTACCACAGTTTAAAGTCAAATTGGGGGGAAGCCAATTAACTTAACCATGTTTTTGGAATGTGGGAGGAAACCAGAGTACCCGGTGGAAACCCATGCAAAGACAGGGAGAACATGCAAACTCCATGCAGATAGTGTCCTGGCCGAGATTCGAACCTGGGACCTAGCACTTGAAAGGTGAGAGTGCTTACCACTGAGCCACCGTGCTGTGCTGCCCCTTTAGGTGACATTCAGAAAGCACTCTAGTAGTAGAAGGGGAAGGGACTAGCTCAGGAACCACAAAATTTGCCCAAACACCAACAGCTGCATTGCAACCCTGAGACACTGCAGGGGTTAAATGATTAACTAGTTGCAAGAAAGATTTAGCTAAAAAGTTGACAACAATACCATGATGAAAATCTCACCAACCTTTGCACCTTCAAGTGCAGAAGGGTCATCAGAAGCGTGGACAGGAATGGCACTCTACATCATCAACCAGCAAAGTAACAGAAGCCATAACAAGATCCTGATGGACATGCGAGCCAACATCCATGCTGGTGGAGGAAAAACCATCTGGGAATCGAGCACTCCCAAAAGCAGGAAGACATTAGAATCAGCAGACATGATGAATGGAGGCTTCTTCGTCTTCTTAGGCACAGTGGCCCACAGGAAGTGATAAGGAACCGGGTCGTGAACTGCTGTGTCATCAACTCCGAGAGGGCTGTGGAACCTGAAGCCCCTGGTAGATGTATCGATGTAGGCAGCAGTAACAAGGAAGAAGCTGAATGAGTATCAGAGTTGGGGCAATCAACCAGCGCAGGAGGAAGCAGGGCCGGCAAGAGGGGACATTGCAGGAAGAGATTCAGAAGGGAGATTCAAGCAATGCAGAAGCCAGGATTTACTGCCGGGTTCCCCAGGTCTTTCCAGGACACGGCAGAAAGTCAACTTCATGGCTTGAAAGGAGAGTAGCTGCTACCTATTTTGTTATGACTTGACTTAGGGATGTGGCCTTGGAAAGATGAGATATAGAGTAACTCTAATACTTTTTCTAAGCTGCTTCATCAAAGACATTTTCCAACAGTGAACTAACAGTCCTTTTCTCTTCTTATTACAATACATTTTTATTCAAAGTAAAGAAAGTGGGTTAACAAGGTAAACAAAAGGGTTGGAAAACATAAACAGTCACAGGAAAAGCAAAAGCATCTTTTTTACATTTATACAGAGATAATCTTATTGGATATCACTGCAAAATTACACAACAGTTACATTAAAAAGATCTCCTGTCAACAAACCACCAGTTTAATACACAGAGGTGGAAAAGTGTAAATGGGTATGGTGTAAATAAGGAGGGATGATGTAGGTTGGGGGATCCACATCAAGAAGGAAATGGAAATGTGGAACAATGAGCGGACCATGGGTCCCAGGTAATTTCAGAGACGTGAGGTGTGTCTTTGAGAGTACACGTAAGCTTATCGTTGATCCTAATCCAGTTCAGTTTTTGTTGGGGCTAACGGAATGGATGCCAATTTCCAAGCCTATGCCAATTCATTTCTGGCTGCCAGCAGCACATAGTTGAAAAATTTCTTAGTATGTTTCATCAAAAGTATGTCGATTTTACTGAGAAGGGCACTCTCTACGTTGGGGGAGATGGGACTTTGTATTATTTGGGAAATGAGATCAAAGGTTTTTCCCCAGAATTCTTGTGCAACCGGGCAAGACCACCAGATGTGTTTCATGTCCCCTACACCTGAGCAACCTCTTAAACATAACTTTGAGGATCCCGGGAAGCTCCAGGCAATCCTGGTAGGCACCAAGCGCATTATAGTTTTGTAGTTCAGTTCAATAAAGCTTACATTGAGAGAGATCTTTGGTAGGCTGAGGGCTACTTCAATCCACTTCTCCAGCTCCCATGATGGATGTAGATCCTTTTCCCAAGCTTTAATGTATGGTAGGTAGTTTGGAGGTGGGGACTGATAGGGCAGAGTAAATAATTGATATCTGCCCGGAGGAATCTGCTAACCTTTTACAAGTATTTTCAAAAGTTGTTTTGCAGTAAGGGGGTTTTACCCTGGGACATTTTAAAAGTTACAAAGAGTGAAGCTGGGCATAACCAAAGTATTCAGAGGGGGGTATTTGCAAAGTTTGAATTACATGATTTAAATTGTTTTCCTACCAAAAATTAGGTCTCCCACCCTGTTAAATCCATGATCACTCCACCATTTAAACTGATGGGGTGAAACACCTGGCCGGAACTCAGGGTTCCCCCAAAGCGGAGCAAGGGGCGTCTAAGGCGAGCTAATGTTAGTAAGGTGTTTCATTTTGTCCCACACCAACAGAAAATTTTGAAGAGAGGGCATGTGATCTTAGGTCTGTTACGAGAGGAAACCCACATTAAGGAGGCCTTTTCTAGAACAAAGTCGGATGGGCTTCTATGTCTACCCATTGGGGTTTGTGAAATAGTAGAGTGGTGAGGAAGAGTTGTGCAACCTGGGCAGCTCTATGATAATGTCTGAAGTTAGGAAGTCCCTGAGCCTTGAGGGTTAGCATTGTGGCACGGTTGATCCTGCTCCCTTTGCGGCCCCAAATGAACTTGATCCAAGGATCTACGTGGGACTTGATAGGAAGCCTTCAAAACAAGTAAAGAACCCTAGGCAAAATGATTATTTTAATTGAGGCCACCCTTCCAATCCAAGATGGTGGGTGGACGACTATCTGTTAAAATCTGCAAAAATGTATTTAAACAGCGAGCCATGAATCTGAATAAAAAAGCTGGAGAGGATCGGAAGTCAGCTTAATCCCCAGATATGGTAAAGAATCATCAAAAATCATCAATTTTGCCACTCCAACGCGAAAGCCTGTTGCAGAGTAGAAACAGTAGTCTGATCTAGAATATTATTCATGGCCATCAATTAGGAGTGGTTTACCTGTAAAGTGGAGAGGTCAGCGAAATGTTTGAGCTTTTCTGTTCTTATGTAGGCTCATGGCCTGACCGTGAACCGACTCAAAGACACCAACTCCAGAAGCTTAACCCTATCAGGTAAGATGTTTTATCTACATAAGGCAAAAGGGAAGGGATAGTAGTTAAATCAAAGGTGGGGGGCCTGGCAAAAGAGCTCTCTCTTGTGTGGCTGGCATAATTCCATATCAGGCAGCTATGCATTTGCTATGCTCCCCTCTGAAGAGGCCCAAAATGTGCCAAGAAAATATTCCCAAAGTCATTACACTACCAGCACCAGCCTAAAACTGTTTAAACGGTTGATCAAGAGGTTGACAAGAGTATCTTAGGAGAAAAATTAGTCAAAGCTGTGATCTATTCTGTAAGGATATACAGTGAAAAAAGTAGTGCTCAGCTGATGGGATAAAAAAAAAAGTTACAAACTATTTATATAGCATATTTCATATTGAGCCAAACGTATGTTTATGTTTTACTTTTAACATTCTATATTTAACTTTTTTTGCAGGAATAAAAAAGGCGGAAACATATATTCATCAAATAAAAAAAATATATTTCACAACATTGAAAATTTACACTCATGAGGGAAATAAAGGGAATATATTACAGCACATGCCTTGCTGAAGGGGAGTATTGTACTCAACTGCAACATTTAACAAGGTCACCAAAAAATTAGACAAAAAAAAGAGAGAAAAGAAAATGAATGGAAAAGGGGATTTAGTTGGGGGAGGATAAGACCAGGAAAGAGGTATAGGGCTGGTTGGTATGAATTAGCATATGATTGCCTATGTAGTGCAGGCTTCTACAGGGAGAGAGTGTGGTCTGGACTGTTAGATCAGTTCAGCAGATTCTACAGATTGTCTACAGTAGAACTACATACCAGTTTTTTTTTTTTTTTTTAGCCTTGACTTCAAAAAGGAAAAAGCAGACAATACTACTAAACATTCAGTTTCAGGATATGGGGTAACTGAAACGTGTATGTGTCAAAAAGCTGTATGCATTGGATTGTTACTGAGCATACACAGGTTTCTTGTTTTGCTGAACTTTATTACACAAATTGATTTATTAAACTGGAAACCATATATTTTATTAACAGGGTTATAGCTTAATTAAACCTAAGTATTGAAAGGTGGCAGTAACTAACATGCAGCAGATCACAGCTGCGACAGACTAAAACAGGCCTGCCCCTTTTATTTGTTTATTTTTTTTTTACCTTCCAGACTCACTTATGCAATCCCTGCCAATTTAAATATAAACAGTTCACAGTATATTGGTGTGGTGGTCAGTGGGAAGAATGCCTCCTAATCTGATGGCGAGTAGAAAAGAATGCCATACCTACGGATAGCCAAAACGATATTTGGTGTCTGTGATAACTGACTTAAAAGGCACTGATTGGTCATTGCTCTAGGAACCCCTAAAACCTCTGGAGGAACCCTAGGGGTTCCCAACGCAGTTTGGCTCTTGCCCTTTCTCATTTTCCTGCCGGTGTTCAAAAGGGTGCTACCACTTGCAGGTATTGATTGGGATGATTTATTTTTAAAAAATAGTTAAAAACTATTGGTGACAAACTAAAAATGTTTAAAGTGCAGTTTCAGGTTGTTTAGTGCACACTTTGATGAATATTATTACAAATATTTAGACTACCTTTTTTTATGCAATTTGTTCTGAACACAGAGATCTCAAATAGAGATTATTAGCCTATTTGGCAGCTACAGTCCTTGATGTGTTGATATGTGGCAAAATTGCCAAAAAGTAGCCAGAGATTATATCTAAGTATTCAACTGCATACCAAGCCAAAAAACGAGAGATCTAATTTAATTTAAAAGGGTCTTTCTAAATCATAAGGTAAAACCCTTTTCTTTGAGCCAAAAAAGGAACACAGACACCCACATGCCTCCACTCATGAGCATAAACAGAATGGTATGAGCTGTTTTCTTCAACTGGCTCTAAAAAAAAGGATTTTAGGGTTTTACAAATCCTAAAAATGTTTTTATTTGAATTGGAGGAAAAAGGTTTAGCAGTCAGTTTTTGAGTCTGCTTCCATTAAGAGAGATGTGTGCTTCGAATTCTGGACACATTCTTCATAATAGCCTTAAGAGTCAAGCTCTTGTCCTTTAGCCAATGCAAATCAGGCACCAACCATGGTTTGTAAAGCAACATTAAGTCAGAATAGAGGGAAGGGCTCACCAGTGAGAAATTAATTTCTTTTGTTACACAGGTTGAAAAAAAGTTAATCATGTTCAACCACTAGGGAAATAAAATTACTATAAACTAGCATATGCTAGAATTAACCCTATGTACATATTTGATCCAGAGAAAGACAAAAAAACCCCTATAAAGAATGGTTCAATATCCTCCAACGGGAAAAAATCCTTTCTAATCCTGCAAGGCTATCTGATGTTCCCAGGATTAAAAATCTCTAGTGTTTTTAATTTTAAACTTTAATACCCAGTTATATTCTGTGCTTCTAGAAAAGCAACCAGCCTTTTCCTAAAGCAATCTTTAGAACAATCTAAAGCTACTTCCTGAGGGAGCCCACTCCACATTTTCACAGACCTTTCTGTGAAAAATCCCTTTCTTAAGCAGAGATTAAACTTCTTTTCCTCCTGACGCAAAAAGTGCCCTCTTGTCCTTTGCAAGAAGCTTAAAGTGAATATTTGTGAAGTGAGTTCTCTATATGGAATACTTATATTTTTATATAGGGTGATCACATCCCCCCCCCCCCTTTAAACGCCTCTTCTCAAAGGTGAATAGATTTAGTTCAGCTAATCCCTACTCATGGCTGAGCTCCTCTATTCCATCTTCAGTTGCCCTTCTCTGCACTCTCTCCAGGTCCACAATATCCTTTTTCTGGTATACACAGGAAATGAGGAAATCAAAAATGCACATCTTGCCCAAAGCTGTTCAATGAGGCAGCTTCCTATAGTAGCCCAAGTGATCAACCTACTTTTAAAGCGAGTCTTAAAAGGGCTAGCTCTGAATAAATGCCAGCAGTGCTAGACTTAAGTCATCTGCATCTGCAGACTAGCTCCACAACATATGGTCCACTTGGTCGAATGTAAGGTTCAGTTGAGCAGCATCAGCTCCTACCGGGAATTTCATCAAGTTTTCATGGCTTTTAAGGCAGTTCAGCAATGGGCAAGAATCAGCAGGAAAAATTAGGAAAAACAAGCGATGATACTGATCATGGGAAATAGGATCCTTCTGGTCTTCGTAACTCCAGTGGCTCGGTGTAGACAAAAGAGGGGCCCAACACAGAGGGTGCTACATGCAACCTCCAACACATATATAGTAGGCAAACAGGTTAGTGCAAAGCCCCAATCTACCTCTCTATAGAGCTCTAATAAGTTATCCTCCCTCTCTTGAGGCACCTTGCAAGCTTCTAAGTGTCATCATGATGGGCTCAGATTTCAAATCATACAACAAATTTTGACCTACATGTGAAACATAGTTACATAATAGGTTAGGTTGAAAAAAGACATCCAAAGTTCATCCAGTTTACCACTAGGGAAATAAACATATCCCAGATGTAAAACCCTATGGACATAGTTGGTCCAGAGGAAGGCAAAAATAAACCCCTGGTACAATTTGCTTCAACAGGGGAAAAAAATTCCTTTCTGATTCCATGAGGCAATCAAATGTTCCCTGGATCAACAGTCACTGTTATTTTTTCTTTAAAGCCTTGATACCCAGTTATATTTTGTGCTTCTAGAAAAGCATCCAGCTTTTTCTTAAAGGAATCTATAGTAGTTGCTGAAATTACTTTTTGAGGGAACTGATTCCTTATTTTCACAGACCTTACAGTGAAGAATCCCTTCCTTATCCAGAGCTTAAAAACTTGTTTTCCTCCAGGCACAAAAAATGCCCCCGTGTGCTTTATAATGATCTCAAAGTGAATAACTGGGAAGACAGTTCTCAATATGGACCATTTATATATTTATACAGGATGATCATATCTCCCTTAAACATTTCTTCTCAAGGGAGAATGGATTCAGTTCAGCTAATCTCTCCTCATAGCTGAGCTACTCCATTCCTTTTATTAGTTTAGTTGTCCTTCTCTGCACTCCCTCCAATTCCACAGTGACCTTTTTGTGAACAGGTGCCCAAAACTGGACTGCATATTCCAGATGAGGTCTGACCAATGTTTTGTACAGGGGCAAGATTATGTCTTGATTTCTGCAGTCCATTCCTTTTTGATACAAGAAAGTACTTTACTAGCTTTAGATATTGCAGCTTGGAATTGCGTGCTGTTATTAACTCTTTGATCTACCAGACCCCCCAGATACTTTTCAATTTCTGATTCCCCCAAATGTATTCCCCCTAGACAGTATGAAGCATGCATGTTGTTATCCCCCAAGTGCATAACTTTATATTTATCTATATTAAATGTCATTTGCCATCTGGCTGCCAATTAAACGATACATCCAGGTCGATTATAGACATCCTGTATGGAATTAACCACCTGGGCGTTACACTGATGTCTAGATTTCTGTACCAAAAGCGTTACACTGTTTTTCATGAATTTTTTTTTTAAATTGTAGACCTGTAACTTACAGAAATATGTCCAAACAAGGGTCTAGTAGATATCATGAATATAAAAAATGTTTGAAACACACAATCATGTAAAAAAAAAAAAAATACTTTTAATAAAATTAAAATACACAAAAATAAGCTTAAACAAGAATACATAAATAAATGAAAAATACTGAAAATGCGATAATTCGGTATACTGTATAGTAATATATTTTTCTAAAACACCTCCCTAGTGTCCAACGTCACATACCTATAGACAAAACCACATAAATATATTTTGTATTATTTTGTATTGGATTGGATACAGAACTTTGTATTGAATCAAATACAAAATATTTGAATTTCCCGCTATGACCCCCATCGATGGGCGCGCATGCACGGACATCATCAGGAATCGCCGAGGGACGCGTACGCGAACGCCGGGTATTCTAATTCTTTCCAAACTTCTGTACTTACATGCAAAAAGTGTTAAATTTTTTGCATGGAAATTTATTTTAGATTGTAGGCTATAATTCACCGAATTACTCAATTATTACTTATAATTCACCAAATTACCGCATAACTCGCCGAAATATGTCCAAAATTTTAGAAATTTAATAATAAATTTTTTTTTTATAAAACATAAAAAAAAACTTTAAAAAAAGTTCGGGCAACACAGAGTTTAGTGTCATCTGCAAACACAGAAATGGTACTTTTAATCTCAAACTCTATATCATATATAAGATGTTACACAGTTAAGGTCCCAGCACTGAACCCTGGGGTATACCACTAATAACCTTAGACCATTCAAAGTATGAATCATTTATCACTACTCTCTGGCTGCGGTCCTTAAGCCAATTCTCTATCCATTTACAGATTGACTTTTCTAAACCTATTGCTCCTAATTTGCATATTAACCGTCTGTGGGGTACTGTATCAAATGCTTTAGCGAAGTACAAGTACACTATATCCACTGTCTACCTGTTTACTTATTCCCTTATAAAAAGAGAGTAAATTTGTTTGACAACTTCAGTCTTTCTTGAAGCCATGCTAACTATCACTCATAATAATATTTTCTAGCAGAAACTCCTCTATGTGGTTCTTTATCAAAATCTCTTGGACCTTTCCAACTATGGATGTTAAACTAACCGGTCTGTAATTACCTGGTAATTACTTTGCTTCTTTTTGAAGATAGAAACCACATTGGCCTTACGCCAATACATTGGTACCATGCAAGTGACTAAAGAGTCTCTAAAAATTATAAATAATGGCTTTGAAATAACAAAGCTCAGCTCTTTGAGGACACATGGATGTAGTTCATGGGGTCCTGGTGCTTTGTCAACTTTAATTATGCCCAAATGTTTCTCAATCATATCAATGTTGAGCCATTGTGACTCATTAAAGGCAGTGACATTGCTATTATGAATTTGGACTTGAGCTCTGCCATTTTCCTTTGTGTACACAGGCCTCAAAAAAGTGTTTAGTAAATCTGCCTTTTCTTTATCCCCAAATACCAACCCAGGGACATCCTTTAATACATAGGCAGATCTGATCCTTTTGCTAATAATATATTTTTTTAATTAGGGAGGGGGGGGTTGCCTTACTTTCCTTTGCAATCTGTCTTTTCATTTTAAAGCCACAACTGATAATTTTAGCCTCCTAAACTTATTACCCATTGGAATATATTTTTCAGTGTGCTTTTGTAGAATAGACTTGAAACATTCCCATTTCTGTTCTGTGTTCTTTGAGAACAGTCCCAGTCACAGAGAGCTGCCGTTAATGTTTGGAAAATTGTCTTAAAATTAAATGTTTTTATCTTTCCTGTTTTTGCTTCCTGTTTACAGCTTTCATTAAATGAAATTAAATTATGGTCACTGCTACCCAGATTCTCTTTTATATTCCACTTGAATATAAGCTCTGCATTGTTAAAGAGAACTAGGTCCAGCAGAGTATCATTTCTAGTTGGGGCTTCTATAAACTACCATAAATTTATCTTGTATTAAATTCACAAATTTCCTCCCTTTTGCTGTTCCTGTAGTGCCATTACTCCACTCAATGTCAGGTAGTTGAAATCTCCAAGGATTAAAACATTTCCTTTTTTTGCTGTTTTTTCTGTCTGTGCTAGTAGTTGATTCTCTATTACTTCCTTAGCACTGGGGGGCCTAGTGCAGGCTCCATAATTAATTGTGTATTGTACATCCCCACATTCAACTCCACCCATAATGCCTCAAACCTCATTGCTTGCTCCATCAACAATTTCTTCTTTCACATTCACTTTTAGATCACTTCTCACATACAGAGGGACACCACCGCGCTTTCATTTGACACTGTTTTTACAAAAGAGAGTATAACCAGGAGTAATGACAGCCCAGAGGACATTTACCACTCAAAAATGACTGAACTAAGAAAACTTAAGAGACACGACAGATGATATTGATGATGATAACCACATGACTCCCTCAAAAAGAAATCAGCAAAACACTATAAGAGTTTGAGAAATACCTGAATTTATAGAGTTAATCTCTATTCCTGTCATATTTAATAGTCTTTTAAATAAACCTAAGGTATGAACATATGAACGAATGAACAAAAAAATCAACAGAGCTCATAGAGTTTTGGGGCCTGAAGACACACATTCTGTCTGTCCTTTTGATAAATAAGCCATAATGAGGGTGGCCAAGTTGCAAGACACTTTTAATGGAACTCCAACTGCAGCTTGACATGTCTAAGCACACTTTATCCTCAAAATGTGCTCTCTGGCCCATCCTGCAAGCACCGCAAACAACCAAGAACACATGGGGCTTCTCTTTCAACTGATAGACTATTGTGAAGACAAGTCAGCATCTTTCCATCATCCTGGGGACTTGCCTAAACATCTGGGCACTCCTAAATGACGGAAATGCCAATTACAGAACTGGCCTATGCAACCCTCTCTTTTGACTGCTTCCGTGCATCCTCAGCGGCAGACACAGACATACAAATTTCCCCATCTACCCCCAGGGACTCTGTTGGTGGATACCATTTCTAATTTTGTTATTTTTCTACTTACACACATATGTCCTTTCTTTCAGATCATGTCTGGCTCTGCTGTTTCTCCTCATAAATGCCTAAAGAACCCCGATTTATTTTGTTATATCTGTGGCAGTTTCACCATTCCCAGTCAAAGGGCGAACGCCAGCACATTTGTAGAGAAAGCCTATTTGGCATATTTCAAAGTTAAACTTAGTGATCAAGATAAGTCTTGGGCCCCTCATAAGGTGTGCAAACAGTGTGTTGAGGGTTTACAGATGTGGACAAATGAAACACGTGATAAGATGCCAATGGTTATACCTTTGGTTTGGCGAGAGCTAGGAGATCATTTCAGTGACTGGTACTTTTGTATAGTGAAAACTTTAGGATATAACAAGAAAAATAAATGTAACAGAGTATCCTAGTCTACCATCGGCTATACGCCCAGTGGCTCATCCAGATGAAATCCCAGTGCTGGTTTTCGTTACACTACCCTCTCTTCAAGAACATGATTATGGTGATGAATTAGGTGGCAACAATAATAAGGAGTTTGAAAATGAAGAGGACTCTGTTCGTAAGAGATTTGATCAGCATGAGTTGAGTGATTTGGCACGTGATTTGGGACTACTGAAGAAGGCTTCAGAACTCCTAGCATGAAGACTGCATGAGAAAAACTTACTTGAAAAAGAAACAAACTTAGTGTACTTTCGAACCAGAGAAATTGCATTTCTGCAGTACTTTGGAACTAACAGTGGCTTTGTGCAGTGCCATAACACACCTGGTTTAATGGAGGAATTGGGAATTCCAATCTATAACTCAAATGAATGGCGACTATTCATCGATAGTTCAAAGCGGAGGTTAAAGTGTGTCCTCCTTTACAATGGCAATATATTTGGGTCAGTCCCAATAGGCCATTCAGTTTCTCTTTGTGAAGAATATGCAGACATAAAGAGAATCATTGAGTTGTTGCAATATCACCAACACAATTGGGTCATCTGGTTTGACCTTAAAATGGTATGCTTCCTTCTTGGTCAGCAACGCGGATACACCAAGAATCCCTGTTATCTGTGCATGTGGGACAGCAGAGTTTGTGAGAGGCATTGGGTGGAAAGGAATTGGCCTCCAAGATCTGCCCTAAAACCAGGGGATCCAAACATTCTACATGAGCCATGTGTTGATAGAAAGATTATAATTTTCCCGCCTCTGCACATGAAACTGGGTCTGATGAAGCAGTTTGTTAAAGCTTTGATTCAGCAGCTCATTAAAGATGAACATTTCATCAGGACAATGTCAGAAGTCGAAAAGAATGCTTGGTTATCATTCAAAGCCATTGTCAAGGACCTTCTTGGAAACACACAAGAATATAATTACACAGAAATTGTCCAGAAACTCTTGCACAGCTACAAAATGCTTGGTTGCAATATGAGCATCAAGGTCCAACTTTCTAACTTCCCGGAAAACCATGGTGCAGTCAATCATGAGAAAGGTGAATGATTCTACCCAGATTTGAAGGTCATGGAAGGACGGTATCAGGGTAGATCGGATGTACATATGATGGCTGACTATTGTTGGAGCATCCGTCAGGATTGTCCTAACACTGAACACTCCAGGAAAAGCTTTAAGCGTAAATTTTTACCTTGACCGCTTACCCGATTTATTTTCAAATGTTTTACTGTAAAAAGAAATGTTATAGAGTAACCATAAATCCTTTGTATGAACAAAAGAAATTTAAATAAACAGTACATTCAAGTTATTTCAATATTTTTACATTGTATGTAAAATTTGTATGTTTTTTGACTTAAATTGAGGGTACCCTGTATTGTAAAAACTGGACGTGAAAGCAAAAAACTGGGGTCATTTTTGGATTCACCACCCAAAAATTAGAAAAAAACAGGTGTAAGATCTAACTCAACAAAAAATGCGTTCCCCAGTGTAATTAGTGATGGCAATTCTTATGTAAACTCCAATACCCAGGTTACAAGATTGTATCGGGCACTAGGGCCCAAACTCGTCACGTTTCGCAGAACCTGTATGCTTTATCAGGAGTATTGGAACATAGGATGTACACTAGAATTTTCTTTAAAAAAGAGGAAAAAAGTTTTCAAATATCAAAATATTGAGATATTGGGTTATCTTTATATATACCAATATTTGCACAATACATGATACCAAAAGAAATCAAACTTGCAATAAAAATGCATGTTCATTGAACAAAGTAATGGTGGCTCACATTACCCTGGACCAGGACTGGAATCGCTTAGGCCACAGCAGCTAGCAAAATAATTATTAAAGGATAAATAAACCAAGAAAAAATAATAAAAAGATTATGAATAGCAAAAGAAAAACTGGTATCTTTGCCTGTATGATTTATATGTGCTGTATGTCTACTCTATAAAGAACACAAGAAGAAGTGGAGTTTATTGGATAATTAATTTTCTCAGCATAATAATAGTGTTGTAATTCTATCAGATAAAGGTAAGTATCTAAAAAATTTAAATAAAAAAATCCTGTGTATCTGCCTAGCATACTAAATATGTGGATGACAAAAATCTATTTAGTTCCATTAAATAAAACACTAACCTTAAATAACAAGGATAAAAGATATGTTTCCCCTTCCTCAAAAATTCTCACATCCAAGTACATATCATATAAAGTCTTAAGAAAAAAAAAAAAAAAAAAAAATAAAAGGGAAACCAAGGGTTATTCCAAGACAGGTTTAAATCATTTCAGCTGTGTTCCCAGGGAGCAGAAACTTGGATTTTGCTACCAAAATCCAAAAAGAAGCTAAAGTTGAGGTAAAGATGCCCTGTGCTGCATAATGTGGCTATTAGGCAGTTCCTTCAGGTCCAGCGTGTAGTGGGACCCGTCAGTGTCCTCTCTCCCTTGTGTCTTTTATGTGAAGATGCCCCCTCCCCCCTGGAGGAGGGGTAAACCAGAAGTGGACAGCCACAGAGTGTTGGAATGCAGCAGTTGGTGGATAGTCCATGCGTCATAAGGTAAATTCAGGACTAATCCAGATCTTATGATGTTGCTGCCATGGACCTTCTCTCCATTATGCTCCTTGCACTATTTCTTCATAGTTCATTTAAGTATGTAACCCAATTTCCACTAGTGCACCTACCGTATTTTTATACATTTTACTCATGTTCGATTACTGAGTGCATTTCATTACCTTTTATGATTGATTGGCTCAATAAATCTTTTTGAACTGTACTAACTAATATAAATTGTACATTGTGACAATTTTACTGTATGACTTATGCCGTTTTAATGATTACTTGTGTTACCCAATTATCTACTTAAGATAAATAAATTCTGGATGCATCATGCAGACCCACTCCAAAGTACAAAATGCTTAGTTGGACTTCTGGTTCTGGCGCCTGATGTCGTAGACGCGCGGAAAGGAGCTCTGTCCTGATTTACCCCCACACTCACAGACATTGAACCCAGTGAACGACTACATGTTGAAAAGACACAAGAACAGAAAACTGGACAAGTATCTGACCGGCCCCGAGGCCCGGGACAGACGGAAAAGCCTCTTCAAGACCGGCAAGCGTGTCCAAGATTTTTGACGCGAAAGAGTAGACAACAGCAGCACACACAGAAAGCGAGCCAAGGCCAGAAGACCTGATCGTAGATTACAACTAAGTGGCTAAGGCAGTGGCCAGGCACTTTAAGGAGGATGTATCAAAAATTGTATTGCATACCCCCCAGCTGCATCTACAAAAAAAACAGGAACAGCTAACAAAGAAAGTACACGATACAAGGGAGTTGGAACAACGAGTGGACATAGTGGAAAATCCTGCCGCACAAGACTCTAAATGGATTACACCCATGTCCACCCAGTTGGTGGCTCTTGCAGAAAAGGTGCGGACTTGGGGGAACAAAGCTCGTAGGAACAACCTAAGAGTTATAGGATTCCCTGAGCATGTGAGTACCAAAGATCTGTTATACCTATCCACAGTAGTAATCCTGCATGCCCTGAATATAACATCACCCTGCAAGGTAGAAAAAGTATATTGAATTGGCCCCATGCTCACTGACAGCTCCAAAGACCTAGCAGTTAGTGCATGCTATTTGGATTTGGCTGATCACCAACATATTCTATAGGCCTTTCGCGCAAAACGAGACCGGGTGGCAGTAGGGCATAAATTTGTTAAATTCACGGATTACTCTGGAGAACGGTTACTAAAATACTAAAATATGAAAGGCGTTTCCTCTGATCTTTCAAACATTGGCACATCATAAAAAAAAATCATGCTAATGTACCCAGCAACAATCAAAATAATGCTGCAAGGAGACATACCAATGATGTTAAAAGCTCCCAAAGAGGCCATCAAGTATGTGATGTCCATTAGACAATAGAACAACCACTGAGCATGATGATTAACAACAAACCGCTATACAACAATGAGATCAATATGGTTCACCAAGACTACTTTCGCATAACTCAACTCCCAAGGAACTGATAGAAAACGGTGAAAGAAATAGTATAGTTCGCTGGTTCAGACAGGCAATATTACCCATAAGGTCTAAAAACTTGAGACGCTATCAGTAAGAGATCCAGTAATCAGGAGTAATACCTCCAGACAAAATCTAGGTTACGGCACTCACCATCCCGGAAAAAAAGAAGACAAACAAAACATAAATATTGTTCAAATTGTTTGCGTATGTTTAAATAGCAAACCCCATTCCCTTTACTTTTGTAACCCTCAACTAGGGCCAACATATAAATCAGGATCTGAGGATGGTTAAGGGGCTCCTTGGGTCTACATGATGGACAAACTCTCAAAAACGTTAAGTAGTACCATTCTGAAAACAGTTCCAGTAAGGTTGGGATATTGGAGCATCCAGACCCCCCTCCATTTCATTACAACCAGTCACACAGTTAACAAAAGAGATCAGTAAAGTAAAAGATGTAACATGAATCTAGGAATTGTGACATGGAATGTTAAAGAGCTCCGGGTGCCCTAAAAAAGTACTAAGTCATCTTCACAAGATGAAAATTGATATTGCGCCATCTTCGAGACCCATCTTTGAGAAAAGGAATTCAATCTCCTACCCACATTTTGGGTAGGGATGGCGACTGGATCCCTGTGATTGGTAGCAAAGCAGGGACTCTTATTTTGCTACACAGGAACCTCCCCAGTACAGTGATACAGCAGTCCGCTCATATGAATGAAGGCAGATGGGCGACTATCCCACTTGCTATGACAATGGCTGTCAATCTGGAAGATCCACGGCCCCAACGCTCAAAATCTTTTTATGCAGGGATGACACAAAGAATTGTATTGCAGGCGCCTCAAAATTTGGTGGACAGAATGTGTCCACAAAGTCAAGAGGTGATACCACAAGAAAATTATGCCACCTTACAAGGTTTACTTCTGATGTCCCATAGACTCCCTCCACAGATTTTCTATGGGATTAAAATCTGGAGATTGGCTAGGCCACTCCAGGACCTTCATGTGCGTCTTCTTGAGCCACTGTTGCCTTGGCCGTGTGTTTTGGGTCATTGTCATGCTGGAATACTCATCCACAACCCATTTTCAATGCCCTGGAGTGGAGTTGATGCCAAAGAGCTCAATTTTGGTCTCATCTGACCACAACACTTTCACCCAGTTCTCCTCTGGATCATTCAGATGTTTATTGGCAAACTGCAGACGGGCCTGTACATGTGCTATATTGAGCAGGGAGACCTTGGGGGATCTGCAACATTTCAGGCCTTCACGGCCCAGTGTGTTACCAATTGTTTTCTTGGTGATTATGGTCCCAGCTGCCCTGAGATCATTGACAAGTTCCCCCCGTGTAGTTCTGGGCTGGTTCATCACCGTTCTAATGATCATTGATCATTGCATCTTGCATGGAGCCCCAGACCGAATGAGATTGACAGTTATTTTGTGTTTCTTCCATTCGCGAATTATCGCGCCAACTGTTGTCAAATTCTCACCAAGCTGCTTGGCGATAGGCTTGTAGCCCAGTCTAGCCTTGTGTAGGTCTACAATCTCATCCCTGACATCCTTGGACAGCTCTTTGGTCTTGGCCATGGTGGCTAGTGGCTGGAATCTGACTGATTGCTTCTGTGGACAGGTGTCTTTTATACAGATACTGCAACAAGCTTGGATTAGGAGCACTCCCTTACAGAGGGTGCTCCTATTCTCAGCTCCTTACCTGCATACAGTGAAGACACCTGGACGCCTGAAATCTTGCTGGTTGATAGGGGATCAAATACTTATTTGACTCATTACAATGCACATCAAGCGCTGACTTTTGAGCACCGGGGTTTTAAGGGTTCTTTTGGTGTTATTCTGTGCCTCACAGCTACAATAAACCTACCATTACAATTAGACTGGTCATTTCTTTGTCGGAGGGCAAACATACAAAGTCAGCAGGGGATCAAATACTTCTTTCCCTCACTGTACAAGGTATACGTAACTGGAGGGATGCAAATGTCTTCAGCTATGGTAATAATTAGGGGAAACTCCTGGCAAATCTAACAAAAAAGCTAAAAAGGCAATGGCTAAACCAATACTAAATCTAACAAAAAAGCTAAAAAGGCAATGGCTAAACCAATACGTTGGAAAAACAAAGAGCGGGAGATTTAATCTGAGCCAGACAAAGTTAATGACATTTTTAGGCAATATTATGAAACCTTTAACTCAGCACAAACAACAGAGGAAGGCAGGGGACAGAAATTTTTAGATAAAATAAAAGGAGGCGGTAAAAGTAAACGTGACGAGGTGCAAGAACCGTTAATGAGAATGTATATCAACATCCTCTTTGATAAAAAAAAATGCCTATCCACCGGCTCGTAGGCATATATAAAATTGATCCCGAAGAAAGATAAGGACCCTCTAGATGCCGGATCGTTTAGACCTATATCACTCCTAAATTTAGACATCAAAATCATGTGTATGATATTGGCGAATAGACTAGCACCCCTAATGTCTATTTCCCCATTACAAACAAGTTTTGTGATGGGCTGCAATAAATGTCTGTAAAATTAAATGACGCTTCTCTGCTGTCCTTAGCGCGGAGAAAGCATTAGATAATCCGAGCTGGAAATGGCTGTATATGGTGATAGAGATTGGAATGATGGGATCTTTCTAGATTTCATCAAGACTATGTACACAAACCCTAAAGCCCAAATAATTTTATACGGACCACCTTCAAGACCATTCTAATTGTGAAAAGGCACTGTGAAAAGGCACTCGCCAGGGGTGCCCCATCTCAAAGGCACTCGCCAGGGGTGCCCCATTCAATATTTCTATGGAATCACTACTGCGTTCTTTGTGGAAGTCACCACTATTTCATGAAGCCCGAATAGGTAAATGTGAGGTCAGAACTTGGAGGCTGAATGGAAGAAGATAGAGCAAGGATTCATACAAATTATTTGGAGAAAAGGTAGACCTAGAATTCAGTTAACAAAACCTTAATGACCAAAAATACATTTAGGTGTCAATTCTGCAAATTTAATATTGTATAACTTTTTTTCTTTTTGCATTTAGGCAGATATTTAAGAGATTGGATGAATTCCATGTCTTAAATTCCCTATCAAAATTAGAGTTCTCTTCCAAAATTAGTCTTTATCTGCAAACTACAATTCGAGAATTTCCCTTTCACATTAAACAGAATCTGGTACTCAGAGATACAATTATCACGTGGTGGGAACCAAATAAATTAGAAGGCTCTCCCGGCCAGCTTACACTGGGAATGCCTATAATATCCTCTACAACCTTCTCCCCAGGGTAGAGAATCGCAAGTATACCAGACCTGGGCTACCAGAACATAGGACTATGCACATTACTCATACTTCACCCAAGTGCTGGCAGTGGAGGCTTAATTAGTCACCTTTCTCTGAGACCTCCTTTCAGATTTTTCCTAAGAATTACCACTTTTTTTTCTTCAAAATAGCAATCCTTTATCGTCTGGGAAGCTCATAAAACAGTAATTAGGAGGTGCTAGACGAAAACGTCCATTGACCTGTAATAGGTGAATTTTTCCAGCCCTTTTGCTTTGGTCAGAGAGCATCCAAATATCAGAAGGTAGCTGCTTATGAAGACAATCTTATGTTAGTGATCAACAATCAGATTATTTCATTGCTTACCTTACTGCAAGAACTCACCAAATATTTGTCCCTCTCCAATTTTAGGGTTAACTTCTCAGAGGCACAGGCTCTAAATGTCTCACTTCCATTGGCCCTACAGAAGCTGTTAAGTCAATCACTTTCTTTTAAATGTTCTGAGGGGGACCAATAAATCTTTAGGTAAAATATTTTTGATCTGTCTTGAGTATTGAAATTTGCCCTGATTTCATTGCTAGTTATATCCTTTTTCTCTAAATAAAGAATGTTAAAAAGCTAAACTAAGTTGGAATTTGAAGCTCCGTTTACACTTTTGGCATGTCTTTTATTCTGGCATAAACTGCATCACCCCAGGCTGGTCAGACACATTAGACTATCCTAGTCAGGTCAATCAAGATGACCAAAGACCACAAGGAGGAAGTGCAAAAAGAAGAAAATGGAAGCACCCTGCAAGGAAATGGGAACAGGTAACACAGGGTTTAGCTCTATGTCAGGCTCAGAAAAGTCCACAAAAGTAAGAGGGCAAATATAAACCTTCTGTCAGTACATCATCAGTGAAAGAACACGAAGGTTGCCATCAATGAGCCGTAAAAATTAGTAGCAAGCAAACCAACCAACTGTGACTAGATTTCCACTATTACACTATTGTTGATGCCTATTTTGGTACTTGCTAAGGAAAACTTTCCTTAGCATTTAATAGATTTAATAGTAATTAGACAACTGTTCCAGGTAAAAAAAAAAACGCAACAAGCTTCACTTAAATGATAATACTGTACATTTCTCCAAAGCTTTGTTTTGTAACAATGAAAATAGAATTTTGTCTCTCTGAGCCTTGCATTAAACTGTTTCAGACATAGCCTTAACATCACTGGTGAGGCACAAAAAATAGTCTTATGGCAGCCCTAAAAAATAATTAAGCCTAGGATTGATATTAAAAAGGGGGTTCAAGAGAAATTCAAAATGGTTTTTTGGTGATCTTTTCTAAGCTTCTGAAAGAGCGTACTGAGCTCGGAGCCATTACTCTACTGACTTGACTTGTGCATGTTAATCCACACTATCCCACCACTGCTCAGCAATCATTCCAATGGCCAGGGGCCTATGCACTGACCCAAGGAACTCAGAAAGCAAGGTCTTAAAAAGGAACCTGCCATCACAGAAACCCAGAGGCTGTCATAGTTCACACATCCTCTTAAAAATTCGTAGTGCCTGGCCAACAAGCTGACCACCCTACTTTATCATAATACACATATGGAGAACAAGGGTTTAAGGATTTCTCTTTTTTCTAATCTTCATGTGTGTGGTCATGTGGTGACCCCAGTATTTGAAATTTTCTACAGAAAGATCAGCATCTGAACTGCACATATTTCTCACATTACAGGATTCCTTTGGTTTTGGAACCTATTTTATAATTCATTTCATTCTTTAGCACTTCTAAAACACTAGGAAACAATTTATAAAATACCTTACGATGTCACTAAGCTATATCTGTGAAAATGTGGCTAAAAACATAGAACAGACTCTCCCAGGAATTGGTTCTAGACAACTGATTTTTGAAAAGGATGGATTCATTCATAAATGGACAGAAATATATAGTGAGGAACATTTATAATTGATCATTAACATCCGTTTGCTCTAGGAGAACAGAGAGGTTTTTTTCTTGCTATTGGCAAACTTCTAATGATCCCAATGGTTCTTTACCAAACTCCTCAGGCATATTTACCCAGTCCAGAAAACAGTTTAGCTAGTGGATTATGGAGAAAAATACCTTTGGAATATTAAGGGAAATCTTAAAAAGCACATGGGCCTGACATTTAAAATATATTTTCACATACATACCTTACAAATAGGAAGTAGAAAAACTGTTAAGTACCAAAATTAATAACCTAGAAAACACTGGTCACAAGAACTAGGAAAGTTGATTAGTTAACTAAAGCATACTGCAACATTAGGCCTGAACCTTGCATTTTACTGCAGCCCACTAACCAGAGGCAGCTGCTGTTCCAGAACACATGGGCTTATAAAGTCAGAATTAAAAAAAAAAGAGGAAACTCCAGAAGCAAATGTATAAGGGTATAGGTAAATTATGGAATATATCAGCTGAATTATGATGAGGTTGACATGTAAGAGACTACCGTGTAACTAATGCTAAAAAAGCTTACGTTAGAATCTGAGAATAAGAGGTAGATTTAAAGAAGTGCTCAGTGCAAAAGATGCTTATTCATACACTATATTCACATTGCCCTATATTTAACAGAGTTACCTATTAAGGGTGTAAAAACACATATCAGTCATAAATAAGTGTCTTACCATCATGATTTAACGAGGCTTTACATCCAATACAGGTGTTACGTTTCTTCGCAAATGCCATAAGGCCCCCAACTTTGGAAGTAAGAACTGTCTTACAACGAGTGTGTTCTCCCTCTGTTGAGATACCACAGAACACATATGAGAAAATACAACAACAATTATTTCTGTGTAATCACTGCAAACAAGATTGAAACATATACCTTTGTTTAAATAAAAATGGCCCAATATTTACTAACAACCATAGGTTTCTCAAGATCATCAGAATTAAACAGGTGTGTCAGGCAGACAGGTAATATAATTTGGATAGCAAGCCTGATAAAATAAATCTGAGTGTTCCATAAAGAAGTCAGACCAGAAAACCAAAAAGAATTATCAATTAGACTTGCCTAAAAAAACTTAGAAGACCTGAGTGGACCACAAATAGGCTGTTGACAAGACAAAAAAAATTGAATAGAAATGGCCAAATCCAGCTAAAGGATGGGAATGACAGCTTCATTGACATACAGCAATTACGTTCTTTAAAGCTTATAATACACAGAGAATCTTTACCTACAAAGGGATTTAATAACCAGCATTGACTGTATTAGACTACACAGGAGTTTTCTGCCAGCTTGTTTACGCTACTAAAATTGCTGGCTATTAATTGATTAAAAGCAATCTACGGATGGAACAAATTAACTTTCATGAAGTAAGCTACACAAATACAACTGGGCTTTGTAAAATTATGTGTGAGATTGTTGACTACAAGCTGCTACTGTATGCCAGTTGTGCAGCTTATTCCATAAGGAACCATTTGTTCCATCAGTTAAGAAATTAACCGCTACACCAAGCAATTCATCACTTGGTTTTAGCAATAAAATCGAGCAACGTAAAATTGTTTGAGATTAGTGATACGCTACACAGATAATTTTAAATCTATATACAGATGATAATCTGTAAAATCTTGATAGTTACCAGCAATAGCAGTATAAATATTTGTTGTACTGACATCTCTTTTTCTGTTCTATAAAAAAGGAGAATATGAGCTAGAAGGTCCCTGCTGTGTTCTCCTCTTAAAAAATCAATAGCAGGCATTAGCTGTCGGACATTAGTATCTAACTCAGGGAACAGTTGTGCAGACTCCAAATTTTACCCCAAGATGATCACAAACAATTATGTCAAGAAAAAATAACAGCAGCAACATGAAGCTTAAGACACAAAGGTGTGTTTGACACAATGCAAAATCCTCAGATATATGGAGTAAATTCTGCTTCTGGGGTGGACAAACTGAAACAATGCCCTTTAGGACTTCACACATATATTTTGCTTATATGATGATATATCTATCCACATATAAACATACAGTACAGCATATACTGTAGATGGCTTTAAATTTAGGGTGCCAACCTGTCCATCAACAAACTGTTTGTGATTTATTTTCACACCTAACATTTAAAATAAAACATATTATTTTACAGGTTTAAAGTGAATATGCATTTCATAGCTCAGACTAGAAAAGGTAGAAGCAGCACAAGGAGCAAGGCAGTGCTGCAGTGCAAATTTGTCAACAAGGAACATGCTAACAAAAAGGACTGATTTAAACTTTTGTGTTGTGGCACCTTGCATTGGATAATTACACCGATAAACATGCACCTATTTTGGTTTGGTTGGCAATTAAAAGGAAACAATAAGTGCCAAAAGAGAGCACAGAATAAAAGATCGCTATGTTATTTTCCAGATGCTGGTGGAGGGACAAGACCTGTAAGTTTAAGTTGACTGCAAGAGAGCAACCACAGAAAGAACCAGACTTTCTGCTATACTAGACAGGGCTGTACTGTTTTGCTGTGTTTGTCACTGACACAATTGAGGATTTTTTGGATGGTAAAACAGTCTCAAAGTATGTAATTTATCCCTGTATTTAAATGTATGCCTATAGTTAAGCACAAAACAAAAATTAATTGGCACTATGCATGCATTACTTTGAAAATAAAATCAGATCTAAAACAGTTTCAGTTAATTTGCCATACCAAACAGCAGCTTGTTTTGCCATCAACAGTTGCTACTGCTTAAGTGGGATAATGAGCAATTAATAAGGGGTACTTGCAAATAGTACTCACTCAGAAGTATCGCTTCGGCCTTGGTCTCCCCTAGTATGGGCTCAAAAATTCTCAGCAGGGGTTTGGCCAGCTGCTGTTCCAAATAATACTGAGAATCAATAGGGATGTTATTTTCGAGGACATAGATAGGGTCCTGTACAAAGAAGATAAGAAATGTGAACAGACAAGTATGATTGTCTTTCTTTATGCATTTACTAGGTATAACGTAATATAATTTAGCAGCAGCTAAAGGGTAAGAAAACACACGCACACAACTATACATCACAATGATGTTCTTTGGAACCCTTGCACATCAATGGTTAGACTTTGGTTTACCAAGCACTGTAAGTATTAGCAGAAAAGCCCAACTGATAATGCATATAGAGCACAGAACACCATGCAACCCATCGCTAACACACTATACATAAGAGTATTTAGCTTTTTCTGTCATGTTTCTGCTAGCATTTGTTTTGCTGTGTATTTCTGAACCTTGTCCTTGTATTTGCAGTGGATTCTTCTATAGTATACTTATATTGTCACAGCATTCTGATTCACAAGAATAGGTTTATTTAAAAAAAATAATAATAAAAAAAAATCATTGTTTCTGAGTGTGACCATTTAGGTACTTACCAGATATAATGCTTTTCTGTATACTTCAATTGTGACATTTTACAAACAGTATTTGAACGTTTTGGTCAGTTCAAAGCCAGCACAATGTAAAGTGTAAAAGACTTTGTATTATAGTTCAATACCCCTAGTAACAAATCACATTTCACTTTCACAGATCTATTTCAAATATTACTGGCTCCTTGGTGTGAGTGCTCCTAACCAGAGCAAAAGCAATTATTGCCAGAAGAGAATGGTAGACAATCTTCTGTTTTTAAACAGTGTGTACTTTATTCTAATAAAAGAAATAAATAATTATGCATTTAACCAATGCTTTAAAAAACCCAGGCATTAGCGCATTAAAAAAAAATGTTTTCTCATAGATTCTAGAAAGAAGTTAGTACAGCTGTTTATTTTTAAGTTCTCAATAATGAAAACTCTGTTTCTTTTAGTAATAATATTAAAGAAAACAATTCCAGAGAGAAACATTCAGGATTGCTAGCTTACTTTTTAAACGCTACCTCTCTTAGAACATATAGAAAACCACTACTTTTACAAAAATACTCCTAATTCAAACTTGTACCAGTTCAGCAGCCTAATACTTAAAGTTTAATCCACAAATATTTTATCTTTTTTGGTTCCTCCTACCCCTTCTATTAAAATGCAAGTGAAATTACGCAGTAAAACTAGTTGTCAAAACCCACATCTTCAAGGGTCATTCAGAAACTGAACAAGGCATAGTATGTGATTAATGGGCAATGATCAGCTGCTGAAACCAAATCATTACACCTCTACCAGTGTGCTTGACAGTTGGTATGGGGTGTTTGCCACTTTTGGCAAAAATCAAACAGCATATGAACACACTATGCATTATAGCCAAACATCTATCCTTTGGTCTCATCTGTCCAAAGGACAGTTTTCTAGTTTGTTCAGATGTAACTTTGCAAATCCAAAGTGTGCTGCCATATTCTTTTTGGAGAAAAGAGGTTTCCTCCTGGCTTCCCTTCCAAATAAGCCATACTTCTTTGGGCTTTTCCTAATTAAACAGTCATGAACTTATTAAAACATAATCCTGCCACTGTACAATGCATTGGTCAAATCTCATCTGGAATAAGCACTGCAGTTTTGGGCACCAATTTTCAAAAATGGTAATATAGAAATGGAGAAAGCGCAGAGAAGAGCAACTAAACTAACAAAAGGATGGCAGTACCTCCGCTATGAGATCAGTTGAACCGAATACATTTTTCCTTGAAAAGAGACGTTTGAAGGGAAGATATGATCACCCTATATAAATGGTCCATGTAGAAAACTCACTTCACAATTATTCACTTTAAGGTCATTGCAAAGAACAAGGCGGGCCTCTTTGCGTCTGGAGAAAAAAAGTTTATTCTCCATATAAAGAAGGCATTCTTTACAGTAAGGTCTGTGAAAATATGGAACAGACTCCCTCAGGAAGTAGTTTCAGCAAGTTCTATATAATGCTTTAAGAAAAAGCTGGATGCTTTTCTAGAAATACAGATTTTAATTGGGTATTAAAGTTTTAAAGTAAGGGAAACAGAAACTGTTAATCCAGGCGGGATCTGATTTCCTCAAAGGATCAGAAAGGATTTGTTTCCCTGTTGCAGAAAATTGAACCATATCTGGGATATGTTTATTACCCTAGTGGTTGAACCTAATGGATTTATCTATTTTTTCAACCTACAGTTAGGTCCATAAATATTTGGACAGAGACAGGTTTTTTCTAATTTTGATTCTGTACATTACCACAAATAATTTTAAATGAAGCAACTCAGATGCAGTTGAACTGCAGACTTTCAGCTTTATATAGGTGGGCTGAACAAAAAGATTGCATACAAATGTGAGAAACTAAAGCCTTTTTTTAACACAATTATGTCACTTCAGGGGCTCAAAAGTAATTGGACAAATTAAAAAGAAGAAAATAAAATTTTCATTTCTAATTCTTGGTTGAAAACCCTTTCCTGACAATGACAGCCTGTAGTCTTTGAATTCATGGACATCACCAGATGCTGGGATTCCACTTTTTTAATGCTCTGCCAGGCATTTACTGCAGCGGCTTTCAGTTGCTGTTTCTTTGTGGGCCTTTCTGTCCCAAGTTTAGTCTTCAACAAGTGAAATGCATGCTTAATTGGGTTCAGATCAGGTGACTGACTTGGCCATTCAAGAATATTCCACTTACTTGCTTTAATAAACTCCTGGGTTGCTTTGGCTGTATGTTTTGGGTCATTGTTCATCTGTATTATGACATGCCTCCCAATCAATGTGACTGCATTTAGCTGGATTTGAGCAGACAGTATGTCTCTGAACAACTCAGAATTCATTCGGCTGCTTCTGTCGTGTGTCACATCATTGATAAACACTAGTGTCCCAGTGTCACTGGCAGCCATGCACGCCCAAGCCATCACACTGCCTCCGCCATGTTTTACAGATGATGTGGTATGCTTTGGATCATGAGCTGTTCCATGCCTTCTCCATACTTTTTTTATGCCATTATTCTGGTGAAGGTTGACATTGGTTTCATCTGTTCAAAGAATGCTTTTCCAGAACTGTGCTGGCTTTTTTAGATGTTCTTAAACAAAGTCCAATCTTGTCTTTCTTGAGGCGTATGAGTGGCTTGAATCTTGCAGTGTACCCTCGATAGACTTGGATATCGATACCCCTACTTCCTGGAGAGTGTTGTTCACTTAGTTGGCTGTTGTGAAGGCGTTTCTCTTCACCATGGAAATGATTTTGCAATCATCCACCACTGTTGTCCTCCATGGACGTCCAGGTCTTTTGGCGTTGCTGAGTTCACCAGTGTTTTATTTCTTTCTCATGATGTACCAAACTGTAGGTTTTGCCACTCCTAATATTGTAGCAATTTATCGGATATGTTTTTTCTGTTTTTGCAGCTTAAAGATGGCTTGTTTCACCAGCATGGAGAGCTTCTTTGACCGCATGTTGTCCGTTTACAGAATATCTTCCACATACAAGCACCCCCCCTCAAATCAACTTCAGGCCTTTTATTCGTTAATGACATAACAAAGGAATTGCCCACACCAGACCACCAGCCTTTGAGTCAATTGTCCAATTTTTTTTGAGCCCCTGATATGAAGTGATTGTGTAAAAAAAGGCTTTAGTTCCTCACATTCTTATGCAATTTTTTTGTTCAACCCACTGAATTAAAGCTGAAAGTCTGCAGTTCAACTGCATCTGAGTTGTTTCATTTAAAATTATTTGTGGTAATGTACAGAACTAAAACTAGAAAATAGTTGTCTCTGTCTAAATATTTATGGACCTAACTGTATGTAACTTTAACATGCTGAGGCCTGAAAAGTCTGAGATGTGGATCTTGGGTTTTTTGCAATTGGGAGTATTGCAGTCTGACCTTACGATAAATTAGCTAGGATGTCCTTTTCTGGGATTTCCCACTTATGAATATCGAACTTAAAATTATTTGGAAATGGCCTTATAACCCTTCCCAGATCCATGGACAGCAACAATTAATTCTCTAAGATTACTGCTGATGTCTTGATGTAAGTGGTAAAGGTGTACCTTTTTTTACATACTGCTTCTGCATTGTCTCAGCTTTTGTTAAATAATGACATTTATATATATATTTATATATATATATATACACACACACATACACACACACACACACACACACACACACACAGTCATACATACATGCACACACCTTCACACCTAACAAAATCCACAAAAGGTTAAATATTTTATCACAGTTACTTTAGTGACCACAATTCAAAGCTTTATTACGGTCTTAGGGGGACTTTCGTACAGTCTGGCTTTAAACCAAAACACAATTGTTCATAATGTTTATCTTGAAAAGAAGAGGAACTAAAAGGGATTGTAAGATTGTCAATTTACCATTATTACCCTTTGTTACAGCTCTGGCTAAAAGAAAATATGTCATTCAGCTCACACAAGCATAAAGAATACACAATTCTTTAATAAATAGTTCCCTTCTCTTAACAAAATTGGGGAAACAAAAGACAAAGAGATATTGTGCCTCTCACTGACTAAACTCAGTTAAGAGATTGCAGAAGTTAGATAGGAGAAAGCCGTCACCAGCCTCATAGTTAAAAGCGAACAACTTTCTCTTCCAGACCAGACTAAAGAAAAACACCAAAAAAAAAAAAAAAGCAGAAGTGCAACTTGTATCCGAACTCACGTGTACCAGAGTGCTCCTTAGGTGTGACACATAAAAGCACTTTTAATGCAAATACAAATACAGGTCACACCTATCCATAAATGCAGCAGAACGCACAAAACAGTCACATTACATTTCAAGCATAATTTTAATGTCGCTCTATTAGAAGCACCATCAGACAATAAATTGTATTGCTTTAATTGCTGCTGGTATTTGTTCTGGAGAAGGTGCATGCAAATTAAATTCAGCATGTTAAATGTGGTTAATAATGTGGTGACCGTCAAAGAACGGGTTGAGTTAAATGTGCAAATTCCTATGAGGGATAATTGAGGGGGAAAAACAAGTAGTAGGGATATTGAAAAGAAACAAAGCAAGAATGTAGATGCATGCATCAGTATGTGGTTCTTTGAACAATGAATGATTTACAGTATTCTGCAGTGTAATCATTTAAAGGGAAGTGATCAGGTAAAAAATATAGACACTGTTCTGAAGAAGCAAACCAAGTCAGCTTATTTTTACTTCTTTATACAGTAAGTGTTATAGGTAACATGATATAGGTAACAGCCTCAATGGTCATTTAGAAATTCAGGTGATTACACTGGTCAACAAGCATTTTCTTGCCAAACAGATTAAAACCATTTGAGGTTATATTTGATGCACAGATTCCAAATATGGTATTGGTTTTGCTAGATTGGCTCCAGTTTGTGAAATAATGACCTCAATAATAACCTCATAGAAAACTAATGAAACATGAAAATTAGGCAAAATTAAACTAGACATCCCAATGTTTACAAAATTGAATTTTTGAAATACCTAATATCAATATATTCTATATTCGGTATATTTACAGAACTAATTACAAAGAAGTTGTTGAAAAACTCTGTTTGATTTCCTTTTATGCTGATGATCAGGACAATCACGTTGAAGGCTCCAGTAGTAGTCTGCCATCATGTGTCTATCTCACCTGCCCTGATACCTTTCTTCCATCACCTTTATATATTGATGGAACCTCTCCCCTTGGTCCTCACTGAAATCAGCAAGGTTTTTTGGAAAATTTTGCAAATGGCTATGGAGATAGTGTACCTTTATGCTCAAAGAAGCACCCAAATTTTTAAAGTTCAGGAGCAAGTTTTGTACCAGTTCTTCAAATTTTGTGCTTTATGGTTACCCAAGAAGTTCTTGACAACCATGACATAGCTGTGAGAGACAGAAGCTTCAGTAACAGTCATGTAACTTGTGAAATTTGAATCATTTATCAGTTTCTGAATCTGGGGACAAAGATTCCTGCTTTTAATTTTTCAGTACTCAATCCAGGGAAGAATCTACAAATGCATTTGACGCAATCACCGTCCTTGTTCAGAGCTCTAGCAAATTGCTTCATTAATTCCAACCTTATGTGTAGTGGAGGCAGAATTATTTTTTCTTTGTCAACCATAGGCTCATTGATGATGTTCGCTGCACCTTTTTTCATGTTTTCCCTGTCAGGCAATGTCATTTTTTTTCCAGTGATTCTGCTTTGCTCTACTGTCCCACAAGCAGCTGAAACATGGGTATTTTGTGTATCCATTTTGCTGTCCAAGTAGGAAGTTCACCATATTTAAATCAACACATATGGACCATTGGTGTTCATGATGGCAAAGCTTTTGTAAGACCATTTTGATATTTTCATATTCTTAAGTTTTGTTGAGTGACCAATTGGAATTGATGCATATTAGTTGCCATTATGCAGTAAAACAGATGTCAAACTTCGAGTGGAACAGTCTATGAAAGGCCGCCAGTCTTCTGCTTGGTATTCTGGTACTCCCATATAGGCTAGTAGTCCAGGGATGTTTCAACAGTACACCTCTCTTGTCCTATAAACAGTTATTTTAACTTCCGGTCTCAGACAGCTCTTTTCTTTTAGCCTGGATGCTAAAAGTTCAGATGCTTGTTTTGACAGACTTAGGTCACGTATTAAATCATTGAGCTCTTCGTGGGAGAACTGCCGGTTTGATGAAACACTTCCTTCATATTCACTTCCACTCCTGGATTACACTCCAAACCCTGTATATCCTCCATGTCGGGTACAGGAATATCAGGGAGTGTACTGAACACTGGTATGGGAATATCAGCACCATGTGGCACAGGTCGTCTTGCTGATACCAAATCAGGGTACTCCCACTTGTTTTTTTTGTAACGATTGAAACCTTTTAACATTCACAACACAAAAATAACAATCATTATGATGCTTTTTGGGCTCTCGCCATACCATAGGTAAACCAAATTTCAAACTTTTCAGTTTTCCATTTTTCCACTGACGTAGACACTCTACACAAGTTTTGCATACCATATGGTGAACCCAATACTTATCTTGGTCCCCCAGTTTAATACCAAAATATGCAAGATATGCTTGTTTTACAAGTTCCGCAATGTTTCTTCTCTGTTTTTGCTGAGATTATTCACCACAAACGTAGCAAAATACAGTAGGGTCATTTAAACAACTACCGTATTTTTCGCCGTATAAGACGCTCCCAATTTTAAAGGCGGAAAATCTAGAAAAAAGAGATTCTGAAAGATTATTCCCCTTCTGATCACTCATGTGCCATTCAAATTCCCTTTCTGATCACTCTGTGCCTTTCAAATTCCTTTTTTTCCACTGTACGGCAGTTAGGACAGGGAACAGCAGGTGGCGCTGTGCCGGCTTCTTTCGCTCTGCACTACAGACAGGAGAAGACACACGCTGCTCAGAGAGGAGAAGAGACACACGCTGCATGCAGCCAGCGAGGAGAAGAGAGACACGCAGGATCGGGTATCGGGTGAGTATATTATTTTAATTATTTTATAACACATTTGTCATATAGGACGCACTAACTCCCCCCCCCCAGTTTTGGGGAAGAAAAAGTGCGTCTTATACGGCAAAAAATACGGTACATCTTGAAGAACTTTTTTTTTCTGTAAAAAAAGAAAATGTATGAATAAAAAGAAGGCAAATTAAAGTTTCATGAAAATAATGCTACATTTAATATATAGGCTGCAAAACATTGGTGTATATATAAACATTGAAAATAATATGCTGTGTTAACGTTTGCTGTTGATAAAATCATCTATTCCAATTCCTGTATCCCAAGAACTGGAGACAATTCAATGAAACTGATGTCATTTCTGGATTCAGCAGACCTGAATTACACTAAATATTTTGAAATTTTTTTTTGTTGAGCTGTGTTAATATTCTGCAATTTCACCTTCTTACAGCTGCTTTCTAAAGACCATTTACGTTTTCTTGCTTTGGGGGCTACCATCTTCACCTGGTCTTTTCAGTTTCAGGTAATTTTTGAGGGTTTTACCTTTGTCTCTCTATGATGTCCTAAAGGACTATTTGGTAATGCCGCCCCCCTTGGGATATATACAAAACACAAATTATAGATAGAAAGTAGAAGGGGTTTGGTGGCTAGAGTATGGGATGTATTGGTTGATTGTATATAATTATGTATGAAGAACGTTTATGAAAACATAATTATACTCTAGCCACTAAACCCCTTCTACTTTCTTTCCTTAGTTTGTGGTTTTGGTTTCAGGTCTTCCAGGACAGCCATTTTGATTGGCCAGGTCAGAATGATGTAAATACCATGCATTGACTCTGAAACTGAGATGCGCATGCACAGCACAGTATGCATTTTAGAAAGGATTTCCAACAGGCAAGTTTGTACTTTATTGCAGAGTGGGACATTGCCTGTCCCTTCTGCAATAAACAACCTGGTTGCTTATACTTTTTAAATTTGAATGTATAATTCTACTTTAACTGGCACTGGGGTGGGAGTTAAGTGTAATTGGATATAATCAATATGTTCTTCAGTTGAAAACCCACAAGCAAATTCTATAAGCACACAGTGCTAAAATATGTCTAACTTGTAGTTCAAAAACTATACCTTTGTAGAGAATGTGTAAAAAGCAGCTTTGATGGTACAGTCCACCTCTGAAAATGCTAGTTTCTAGGTCATCACACTGTTTACCTAGCTTATTACTCACTCTTTGTCAGGTCAGCAAAGGACAACAGACCTTAACACTAGAAATGAGCGAATTTCTCGAAAATTCGATTCGGCTGATTCGCCGAATTTTCCGAAAAGATTTGCTTCAATCTAAATTTTTTTGCGGCGAATAGCGTTAAAAAACTGCTATTTATGGGCTGCAGAGAGCCTTTATAATGGTGTAGAACACTGTGCCTTGCAGTAACATGCATAGGGAGTCTAGTCTGCTGTGGTAGTGAATTAATACTATTAGTCAGTATGACATGCAGATGAGAGGCGTCGCTATTAGAATCACTGCACACTTCTCCTATTTGGGCACTCACGGGGCCAAACCGACTCAAGTATGAACTCAGCCTTGCAGGTCCTTGTTAGCGTCAAGAAGAAGCGCACTCCTTTTACACCTCGTCAGCTGATTCCACATAGATGTCTACAGAACCTGTTCTATTAACCGCCTATACAAGTAGAGCCCCCCCCCCCCCCCCGACAGAGTAGAGAGGGAGACTGAGGTGGCGGCAGCAGCAGCAGCATCAGGCAAGGGCCACAGAGTGGCACAATGACAGAGTGTGGAGGTGGCAGCAGCATGAAGAAGCCACAGAGTGGCACAATGACAGAGTGTGGATTTAGCGACAGCATCAGGAGGCTACAGAGTGGCACAATGAGTCTGGAGGTGGCGGCAGCATCAGGATTTTCAGTATGAATACAGACCGTGAAAGTGGGGCGTCTTGATCCTTGCAACTTTTGGGTTAAGAGCAGGAGGTGTCAGAAAATTTACCACAGGGGTAACTGGTCACAGAGTGGCACAATGACAGAGTCTGGAGATGGCGGCAGCATCAGGAGGCGTGACACCGCCGTGCCCTGCACATGTGGTATGCTGGAGGGGCACTGTGAATTGTCCCTGCAGTGAAGGCTGAGGACACGGTGGAGGATGAGGAGGCAGAGGCGGACGTTGTCGCAGGACCAGCGGCGTGAGAACCTGGAGGCAGAAGCAGTGTCACCTGGCCAAGTAGCTGGTGTGGCTGTGCAGGAATCACATTGACCCAGTGGGCAGTAAAGGACATATATTGTCCCTGACTGTAGTTATAGCTCCACACGTTGGCGCTGCCATGCACTTTGGCAGACACCGACAGGCTCAAGGACTGGCCAACCTTCTGTTCTACATATTTGTGCAGGGCTGGTACTGCCTTTTTCGCAAAGAAATGACGGCTTGGGACTCTCCACCTCGGCTTGGCACAAGCCATCAGTTCTCTGAAAGGTGCAGAGTCCACCACTTGGAAAGGGAGGGACTGCAGCACCAGCAACTTGGACAGGAGTACATTCAGCTTCTGCGCCGTTGGATGAGTGCACACATACTGTTGTCTCTTGGCAATCGCTTCAGTGATCGATTGCTGACGGAATGACTGATGAGGAGTAGGAGCATCTGGACCAGCAGAAGATGGAAATGACATACAGCTCCCTTCGGCTGAGGTGGTGGAGCCTTGACTGCCTAAAAAGCCGGTGCGTGCCACTGGGTGATGCAGCGGTGGCTGCGGCAGGCTGGACCACCACATCGGAGCCACGGTTCTCCCAGACCACGTTATGGTGACGCTGCACATGTTGACGAAGGGCCGTGGTGCCAACATTGGCACCCTGGCCACGCTTCACCTTCTGCCCACATATTCTACATATGGCCATGTTAACCTCCTCCGGCGGCTTAACAAAAAACTGCCACACCGCCGAGTAGGTGATTTTCCTCCCCCAAAACTCTGTACTTCCGTGCACTTGTAAATCGCTTTCCCAGCACTGTCCCTAGGGCCTTCTGATGTCTCTCCCTGCACTAAGATGTTTTGAAATGATTCCTCCCTATCCTTTCCCTGCACTTATAAACCGTTTTTAGCGTTTTTCCTATCACTCTCCCTAGCGCCTGCACACGTCTCTCCCTGCACTCAGAACGCTGTAAAATGTCTTAATCCAAGATGGCTGAGGCTATTTATAAGGCTGTGATATCACAGGGCTGGCTGGCTGCTGATTGGCTGCATGTATGCCATTATGGGTCATCCCACCTTCCCAGAGTTCCTTGACCCATGTCCTCACACGTGTAGCAGCCATTTTAGAAAAAATTGCGATTCGTTACCACAAATCGCGAGGAAATTCAGATACGTCGCAAATCCAATTTTTCTGAAATTCGGATCAAATTCTTTCTGAAATTCGGATCGAATTCCACTTCGTCAGCTTCGATTCGCTCATCTCTAGTTAACACCTATGTCCTTTCAAGTTACACCTATCCCTAATAGGCACGTTCAGACCCCACACTCCCAGTGTAAATTCTCTCATAACACTTAAGGTACACTTTTTAGGAGAGGGAAATGTAGGTGACAATGTTAGGCTTGCTGTTCTCAAATTGTTAGTTTCATTAAATTTCATTAAAGAGTCACAAGCCTGAAGAAAGTTGCAGCAGAAGAGTCAGAATCACCCTTCTATATGACCATGTCAATTCAGAATGACATTTGATATGTGTAGGAAAGGTCAAAATGACAGGCCACTTATTTATCTCTTTACATTTTAATCTCTTTTACATATTTATCTCTTTACGTATTTTAAATGTAGCCCCTAAAAAAACTCTCAACAGATATTCTATAATATACGAGAGAGTAAGTTTTTGCCACTGAAAATGCACCCTTGACAGCTTACCAATTTAGCAGCCATTTATTCTTTTAACACTAACTTTTACTTACAGTGTAAAATGGTAAACCTAACAATAAATTACTCCCATATTACTAACTTTTGTTTTGTTGAGTATATCACTAATAAGCAAAACTTTTTTTATATTGCCAACTCACCTCTGATTTCATATAGGCAGCCACACCCTTTGCAGCTCCAATTATAACATAAGGTACTCTATCTCCCAGGTTTGGAGCACTTCCAGGGTCTCTCTTTCTCATTCTGTTAAATAAAAATGATAAAATTAGGCAATGGTAATTAATCCAAATCAGAACGATTAGCCTTAATTGTAACTGGATGTGAAAAACTACATATATAGGTTACAAGGAAATGTTTAGAAATATTTATTGTGCCTAAGCACCCAACTGCCAAGGTACCATTAAAGTTTTTAACTTTTTTCTTAATTTTCTAGTTTGAAAGTTAAACAAATGGGTACAAAGAAGTGACACAGTATTTTAGTGAAAATAACACAGAGGTTTACAGAGGTAGATATAGTAAAGCGCAAGTCTGAAAATGGCACTAATTCATGAAAAGCAAAAGTTCCATCTGTCCACAACCTCTGCTGTTCATACAGAACTTACTGTGTTGGGGCAGGGCAGCAAACCTGAAAGTCCTTTGACAAGAGTAAATCCAAGTAAATACCATAAAGTTTTTGAAAGACGGAGGACGTACTCTATGTATTTGATCTCCTGGCTAACTGCTGGGATAGTAGGGAGATAAAGTGTGTTTCTATATTAGGGAATACAGCATCTAACTGCAATATAAAGGTGAGCAGTGTTGTCTTGTAGGGTTTCTTGGGAATATCATGAAGGTAATAAAGATAATTAGCTGGGTTAGACCTAGGTTTTTGTAGATTTGGCGATCAGAATGTAAACTGAAGTCCAAAAAAAGTGAAGTATGTGAAGTATAGTGAATAGAAAGTATCAGCAGTGCAACACTTTCTAGTAGTGAAGAAAAGGTAATCATTGAATGAAAATTGTTTTAAGATGCTTCCCTATAAGGAAATGAAATGGCTGAACATGTTCCATGAACATATTGAGAATAAAAGACTGAAAGCAACAATCTTTGAGACTGGGGTAAATACACGGTTTCTCATGGCTTCACACCTGAAACTTTAGGAGGCAAAATATGTTTTATGGGGTTGGGAAAAAGGAGCAAGTTGCACAACAAGTGGTATTAACCAGAGGGTTTGAGTTTACTTTGAAAGCGAAGTATGGCTAGTCAAGGGTATCTGGGTGCATTCCTGTTCTGGGAACCCCTATGTTTTGGTATACCCCTGCCCCCCTTTTAACACTAATATATGACTCTGCTAATGTAAGAAACTCTTAAATATATGTATATTGTATATATATGTATATATGTATATATAAGAAGTTAATGCCCACTTTAGACCAGGACTTAGGAAGTGTCCGTAAGACTGTATCAATTCTACGAGTCCACAATTCCCTCCACAAGTTCACACAAGAAAAAAAAATTCCATTACTTCCTTAATTAATGTTAATAATAAATAGGGTAGGGGGGATTTGCCCCAAACATCCTTGCAAAGAATAGGGTAACTTCAATGCCCCGATAATGAACTGAGCTAGATCTGAGCAGCCAATTTGATGGGCAACGGGTGGGGTAACCCATGATATTTAGGTTCAGCTTATGATAAAGGTAAGAATTAAGAGTGAGAATAAAAATTAGGGGGAGAAGACTGCTTTGGCAAGTACCATTGGTTAAGGGGAATTGTCCTGAAGCTATCATTACCATGAACAGCAGCAGTGGAGTGGGAATTGAGCATGTTAAGGCCCAGCCCAATCTGTTTGTTAACTCCTTTGCAACTCCTTAATTCTTTTTGTTTTCTCCCAATATGTTGTAGATTTGCTTGTATGTGTGGGATTATTGTCCTGTTGCATGATTTAAACTTGGCCAAGCTTTAGTTGTTGCACAAATCTCCTCACATTTGACTCCACTCTACTTTAGTATACAGATGTGTTTATGGTTGAATCAATGACTGCAAGGTGCCCAGGTCCTGTGGCAGCAAAATAAGCCCAAATTATTAGTCCACCACCACTGTTCTTGACATTTGGTATAAGGAGTTCATACTGATATGCGCATGAGTTTGGTTTCACCAAAAGTGGTGTTGTGCATTATAGCCAAACATCTTCATTTTTGTCTTATCTCTCCAAAGGATGGGGTTCCAGAATTCTTGTGGTTTGTTCAGATGTAACTTTGCAAACCTAAGCTGTGTGGTCATGTTCTTTTTAGAGAAAAGAAGCTTTCTTCTGGCAACCCTTCCAAACAACAACACACCATAATAGTGAATATTAAAAACATCCTTTTGTAGTCTTAATTTTTCATATATGTCATACAAATAGGCTAAACGCATTTTGCAGACCATAATGTCTGCTTCTTTAAGAGCAAAATAGAATATATCAGACTTATGACACAAACGATTGACATGAATTAAATACAAATGGCCCCATCCATACTATACCTATAACTGAAGACAGTAAGGGCACACTGCTTGACATGGAACAGATTGGCAGAGGTTAATCCAACTACAGCATCAGTGAAGTGTATTATTAGTGATACATTTTAGGTTAAACACTCTTTTCAATTAAAGCTTAATTGCACCATATTCAAAAGTTACATATATCATGTGTCTGCACAGGTCCACTTCACAAATACTAGTGGAGGCCACCTATGAGTAAAGAGCAATAAAGCTTTGCAATTGCTTCACTGATGCTGTTATTGGATCAACTTCTCCCCATCTGTTCCATGTCAAGCGGTGTGCCTCTACTGTCCTCAGCTTTGGGTCAAATATGGATAGGGCAGTTTGTACTTTATTGAATTTTATTCATGTCAATCTTTTGTGACATAGGTCTGATATGCCCTGTTTTTTTTCTTGAAGAAGCAGACATTATGGCCTGTGAAACACGTTGAGCCTGTTTGTAGGACACTTGTGAGAAATTGAGATTACTAAATGTTTGATGTTTTTTAACCTTCTGAGCGGTTCATTTCTGTCCGGTTTTATATGTCTAAAAGCAGTACATTGTTTTTCACGAAAATTTATTTTACAGAATAATATAAATAGTGTGAGTATGAAAAAGTTTGAAACAAAAAATCGTGTAAAAATGATAAATTAAATGAATTAAAAAAAAAAAAATAAGTAATATACTCATACTTTTATGTTATACTCTAAAATAAATGTTCATGAATTGAATGCAATACAAACGGATTTGAATTTCCCACCCTGCCCCACCGGCATCGTATGCATGCACCGATGTCACCGGGGCAGAGGAAGCAGGCCGGAGGAAGAAAGAAGACTGACATGGCAAAGAAGGATAACGCGGGACGCTGGTGGATCAAGTAAATAGAGATTTACTATAACTTCCCATAGGTTTATCTATCCCAAGTGTGAGTCGGGGTTACCGCGTTTAGCATCTTTTTTTCTACCCCGAGTCACACTCAAGGTTACCGCCCAGGAGGGTATTATGCACTATTGTCTTGTGTTGATGTTTTTTCTTTGTTTAAGATTTGTTCAGCAAGTTATATGTATGCCACCAGAGCAATGGCAAAGTATCCTCCTAAAATTAGTATGTCATAAGCAAACTGGTCTATCACCTTAAAGGTATGCTCCAATACATTTTGGCGAACAATGGGTAAAGTTGGGCAGCATAATTTCTGGCCTAACACCCTTGACAAACAGGAAATTACTTTCAACATTAATCATCATCTTGCTAAATTATCAGCACACATATTGGGCTAAAAGGACAGAGACCCTGTTGTCCTAGAATATACAGACAAACTAGGTTATGCATGTGGGAAAAGTGGAATTTCTAAGCCCTATTAAAAAAAAGGTTTATATTAACCTCCTGGGCGTTACATTGATGTCTAGATTTCTGTACCAAAAGCGGTACACTGTTTTTCATGAAATTTTTTTTTTAAATTGTAGACCTGTAACTTACAGAAATATGTCCGAACAGGGTTCTAGTAGATATCATGAATGATGGAATTCCCTGGATTAATTCCCATTGCACTTATAATTTGGGCACTTGAGATTTGGGCACGTGACCAGGGTCCCAACGTGACCTTGCCTGTTGTTTAAACAGAAGTGCTTTGGGTTCTGATTATGGATGGACGTATAATGTAATGTACCTGTACAGTAGCTTATATAGTATAAATATAATACAATTATATATATATTATATAATGATTTCTTTGTATTGGACTCAGTACAGCTTTTTTGTCCAATGCAAAGGATTTTGAATTTCCCGCCCCGCCTCCCGCCCGCACCGACGTCACCGGGAAATCCCGGTGATCGCCACTGCACTCGCCGGATGAAGAAAGAAGACGTGTCCGGAGGAGCTGCGGGGAGAAAGTATTTTTTTTTAGCGATCGACGCTGGAACAGAACGGATCATCGCAGCGGGGACCAGGTAAGTGATGGGATTTAAATAGTGAGAAAATTTTGGGTTTATCGATTTTTGCATTATATTCTCTTTAACCAACAGTCGGGTGGTTAAAAGAGAATATATGCAATATACATTTCTAGAATAAGGAGCAAGCCTAGGTGTTGATCCTGTAGGTGTGATTTAAAATGGGCTTTGTTAATCCTCTCGCTCAACAATCAGGTTCAAAACAAACCTTTGCAATGCAGTAATGCATGTTGTGGAGTCACATGCCTTGCAGCTTACCAAAATGCACACATTCCTGAGCTTCATGCTGCCTTAGAAAAAAATGCTGTTTGTGCATTTTTGCCTGCTCCCTTAAGTTGGCAGACCTTTCAAATGAATGCAAAACACAATACATGAGCTGTGGAAATGGGCCCTCACTTGCCCGGAACACTTTTAAAGCAGAATTTCAGTTTTTTTTTTCTAATTTTTATTGAATCAAGGTTTCTAATCAGTGACAAAAAATTAAATTAGGAACATTCTTCTGTCTTCAATGACAGCAGTTTTGAATCACTGCTGTTTTAGCAGAAATGAGAAATATTTAAAACAGGATTTTAAAAACTGCAAGAAATTTAGATGATCTAAAACGGGTTAACACCACAATAGTTTTCACTAACTCCTGTAAAACCATAGATCTGTACACATATCCCCAGGGGAGTCAAAAAGAGTGCACAGCATCATCAGTCTAGGCCTCCACCCACACATAATAAAGTTGGGTGAAGTGAGCAAAGGTGTTTAGAGTACTTGTCATACCACAGAAGAGACAGGGGGGAAAAACAATGGGGAAGGGGTAAAAACACCTGGTAAGCATGGTCGAAGGACTCTGCTCAGTAATGTGTGAAGATTACTTCATACAGGAAGAACACAATGCATTCTTCAGATCTGAAGGAGAACCGTTTAACTGCATAAGGCATCAACTGTGTGTTAGCAGTGATAAATTAACCTAATGCACATGCAAACAGTATGTTTATGATCAAGACACGATACATATGTAAACTATTTTCCAATCACAATATTACTGCAATAAAGCTGTACATATTTTCCCATGCTGAAAACAAGTTAAAACTTTCCAATGTGTATCCATACTGACATGATGATAATCACTATTACCAGAGAAAGGACTAATTGTTCACAAAATCTTAGCTCCAGACTTCCTATGGTCTAAGCCAAGGTGCCCAACCTACGGCCGCAAGCCACATTTGGCCCGCCAGACTGTCAGATCCGCCCCTCTACCAATTCCCTCTCTGCTTGTTGTCTTGCGGGGGATGGGGCACGCGCATCTCCTGTTTCTCTTTAAACATAGTGCTACCAGGAGAGGGAGCTTCCTGAAGGTGGGCGTGTCTTATGGATCTGGCAATCAGCTGTGGCTGCTCCCTGTCCACCATGTACTGTGGGATAATTTTACCCCTCATACAGCCGCGAGAGCTGTGTCTGCGTCCATGCTGCTGTCATTACCGCATGTGAAAACCTTCATATCTCCTACAATGATTATCAGAGAAATGTGACATTTTCAGGGTATAAAGGGGACCCTGAGAGCTGTTACTAAACCTAATTTTAGCCCCCTAAACATAACAAGTTGCCAAATATGGGGTCACAAGCAATAAATCCTAATAACAATCAGGGATATTTTCACAAAGGGGGCTATTTCAAGACCAGGGTCTCCAAATTGAGTTTGCATGTTGGGAGCAACTCTCACAAAACGTTATACCCATCATACCATGCTACCCCATATCCCCTTACATAGCTATCCCCTTACTCTCTATGAATGCCAAATTCTCTGCAAGAAAAGGGAAATGTAACTGCAAGTGCAGGACTCTTGTGACTAACCCCCCTAACATTACATCATTAGGGTGCCATCACAAGATACAAATAGCTATACCTGTCATACCGTGCTACCCTGTCATACACAGCAAGCCACTTACTTTCTGTAAACCCCAATTTCTCTTTAACGATAGAGGAAGGGAAATGTAAAATATGTGGAGGACCCCCCCCAACTAAAATTTTATCACTCCTACAATACCATGGTGCCATCACATATAATTGTCTGCTTATGTTCATTGAACTCCAATTTCTCCTAAAAGGGGAACTCTAGGTACATTAAACTGTAGGATAAGAACTCTTGTGGCTAACTACCCCTAAACATTTTTAGCTGTGGCACCATTACAAGATAAGAAAAACTATAGCTTTTATACCATGCTCCTCTGTCACACATATCTGGCCACTTACCTTCTGTGAACCCTAATTTCTCAGGAACAGGGAGATGTAGGGACCTGAGGATGTAGTAGTAAGAACCTTTACCCCTTACCCCTTAACTCTCACATGAATTACATCTCACTGGGAGTATACATTGGAGAGATTTTGGGGTACAAAGGTTAGTGTGTTAACTGTCAGGAGGCATTCTATGGTGTAGTTTCTGCTATTTGGTACAGGAATGGTGAGCAATAAATGACCGGTCAGCACTGTAGGATGGCTTTTGTGTTGTCTCTTTCATTAATAAAATGAGTATCAAACGGTGAATGCAAAAATTCTTGATTTCTCATCTCTTTTATTTGGTGCATGTACGTTACCGTAACTAGAACATTTTCAATTTAATTTCATTTTAAATTAAAACTTTTCTATATTTTTTTATACATCTTTAATGTTTGTTTGCATTGTGGCTCGCAAGTTTTACCCCAATGTCAACAGTGGCCCCCAGATGAAAAAAGGTTGGGCACCACTCGCCTAAGCAAACCCTCTGCTCCAAAACTGCAAACCCTCAGCTCCAAAATTGCAATAAGTCCATTTAAATTCTATTCAGGGCAGTTAATTTTAGCAGTCATCAAAACAAACAAAACACACAACTTCTATATAACTTCTATATTTATAATGTATACTTCACTACAAGTTTATTTGTATCATAGTGAATCTTTCCTATGAAAAATATACAAAGCCATGGTCCTGAAAAAATTATGCAGGTAAGACCTTCAAAACGACAAACTTCTCTTGTTGGTTAATCACCAAAAATATTGCAAATATTTTCTAGATATTAGCAAAGATCTTAAAAAAAAAACTAAATCATATGCAATTATCATCATAACATTAAAGCTAATACCTTCCTTACTAACTTGGGGAGTCTATCTTCTGATCCTTGAATTGTTGGGCACACACTTACAGATTAAAGGTTAGATATGTGAACAAAAAAGGGCGGACCCTAGTTCAACTTGAAATGGCTAACACATTAAAAGTGGTTTGTAAACCCACTTATAGCAGTGACTACATCATTTAATAACCAAAAAAATAAAATTAATTTAATCAGACTGACATGGTTCGTTCTAACATACAGAAAGAATATACTGGAGAATAAACCAAGATTTTATTTTTTTTTGTCATCAAAGTAGGAAAAAAATATACTCAATTTACACTTAGTAGATCACAGTAGATCTGCATTTGTCTCTGGTCTGACAGATCAGAGCTGTCAAAGAAACTCTTTGTAATACACATAAACTCATGAGAACATAGCTCCATCTACTAGTAACCAACAATAATGCAGAAACGACAATTTACAGGCAAATGACTCACTATTGCCAACTCAAAATTAAAATACTTCAACCTGTAAAAGAGGAGAGGGGATATGAAGGTTAAACCTATTTTATTACCTTTTAAATGTAAAAAAAATAAAAAGCACACCATATATGTATTTATTCACATTCCTCTTACAGTCATTTTTGTTGATTACGGCTTTACAAAGAAGCATTTTATGCCCTAGGTTTACTAAGTATTTTTTCAATTTGTATTAAAAAAGTATGTACTTTGGCTTAAATTTGAGTATATACTGAATTTACAATTTTATATAGTGGATTTTTAAAGATTAAAAAAATGTATTACTTCTGCTTTGCACCATTTGCACTTTTTGGGGCTTGGAGCAGATACTGACCACCTGGGACCACCAAATGACCAAGACAGAGATACAAAGTTGCTACTACCACTTCTGAAATGACTGACATGTAAATTATTGCCCTGTACTGTGAGCACCTTACACAAAATTTATTAGCTTGACTAAAGGAACCCTAGCTGAACAGTGCAACAACTCAAGAGATCACAAAATATAGTAAAGAAAAAAGTGTTATCATTTATCTATGATATATTATAATAGAAAAGGGAAAAAAGCAAAGAACAGTGGATCACAAGTCAACAATGCTAGAAGGAAGACCTTTAACTATGACAATAACTGAAAATTACACTAGGACTTCTCAATGAAGTGGCAGATTTGCATTCCAAGAACAGCAGGGTTCTTAAAGGAAAAAAGTGGAGTATTTAAATAACCAGATTTCTGAATTAGGCAATCAAGTGACTGGTATTCAGAGAGTTAAAAAGTCCATACAATTTTTATCTCCTGCTCTGTAATATTTCCACACTCTCCTCCACACACCTCCTCACTTACAACAGGCAGTTACAAACACAGCTGCTGCAATGGGCACATCAGTCTATTTCTGGTTTTCCCCTCTGTCACAGCTCAATAGACACAGGCATTGCTACAAGAGACCCAGATATATATATATATATATATATATATATATATATATATATATATATATATATATATATATATATATATATATATATATATATATATATATATATATATATATATATATATAAATATATATATAATTTGTTAACAAAAAATGCATTTTTAGTTAATTTTATATTTGCTCAATACATTTCACAGTCATTTTAAATAGTACTAATCACATTGCATAAACCTGTCTGTACATATAATTACAGATAATTACTGAAATTTTCATCTTTGCTAGTCTACAGAAAGATCCGATAAATAATTGCATTAAAGCGGAACTAATAATAATAAAAACAAAAAAACAAAACAAAAAAAATGAACTCACCTTTACTTCCACAGATCTGTCAATACCTCCGGGCGCAGAGGAAGTGATGTGTGCCGCCATCTTCTTTCCTCTTCTTCTGCCTTCTGGCTATGTTTACTAATCACGCATTGTACAGACGCGAGATTGAGTGGCATAGCCTGCTGTAAATGGGGGAAAGTGTGCCAATCTCACTGCACATGCAGTTTGTTTTTCCTCTATGAATAAAAAGCATGCGCAGTTTAGTACAGTGTACTCATCTGAGGAGCTGGTTGCATGTGCGGGCAGTTGGTAAACAGGTAAGTCGTAAAACGAGTTATACCTGTACAGGAAGTTCCATCGAACCAGATAAAAATCATACTGCTTTGAGACTGGTCATGAAGCTTCTAGAAAAAACTGCAACCCTAAGCCATCAGAAGCAAATGTCTGCGTAAAAAATGGATTTTAATTGCTCCAACATTATTTTAAAAATAACCAGGGTTTGGGTGAGGTAAAGAAATGGTTACTTGTAAAAAATTACAGTGAATCATCTGTGAATACAGCCTGTCAGGGTTAGTTAAACTATGACAGCTAGAGAATTAGCTCAGTTATGAGCCCGGTCTTCCCCACAGCATCCAGAGGTGAAGTATTAACCATCAGTTACCCCTTATAATTATTATTTTAACTAATTTATCCCCTTCTTCCTTCACATTTTGGCATCCTTTATTTGCTGCACAGGAAGACAATTATATTAAACAGCTATGTAAACAATAGATGTTGAGGAAGCTTAGAGAAAGATTACATAAAGAACACAGTAACTAAAGAATAGGGCAGTGTTATCTAATTTTTTTGTGTGTAATAATGTACCCACTTTTACAAATAATATGAATACTAGGGTAATGGAATTAATTGGTAACCAAAGAAATACACAAGACAAAACACATTTATTGAAATTTCAAATTCATAATAGTAATACCAAAAATAGTTTAAACACACATCATTACAGTATATCTTTAGTAAGCATCAGAGGCTCTGTTGGCTTGCTGCCTCCATTGTTGATAGTAGCTTTGCATACTTTGTTATTGAAATAACAGTCAGTGCCTAATATTCTAAACCAGGGGTGCCTAACACGTGGATCGCGATCCACCGGTAGATTGCAAAGGCAACGTGAGTAGATCACGGAGCCTTGTGTTTTAAAATAAACTCTACCGCGTTAAGGAGTAATTAGGTCCAAATACCGTTCCACCATGACTGATGATGATCATTTGGAAGTTTGTTTGAGGCTGGCTACCAGCAACTACTGTCCGAACTATGCAACTTTGGCTGATTCAATTCAGTTTAGGACGTCATCTGAGTAAGGTAATGGTTAAATGTACAGAATTGTATTGTGCATACAATACATATTGTACATACAATGTATTGTCCATACAGAATCGTATATGTTTAGCATTTTAATTGTTGGTAGATCATTTTGACTTGGTCATTTTAAAAATAGCTCACAAGCCAAAAAAGTGTGGGCCCCCCTGTTCAAAACAGTGGACCTAATCGTTAAAACCTACCTTTCTGCCAACTCCACATGAGCCTGCTTTCCAGCATATTCATCTGCTGTGCGAGTTAGTTCCTTTGTAATCACCAGCTGGGAGATGTCTATGCGATTACATAGCAAATCAGAGATCACGTCTTTGGCATGCTCCACAGCACCCATTGGATCCCTGAAAAATGCAAGACAAAAAATGTATTACAATATAATATGATTGATTTAACTAAAGTATTCGCTAACTTGCTCCTCAGTAGTAAGACTGCACTGTGCCATTTCCATTTCTCAAGTGTTGTTTGAAATCCACCTGGAATAAAGAGATTTCCACCAGAAGGTCACAGGCTTTCAATGATGTGGAATGTCACTCAAGAAATTAAACATACAAGTTAGGGAAATGCTGTTAAAAATGCTGGATTTAAAACACTGTTTTTAAATGATCTCAGAAACATCTCAAATGGATATCAAACTTATCCCATTTAAGCCCAGCTTAATGTACAGGTGGTACAAACCGACTGAAATACAGTCCTCAAAAAAGTATACCTTCTTTCAACTCCAGAGTTTTATGTATCAAGATAGAATAAAAATATCATCTGATCCTTAGCAGTATCAAAACTTATTTCAATCTTATGAACATATTCCACCAAGTCAATATTTAACAATAAAGCCAAAATGTGGAAGCCAAGTTGGAAAACTATGTAGATTTCATGATTCAATAGCTCATAGAACCACTTTTAGCAGTAATTACTTGAATGGCTTACTATTCTTTACAACATTGATTTAGTTCATTGGGGTTTGTGGCAATTCATTTATACACAGCTCTCTTAAAGCAGAACTAAAGTGGAAAAAAAATCACACCTTTAATCCCACAGATCCCTCAATAGCGCTGTACCTTTCCTCGATCCAGTACTGCGCCATCCTGGAATTTTTCTTTGTTCTGCCCCCATCTTCTTTCTTTTCAGGTCTTCTTGCTACGCCACCTGATCTTGTGCTGCGCAGATCGGGTGCTGTGGCCCGCTGTACCCTTTTTATTTTTAATTTTAGAAAAACGTGTTGCACTAATTAAATTTAAACTTTTTTTTTACATTTTTTATATAAGGGTTGTCTACCATTTTATGTAAAGTAAAAACAATGTTGAGTTTAGGTTTGCTTGTTGGTCCCACACAGTAATATGGTTGTGTTCAGGACTGGACTTTGATTGGGCCATTGAGCATCTTCATTCTTTTTTTTTTTCAGTTATTCTACAGTAGATTAGCTGGTATGCTTGAGGTCGTTGTCTTGCATTACACAATTTAAGTTATGATTTAAATCTTGTACAGATGGCATCATGTTTGACATATTTTGGTAATCAGGAGTTCATGGTTAACTCAACAACTGCAAAACAAGCCCAAATCATCATCCCTCCCTACCACAGTGATTGATAAATGGGATGAGGTGTTTTTGCTAATATTTGATATGGTTTTCACCAAACAGGACATTTTTTAAGAAGTCTTGTGGTTTGTTCTAATGCAAACTTTGCAAACCTAAGCCTTGCATGCCATTTTTAGAGAACAAAAGTGCTGCCATATTCTTTTCAGAAAGATGTTTTTTCCTGACAACCTTTTCAAACAAGCCATACTTGTTTAATTGTTTGCGAATTGTAAAGTAATTAACTTTACCATGATGAGGCCTGTAGAGTCTTAAGATAAGGCTCTTGGGTTTTTTGCAAATTCTGTGAGAATTGCACAGTCTGACCTTTTCAGGTGAATTTCCTGGGAAGATTGGCCACTGTCTTGAAGGTCTGCCAGTTTTTCGCCTTTCTCACTGTAGAATGAGGGACCTCAAATTGTTTGGAAATGGGCTTTAAAACTTCCCAGATTAATGTGCAGCAACAGTTGTAGCATTTATTATAAATATTTATTTGTTTTTTATTTGTTATTTTTAACATGCTGCTGCTTTTGACTTAGTCTTTGTTAAATACAATTAGGTACATGTTAAGGACCTGATGATTTTTACTTTATACTCACATGCAAAAAACTTAGAAACAAAAGAGAATACTTTTTCTTATGACTGTATATTTTAAGGTAATAAAAGGATCAAATTACAGCCAGCTTCATCTAAAAATATAGATGGCAAACTTCAAGAAAAACTACATTCTCCTCTCCTATTGTGTGATACTTCCCCTACCTCCTAGATTGTAAGCTCTTTGGGGCAGGGTCCTCTCCTCCTCCTATGTCACTGTCTATATCTGTCATTTGCAATGCCTATTTTATTTTTAATAATAAGAAGAATCTTATGAGAACATTTTAGTTTAAGAGAAGCAACCTTTTTTTTCTGACGTCTGAAGTTCTAAATATTCTAATGTGCCTCTCTGGCAAGCATGATAGCAACATTACCTAGTTGTCAGTACATACAACTCTCAGTAGTCCTCAGAGTGCAAAAGGAACTAAGCTGTGTAAATAAAGGTGCGTACACACTTCCAATTTTTATCGTTCCAAACGAACGACGAACGATCGATTGGGCAAAAAATCGTTCGTAAAAAAGTAACCAACGACGCCGACGAACGAGGAAAGTCGTTGGAAACGAACGACCGGACCGGCGGATCGGATTGGACGACGATCGTTGAACATCGTTCGTGTGTACGGTCGTTCGTTGATCGTCCATGGGCTGAGCATGCGTAATGAACGAACGTTCGTTCACTTTCCTGTCGTGCACATAGTTCCTCTATCGTTCAAACGATCGTATCTATTGTGTGTACAATATCTACGAACGATCGTGTCGTTATCTCTATCTGCAGGATCGGTGCTATACGATCGTTCGTAGATATCGTGCAGGATCGTTCGTTTTCCAACGATAATAATTGGAAGTGTGTACGTAGCTTTAGTCTTTAGTTGTATACCTGTTACAGTATTAGTTTTTTTTTTTTTTTTTTTGATCGAGACCATTTTCTTCATTCATAGAGCACCATCTACTGGCTAAACACCCACACATACAGTTGTGTTCAGAATATTAGATGTTCATTTAAAAAGAGTGAATAAAGCTTCTAATCCATATAATAGCTTTTATTTCTATACACACAAATGCACTGGGAACACTGCATTCTATCACAAATCAAAACATGAAGAGACATTTATCAAATTTGTGTTAATCCTTTACATTAAGTAAAGAAAGGGAATAGTAGCTGTTAAAAAAATGTCTGCATTCTTCGTTGCAAACGCAAACATTCACTGTATAAACTGAAAAATGTTTTGTTTTCCTTTAAACCACTGAATATTTAGCTGTAACAACACCGTTCCTGAGAACTGCTGCAAATAAGTGTTGCATGGAGTTGACCACTTTCTGGTACCTGTAATTAGGTATTCCAGCCAAGGATGATTGGGACCATTTCTGGTTTTGCTTAAGAAACAGCATTTTTTTATGTTATCACATGAGTCTTGTTGGTCTGGAACCAAGACATTGCTTGTTCACAGGTGGCTGGCATCATTGTCTTGTTTAACCCCCCCTAGCGGTAATCCCGAGTGACTCAGGGTGGAAATAACATGCAAAAAGCGGTAACCCCGAGTCACACTCGGGGTAACTTTGGGGGTCCCCCTTACCTCAGCCCCGTGCTCCAGCGGCGATCAGACGATCCCGCTGTGATGCCGGGGCGCCTCTCCGTTGGGGGGCATGGCTGGGCGGGAGATATAAAAGCAGATTACCGAGTAATCTGCTTTTAAATGCTGCCCGGGTCCCCGCCACGCCTCTGCTCGCATCTGCAGTTAGATGCGATGCACCATGCAGGATTTCTGCATGGTGCATCACATCTAACTGCAGATGTGATCACCATTAGTAAATTCCAGGGGTGATGCCAGTGGCGATTTCCTGCTGGCATCACACCCGGAATTTACTGCAGCTGCTCGCATCACCCGGAGATCAGTCTCCGGGTGATGCAAGCAGCTTCGTTGGCTTCAGTGGAGTGAGCAGGGCAGGGATATCCCCCACTGCACCACCCGGCAATTTGTGACATATTCTAGGTGATGCGATAGAGTGATGGAATCTGGGGGCAGAAAATTTAAAAGCAGATTACTATGTAATCTGCTTTAAAAAAATTTTTTTACAGTAAAAACACATAAAAACACACAATAAAAGTATAAACACACATTTTAGTGCACCAAGCATCATTGTCCAGTGTCCTGATTTACATATTGCCCACTTTTAACCCTAACCTTGATCTGACCTTTTGATGGCTTATAAATCACTTCTGGAATGTATCATTTCATCACTTTGTTTAAGACCTTGATTGTTCCTGCCTGATTGCTGGAGACCGCATGGCATCCAAAAGGCATCTTGCTGGCGTAAGCGCTGTTTTGGAGGAATTTGAAAGCAACAATAGCGATTTGGAGTCCCTTGTGGAATCAAGCGATAGTGATTCACCAGGAAATTTGTCATCAGACAGCAAAAGTGAACTGAGCGATGATTCTGAACCTGAGGTCAGCGCTGTGCACACATGGTGCCCTAGTGACCTTGATGCGGACCAGGCAGCACCGCCAAAATTTCCATTCACCAGCGCACCTGGGCTGAAAATTGAGGCTGAATGCGACGACCCCCTGGCATACCTGAAGTTGTTTTTGACCGATGAAGGGCACGATTTGGCATGAAAACGTGTATGCTGTGGGAATCCTCATCTGGCTACATTTGGAATACAGTACTTTTCACTGGAAATGGGACACAGTTCAACCCCAGATACAGCCATTATGGATTGGCAACATTCTTCAGTGCTATCCCTCATTGAACCATTGCTAGATCAGGGCTATTGTGTCACAACTGACAATTGCTACACCTCTCCTGAGCTTTATGAGTTCCTTCTGCAACACAGAACAGATGCCTATGGAACCGTTAGGGCAACCTGGCATCAATGTTTGCAAAAGGGAAGCTGAAGACAGGAGAAATTGTTGCCTGGCAGAAAGGCAAGATGATGGCCCTGAGATGGCAAGAAAGAGGTGTGCTTGATGAGTACTGTCCATAATGCCTCCACTGTTCTGGTACACACAAAACGTAAGAAAGAAGTGATGAAGCCACAGGTGGTGACTGACTACAACAACACCATGGAAGGTGTCGACAAAGCTGACCAAGCCATGACATTCTACCCAGCGATGAGGAAATGGCAAAGGAAGTGCTACAAGAAGATTTTCAAGCATCTAGTTGAGCATTGCCTATGGATTGCCTACATTCTGCACAGAAAAAAATAGTCAGAAGCCTGTGAATCATATTCAGACTTCATTTTGCAAGTTTCCGCATCCATAGTCAAGAACCACCAAACACCATCAGTGGCTATGAATAGACCTGAACGTCGTGCTTCCACCGTTGTCAAACCCAGAACGCCTGACCGGTCGTCACTTTGCTGAATACATCCCACCAACCCAGAAAAAGGGGGGGTTAAACATCCATTTTGATGGGATTTCCTTTTCAGCATAGGGCAACATGACTTCTTCAGGTATTCTGATGTATTCAAACTGATCCACGATCCCTGGTATACAATAATTAGGCCCAACACCATAGTAAGGGAAACATCCCCATATGATGATGCTGGCGCCACCATGCTTCACCATCTTCAAAATGTACCCTGGCTTGAATTCAGTGTTTGGGGGTCATCAGACAAACTGTCTGTGGCCCCTAATTTTTTTTTTTCATTGGGATTTTGAGGGGGCTTTTCCGATAATCACACCAGTGTCTTCCAATTGAAACAGTACTCACAGGTTACTGTAAACCTTGATCTTCCTGGAGAGATCAATAGCTAAGTCTTTGCAACTTTGGCTATTCTTCTATCCATTCAAATGGTAGTTTTCTGTTTTCTTCCACATCTTTCAGGTTTTGGTTGCCATTTTAAAGCATTTAAGTTTATTTTAGGTGAGCAGCCTATCATTTTTGCACTTCTTTATATAATTTACCTTCTCCGATCAACTTTTTATTCAAAGTACACTTTTCTTTTGTACAGTATCTGAAACGACACATTTTACTCAGATTTTTTTTTTTTTTTTTAAGAGAAAATGCACTATAACCAGAATGTACAACTTTTGTTGCCTTCCTTCCTTAAATAGGGCTCAGAATTCACACTTGTTTTTTCACAGTTTAATTGAACCCCATAATAATAATTTGAACAGCCTAATATTCCCTTTTCTTCACTTTCTGTAAAGGAATAACACAAGTTTGATAAATCTCTCTTCATGTTTTGATTTGGAATATAAAATTGGAAAGAGAAAAGAAAGCGGTTCAAGATCAAAAATTGTAGGTGAAAATGTTAATTATGTATTGAAACATTTTGGCTTCCTGCATAATTACATTACATACATGGCTTCTCATATGTCCAGTCTAGTTCCAATGTCACAAGACTGGAATATATATGCTGGACAAGACAACTCTAACCAAGTTGGTTATATAACAGTATCGTCATAAACCATTCAGACGCATTTCGCCCCGCTGGGCTTCTTCAGGGGAGTATTAGTGTAAGATATGTATGCTCTTGCATATGAGTTCAAAAAGAAGAAAAAGTACATACCTCATAATCACAATGAAGGTAAATATAGTATAGGTTATATCATGGTTATTGCTCAATGTGATGCAGAAGCCGGCTGGGGATCGAGGAGGATGCTGCTGCATTGAGGGGAGCAGGTAGGATTTTTTTCCCTACCGCGAGTGTGGTTTGAGGTTACCGCTTTTGGTATGTAAAATTCACCCTGAGCTACACTCCGCATTACCCCCAAGGATGTGAATAAAGTATTATCAGCAGTGATACACACAACTTCAGCCCTCGACGTGACTGCATTAGGTTTTCAGCACATGCAGCAGGACTGAACTCTCTTCCAACACAGACAACCAAGCCAAGCTCCCTCCTAACGCTGGACCAAAGCTTACCTTGACTAGGTAGGAACCTTCCTAAACTATCTTTCACACCTTTAGTTGGCTTGATAAAGGTTGAGAACGTATATTTTAACACTCTAACAAACACATCAATCCCTCCAGGTTTGGAAACACTACTATACAGCCACAGCAATCCTATATGAACATTACCCTCTGGATATTATCCTTAATAATGGATAGTGAAGCCTAATTAGCTTTACCTTAATTTTTACACTCTAAACCGCATTTAACTAGTATGTATTGACACAATAGAGGACAATGGTATATTCATGTATCCTCCAAATATGTAACTACAATTATATTTCATTCCTCAGCATTCAGTCACTGCTGATAATACTTTATTCACGTCCTTAAATTAAGGTGAATATTGCAATCAATTATCATCAATCATCCAAATGTAAGTAAGCCAAATGGGCACCCTATTTTTCTCTTTTTGGACATTAGTTATTCATATGTATTTTACATAGTCTTAAACAAGGATTCAGTTCATATAATACGTTAATAATCCATGCTTATTTTTCGAGAACATGTAACAATGTAAGAATATTACATGTGATACTATACCTTGCATATTCATCCGATCAAATATTCTACAACACTAGAAAGAACTTACATCCCTAATATGTTTGTCGAGCTATTACTTCAGACTTCCAAGTAGGGCTCCTTTATCCTAAGATCATTTAACACCTAATCTAATTTGTTTGTATTGTAGTATATCTCTTACAATTCCCTTATCCTCTTTAGAGCATTCAAACATCTTTGGTGATTGGTATCCCAATCATCTAATAAACCATCACTACTTGACACAATTCCAGTACTTCATAATAGTAAGTTATCCCCTTACTCTCTATTGTAGAGGATTTTATTGGTTCCAAGTGTCGTAGGAATTGCTGAATCCCCTTTCTATTACTACCTTGTATTTTATACATGTATTTGAACTATGATTGTAATTACATTAATATTGTAATTTCAGGGTCTCTGTATCCTTAGAAAGCCTTCACGGGGGAACTGCGTCAGCATGGGACCCCGCTCTCTAATCTGTGAATTATGCGCAAGTTTGTAACTTTCCCTACTGACCAAATCTAGTGTGGAAAGACAGTAAGTTCATTGTGTGTATACTGATTATTAATTTAAGTTGTTATGGGTTTTGTACTTAAACAATACATTATAATTATTTTTATACATAACAAGTCTCCTAATGCCTCAAAAAGTCTACTTGCATCCTTATTTTTCTATACAATTCGCACAGAATAACCAAAATTGGGCCAAAAAAATTTTTTTTAAAAAAGTCTGCTCTGGGGATATATTCTTGGCACACATTGGGCCTCTTAGTACCAATAGAGCATCATTAAAATGCCATAGCCCACATTAGTATTGTTGCTGGCTAGGTCCATGCCCTGATTACCAAAGTGTACTCATCATCTGATGGCTATCTGCAACATGATAATGTACCATAGAAAGCTCAAGACATCTCAAACTGGTATTGCTGAACATGCCAGTGAGTTCACTGTACTCAAATGCCTTCCATGGTCACCCAATCTAAACCCAATTGAACCTTGGGATGTGGTGAAAAAAGATTCCTATCATGGCTTTGCAGCTGACAAATCTGCAGCAATTGTATGATGACCTAATGTCTATATGAATCAAAATCTCTGAGGAATGTTTTGTGCATCCTTTTAAGTCTACGCCACAAGAAACTATGGCAGTTCTGAAGGCAAATGGAGTTTAAATTCTTCTGTATCTATACTTTGGGAAAAGTAGTCTATCTGCAGAATGTATACAGACATCATGTAACACGTTGCACAAAGGTGCCCCCTTATCAACTTATTTTGTGCCTTTTATACCTTACACCTTAGTCCTGTGATATTTTCAGAAACTGGACATTGTATTTTTACACCTAAAAAATATTGCATATTTAATGCAATTAACACATTGCACACCTTAGTCAATAGCTAAAGTAAACAGGACTTTTTGTTTCATTTAAATGCAATCTTGTCATTCTGGCCTTGAAACCAAAGTAAGGATGAAGAGGCAAGGAAAAGACATTCTAACACTATATCTAACCTAATATTTACCAACGTGTTTCCCATTGTGCAACTCCAAAACCTTTAAACCTGGTAACCTAGGGGGTATTTGTAAACCAGCAAACTTTTTCCAGTATTCAAGGGGGTCAAGCACTCTTTACCAAAGCAAAATCATTGCTGGGCCTCAACAATGTCTTGAAGGAAAAAGATATTAAGCTAGGTCATTTGCCACTGCAGACTTTCATGAGATGCAATTTCTACAGGCTCAAAGCACAGGGAAACTGCTAAGAAATTAAAGGCTTGCCCTCTATTTTCAAGCACACATGCATGGAAATGTAATTTAGTCATCTTACCAAGCTTGTTATTTGTATTAGAACACATGAAGTACTGTATACAGAATAACTTAAGGACAGTTCAGGTTTTAGTCATTATAGACACCTTCAAACAAAAAGGCTATTTGGACAAATATTTGGAAAATAGTGCACAGCAATTATTTGTTCAGCAGTTGTACCTGTCAATGAGAATCTTCTGCAGACAAGTGTTGATAAGATTAGCTACCAATGGGCAATTATCCCTTCGTACAGTTTCTATTCCCTTGCAGTCCATTTTGTCATGGGTGTCTGGACTCGATGAAAAATACAGCCCGGCATATCTCTTCTTGTTGATTAGTAGATAAGGAAAATATACCTGAACATTACCAGAAAAAAGGCTGTAATAATAAAAATATAAATACACAGAAAAAAAAGCTTTAACAAAAATAAATGACGGCTTACCAATCCTTAGATGTGTTGGCATCATTTATGATTCTCCTTTTCTGTAAGACACTTATATCCTAGACTTACAATGTATTCACTGCACTACATCTATTGAGTAGCAGCATTTTTACTCTAGGAAAGAAGGTGTTGGGACTACAGAAGGTGTTGTGCAGTTCACAGAACTGGGCAGTTATTATAAAAATATGTGGGATAACACTGCAGAGTGCACTGGAACTTGTAAGCTCATTTGATTTCTGTTAGGAATTTGTTTTGTTCAGATGGAACAGAACACTTCAAAATGGCATATTTAACAGTCCAGAAGAGAGGATAAAAAAATTGTCAGTGTTTACATAAATAAAAAATTCCCCCAGTAAACAAATTGGTTTTAACATACCTAAGGAAACAGAAAAGGTTCATATTGTATTACATTAAAGTTTATGTATTTTAATAAGAATAACATTTTATTATGTTTAGCTACACACAAAGTTTTGATATACTTTTGATGCTAAGGTTTTACTTATTACCCAAAAATAAAACATTACCTATCCCTTAGTTTCTAAAATTAAAATCTAACCTCCACTGTAAAACACACAGGAGATTCCACTGTGGCACTAACAAAAGTGAAAAAGCCAAACGTGAAAAAAATAAGTACATGATTCCTTAGCTTAAAGAACCACCTTTAGCAGCAATAACATGAAGTAATAGTTTTCTCAATGACTACCAGTCTCTCACATAGTGGTGAAGGATTTTTGGCCCACTTCTCTTTACATAATTGCTTCAGTTCTTTGAGGTTTGTAGGCATTCATTTATTCACAGCTCTCTTAAGGTCCCATCACAGCATTTTGATCCAGTTGAGGTCTGGAATTTGACTGGGCATGTGCAACATCCTGATTCTTTTGTATTCAGCCATTCTGTTCTAGATTTGTTGGTGTCCTTGAGATCATTGTCCTGTTGCATGAAACAATTTCAGCTCATCTTTAGATGTCGCACAGGTGGCCTCACATTTGATGTTTTTTATGGATGCATTTTTATTGTAAGGACAAAACAAGACAAATGCAAAACATATAAACCACGCAGTAAGTACAATCATCATCCAAGGGAAAAAGCAAACAACAGTAACATGAAGTATCAATAGAGAAGTAGCCAGCATTTGTAGATGGTACTAATGGGTAAGTTCAAGTCCAAAAGACAAACAGCAACTGGCCTGGTGAGTTTCGTAGGGAGTAGTAGGCTGTGGATAGCATGTAGCTATTTTCATTCAATCATGCACTCGTACATCAGTATGAATTTTAGCATGAACAAAGCATAATTTTCCAATATCATACATAATTTAACAGGTGTTTCCATATTCCCACCCAACTAAAAATTCTTATCCATTATATCAAAGTATTTACCGGTTTTCCTACAATTGCGAGGAATGATGTCATATTACAAATCAGATAAGACATACATATGACAAGGGATGGGGAACATAAAAATAAAAAAACAAAAAGGCATGAGAGGAAAAGAAAACTTTGGGAAGGAAAGTGGGTCCTGATCATCGCCTGCCTAAATATTCCATCTTCTTCTAGCCACCCATCTCTCTTGGGAGGGTTCCTCCTACTGTTATTTTATTATTAAGAGGTATGTGGTTCTATATAAACATCCCAAGGAGCAAAGAATATATTGAATTTCTTAAGGCGGTCATAAAGACGAGAGGTTAGCTGTTCCATTAAATGCACCTCCTTAATCCTCCAAATCAGTGCTGCTTGTGTTGGAGGGGTGGAAAATTTCCAATTTTTAGCTTTAAGAAAGCTCGCTGCCTTCAGAATATTGGCTACTAGATGTTTACTTAACTTTCTAAGTTAAGTAACTTAGAGAGTTACTTAATTGGCAAGCCAAGTAGGTGAGTCAGTAAATCCAGTAAAAGGGGAAGCTCCCATTAACTACACGCCAGTATGGAATAATGCTTGGGCATGACCAAAAGATATGATGCAAGATGCGCACTGCTAACACAAATTACTAACCGTTGGAAAAATCATGTGCAGGACATCAAGGGTGAGGTACCAGTGCATTAAGATTTTATATGTATTCTCCTTCTATATCGTGCACAGGGAACTTTTTTGTGCTTGTTGCCAGATGATCTTCCAGATATCCAGAGGAAGTTCCCTGCCAAGGATACATTCCCACTTCTGATATATAAATGTTTAGTATTGGGATAATAGGTTCCGGTACAAATATTTGGTATATTATAGAAAACAAAACTCTTTGAGAAAGCCCTTCAACACAGTTTCTCAAATGTGATTAAGCCTGGAAAAAACAGATTCTTGTTCGATGCTGCAAAAACATGCAGTTATAATTGGCTTCCCCCACAGAACTGCCCTTAGACTGTGTTGATGACATGACTATGGTAGGGACATTAGATTGTGAGCCCCTTTCAGGGACAGTTAGTGATATGACTATAGACCTTGTAAAGCGCTGCGTAATACATTAAGGGAAAGAAGTATTTGATCCCCTGCTGATTTTGAATGTTTGCCCTCTGACAAAGAAATTACCAGTCTATAATTGTAATGGTAGGATTATTGTAGGTGTGAGTGACAGAATTTCAACCAAAGAACCCTCAAAAACCCAGTGCTCAAAAGTCAAAGCTTGATGTGCATTGTAATGAGTGAAATAAGTATTTGATCCCTTCGTAAAAGATTACTTCGTACTTGGTAGAAAACCCCTTGTTGGCAATCACAGAGGTCAGATGTTTCTTGTAGTTGGCCACCAGGTTTGCACACATCTCAGGAGGGATTTTGTCCCACTCCTCTTTGCAGATCCTCTCCAAGTCAGTAAGGTTTCGAGGCTGATGTTTGCCAACTCGAACCTTCAGTTCCCTAAACAGATTTTCTTTATGATTGAGATCTGGAGACTGGCTAGGCCACTCCAGGACCTTCATGTGCTTCTCCTTGAGCCACTCCTTTGTTGCCTTGGCCGTGTGTTTTGGGTCATTGTCATGCTGGATTACCCATTCACGACCCATTTTCAATACCCTGGCTGAGGGAAGGAGGTGCTCATCCAAGATTTTAGGGTACATGGCCCTATTCATTGTACCTTCAATGCGGTGAAGGTGTCCTGTACTCTTAGCAGAAAAACACCCCCAAAGCATATTGTGTCCACCTCCATGTTTGAGGGTGGGAATGGTCATAGGCAGCATTCCTCCTCCTCAAACACAGCGAGTTAAGTTGATGCCAAAGATCTCAATTTTGGTCTCATCTGACCACAACACTTTCACCCAGTTCTCCTCTGAATCTTAGAGTTTCATTGGCAAACTGCAGACGAGGCTGTACATGTGCTATCTTGAGCAGGGGGACCTTGCGGGCTCTGCAAGATTTCAGGCCTTCGTGGTGCAGTGTGTTACCACTTGTTTTCTTGGTGACTATGGTCCCAGCTGCCCTGAGATCATTGACAAGTTCCCCCTGCTTAGTTCTGGGTAGCGTCGTCACCATTCTCCCGATCCTTGCAACTCCACGAGGGGAGATCTTGCATGGAGCCCCAGACTGAGGGAGATTGACAGTTATTTTGTGTTTCTTCTAATTGCAAATTATCGCTCCAACTGTTGTCACTTTCTCACCAAGCTGGTTGGTGAGTCTTGTAGCCCAGTCCAGCCTTGTGTAGGTCTACAATCTTGTCCCTGACATTTTTGGACAGCTCTATGGTCTTGGCCATGGTGGCTAGTTTGGAATCTGATTGATTGGTTGCTTTTGTGGACAGGTGTATCTTTTTATCTTCAGGTTTAGAGGAAGATTATAAGGTATGCATCTAGCTTCCCAGATTGGGTGGTATTTAACATCTGATGGTCTTGTAGCAGAAGGGTGCTCTGCTGTTTTCCTTCAGCAACACACACCCTATTTATAGTTATAGCTACTATTGTAAAGTGCCTTACTCTCTATGTCTTGGTATGCAGGCTGAGTATTGGAGACAGAGCATTATGACAGGCAATGATTGGTGGATCCGATCATGTTCCCCACAGGGTCCTCAACCTCTCCCAACAGTTGTTTTGACCAATAGACATTTTTTTCCCTATGCTTTGTCCATGGGTGGGAAGGAGGCCCCAATACTAACAGTTTCAGATATTTTTTCTCTACCTCAGTTTCTTCTGTTTGGAAACCTTTTGTTAGTCCTTTTTTACATCTTATATCAGATGATGATTTCCATCTGCTTCTTACAGCTTGTTCCTATCTTTTTGTACCTATCCAGTGTAAGATGCACATCATTGCTTAGAAATGGCTTTCCTATATCAATAGTGGATCATTTGTGGTCAGTGTATGTTGGCATTGCAGCTTGTAGTCTTCAATAAGGGTGATGGGCTGACAATGAATGAGCATGATTCTGATAAGGTTGTCACCCTATATCTGTAGATGCTTAAAGGAGGACATTCATGACAAAATCAACAGGTATTATTTTGATCTAAAAATGTGAAATTAATTCACATTCACATGCTAAACCTTTAAAACATTTAGAGGTAAAAACATTTAAATGTAAGGAGTCATAGTGTGTTAATATGTTTAACCTCTTTAATTTCTGATGATAATTCTACATGGTTGTTGCAGTACTTGCAGTACAATACTCCTTAAGTATTTTTAAATAACACACAAAATGTTTTGGGGAGTTTTTATAGTGATCCAGGCTTTGTTTTCTTTGCAGCCAAAAATGTCTATGTGTATGTTGCCACATTAGAATGAATATAAATTCCATACATAGGCATTTTAACCCAGTTTTTTTTTTTTTTAACATTAGGCCAAAACTAGGCTTTTTAGTAAAATCTCTAATCATATCTAACAGGAGGCATTATTCAGGGAGGGTGAAAATGCAGACATTTCTATATTATCCAATAAGTGGGAAACACGAAGATGCCCGAAACCGAAAGGGGTATCGGTGAGTGTATTTAAAATAAATTGCAATCAGGCAGATATTTTTATTGCATAAGGGTAATTATCAACCCACTTTTCATTAAAAAAAACAACAGCTGCCTGGTTTCAATTGTTACGTTTTTGCCCCCTCCAAAATTAAAGCCCCCTCCAAAAATAAAATACCTTTGGGTAATGCTATTTTTACATGTTTCATGTCCATTTTGTAAAAACATAAACCCAGCAGACTGACAGATTCTCAGTTCAGAAATACTGGTAAATATGTCAGGTACAAACCTTCTCAAATTCCAGTTTTATGGGAGGAGTAAAGTGACTTGAAACCCATTCAGCTGCCTCTCTTCCTATCTCCATTGCTTCAGTCACCGTCTGCACGCCCAGTCTGCACATTACAGAGTCTGTGTCACCATAGATGACCTGAGGAGATTCAAAGAGACACTGCTTAAAAGCGAATATCCACCACTATGGACACCAAGGTCCTGGCAAAGTGCAATCACAGAGGTCTTACCTTGGCATCAGCCTTATACCCATTGGCATGAGTGTATTTTGATTCCACCAACTGCTTGGTCTTCTCAATCATCTGTCTCCCAAAGCCTGTGACACTCTATTAAACAGATAAAAGAAAATTACATGAATTGCTGCTTAAAGTAATGTATACTTTCCCTACTTAGCCTTTGGGTGACACCTGGAGAGGGTGATGACACAGTCTTTCCAGTCTTGCAATTAAGTACAGTGTTAAAACAAGGTTTTCTAACACGTGTTTCTATCAGGCTTTATCTGGAAGGACAGGGACATTGTGTGCAACAATGCCAAAAAAAACAAAACAAGATAAGATAAAAGTATATTTCTATTTTGCCTTTGTTTGCTCACACATAGTAGATGATTTGGGAAGAGGAAATGAGTCTTTGCCAGCATAATATTATCTTCCATTTTAGTAGAAGTTTCAATTGAAATAGACCATACTACTTACATACCTTTCTGTGGTAAACACACAGAAAATTATGTTTAACTGCTTACTTGCACTTTTTTTTCCATAAATTATGTTTTCTCACTTTAATATGCCGTTATACTATTTAGCAAATTTGACCACTTTGTCATCTGTTGACCCAGCTCCAACCCCCCTGGATTCACCTTCCCACATAACCTTTTATGTAGTTTTGAGAGATGGTGAGTGAAAGGGAATACTATAGAGTGTGACAGTTCTTAAGCCAAGTACGGTCAGTTGATTGTTGCCCAAGACAAACACTTACTTGTGTTTCTTGTGAAAATCTAATGTGTACAGTATTTACACACAGTATTTCATTAATCCACCATGGAGGATTGATGGACTAATCAGGGGCAGAAAAAAAAAATTCTGTGCATTCCAATGCTTCCTCATCCTCCCACCTCCATAGAACAGAACGGTGCTGTATGTACCATGCTTGTTTGTTTACCTGTCACTGGAAACAATCACAAAAGATCATGACCATGCACATGGGAAGTTAAGCAGACACAACTCTCCTTTCAGTGACATTTCCAGGATGTGGGATCTGAAAGCTGGTAGTTTTGTTAACAATAAATGAATGCTTAAACAGCATTGATGTGCAGTTTTAAGCAGGAGTCAACTGCCCCTGGTCATTCCCTATAAGCAACCATAAACAAGATGTTGGAAAAAATGTCTTGACCACATGGACAGTTGTCGGGGGTAAAAACTGTTAACCCTACCGTGACATTGCATCCATGTAAATAAGCATTTAACACATGAAGTGCAAGACGGAGGCACTGCATTGGTACACTTTTCAGCAGCCCAGAGTGAGCATTAAAAATTTTTGTCAGCCGAAACCTAATATAGAAACTGTATGTAAACACCCAATATGCATTAGACATCTTTACACACATCAGACATATTAAAATAATTTTAGAGTTGCTCTAGATTTTATCGACAAACTTTTCTTGGAAGAAAAAAAAATCAAGGAAGGATAGAAAGAACAAAAGATACAAAAGCGGTTGTACCATCTCTTAAGCAGTGTATGCCTGGAAAAGCCAAGCTAAATAGAAGTTTTAAGCAAGATACCATGCTTTCTGAAAGTGGACCATGCATAGGACATCACCAAGGTAAAAGGAAATGGGAGTTTTTGTAACTTTGTTAATTTGTACTCTGTTAACTTCAGTGGCAGGGGCCTATTTGGAAGGAAAATTAAATATAAATGTGACAGCTGTTTAAAATAGATAACCAGATGTTGCTTCTGGGACTATTGAATTGGTACATTGATAGGTGGTTGCAATTCTGTTTGTGTGGAGGAACACAGTAGTCATTTTTTAAATGGTAAACTGGGATTATTCTGATGATGCCAAATGGGATTGCAGCTGGGCTAAAAATGTTTTAAGAGCTGTATATGTTGTGCATTGGGATGCCATAAGGAGTAAATAGAATCACATCACACATAAAACCTAAAGCATTTTGAAAGTGCTCAATTTACTTATTAAACATAGTCTCATTTTTAAAAACAAATAATTAATTTAGGCCGAAGATGAAAAAATCTAGCAAATCATTTTGGGCTGCAAAGTGTTTAACTAGTGTATACCAAAACATAAAACTTCTTTCTACCCCTGGACATAAGGATTTATTTACCTAAGTAAAATGAAAGGTTAAT
>NC_092868.1:22807447-22837433 GCF_032062135.1 Pyxicephalus adspersus | reverse complement strand
GGGGGGGGGTGTACATCTGTAGTGAATTTTTCCCTGGATTAGCAACTTGAATAGCAAGGATCAGCATGACAGTCAGACACCAAGAATTTTAGGAAAGTTCACATCTGCACTACTCTTAAAAAATTCTTGAACCAATCTTCATTGAATGCAAGGTGTTCTGTGGCAAGGAAAGGGTGGTGTAAATTACACTATGCGTTGCTTAATGAAAGCCACAGCTCTCATATCTGGAGCACTGAAATTAAATAACTGCAGCACAAAGGGAACTGTACTGTGCTTTCTACACCAAACAAAAGCAACCTGGACATGACAAAGTGACCTCAGGAGGGGTAACTTACATTATGAAGGGGATTTAGGAGTCCAACTGTAAGCGGCATGGGAGGCAGGGTTGAAAATCATCCTTCTCAAACACATTTACACAAGTTTATCACGTTACAGGAAAAAAGGTGCGCGAGTCACAGATACATAAAGCATGCTTGTCAACGCCTGAATCAAAGTCAAATAAAAAGAGGAGAGTAAAAGATGGCTTTTTTGGCAAATTATTTAGTATAAAAATTATATTGAGTATATTACAATAAGACAAAGCTTCACAAAGTAGGCTCATGCAGTAGAGCATGAGACTATTTATACAAATTACAGACTAACATGATTAAAGGTTTGTCTTGGAGCCCGGCACGTTTCGCATTACTTGCTTCCTCGGGGGATACAGAGACTTAATAAATGAAAGTTGTTAGCCGTTGGATCCTATCCTCGGGATACAATAAATGTATTGAATCCAATACAAAGTTAACCATTATGTTACAGTTAAAATGCAAAAATCCGACAACCTCGGGACCTGAGGAGTGTCGGATTTTTAAAAATTCGGGACTTTTGAAAGTTATACTTACCTCCACACACAAGCAAACCTTCCTCTCGCAGCACCCGCGGACATCCGGCACAGTTCCAGACAGCAGGCAGCAGGGATGTCTCAACGTGTATTTAGTGCAATAAGCAAGACCTAACAGCTGTTTCTGCAGAACAGCGCCATCAAAACACCAGTGGCCAAACAGTGTACTGCAATCCCTGTATTGAAAATGCGATCAGAAAGTCATGCCTGAAAACTGAAGGAAACGGATGATCGATGGTCGGATTTTCGATTGTCTACTGTGTGTATATTTATTTATATGCTACTGTTCAGTTATATTACAGTTTTCAGAATTTTCTGCACCCTTGTCTTAATAGATTTTTTTTTATTTAATGTTTATTATTAAATTATTAAATATTGGACATATTTCAGTGAGTTATGCCTAAGAATTATAGGCCTACAATGTCAAATAAATTCCTATGCAAACAATCTACTGCTTTTGGCATAAAAATACTGACATAATTGGACGGCCATGCAGGTTAATGATCTTCTATTGATAGAGATTATATTTTACTTTAGTTGCTTGCAAAAGGTAGGTGGGTAATAGGGATAAGAAGCCCAGTATTGTTTAGCTTGTATTATGGATAGTTCTCCATTGTTACCACCAGCATAAAGATTTTTTTGACCCTGTGTGTCTGGCATCCAGTCCTTCCTGCTCTCCACCAACGATTATAGATTTCCAAAATAGAAAAAAACTTTTTGGAAAATTTCCCCCAAAAATACTTTAAAAAGGGTATTTATGTTTTTGGAAACAAGCACCATAATCCCCCTAGCGGTAATCCCGAGTGTGACTCGGGGTGGCTTTTACATGCAAAAAGCGGTAATCCCGAGTCACACTCGGGGTAACTTTAAAAGCCCCCCTTACCTTTGCCCGATCTGATCGTCCAGCTGTGATGCTGGGCCGCCGGTCCGTCGGGGGCGTGGCCAGGCGGGAAATTAAAAGGAGATTAATTAAAGGGAGATTATTAAATACAACCCGGGTCCCGGCCACGCCGCTGCTCGCATCAGCAGTGAGATGCGAAGCACAATGCAGGACTTCTGCATTGTGCTTCACATCTCACTGCAGATGCGAGCAGCAATAGTAAATTCTGGGGGTGATGCCAGCTAGTACCCCTCCCCAATTTGCTACTGCTGCTCGCATCCCCTGGAAGATGCGATGCACAATGCAGAAGGTCTGCTGTGTGCTTTGCATCTCCCTGGAGATGCAGAGCAGCAGCAGAAGCGTCGTCTGGGTGAGGCGGATGGGACATCCCCACTCGCATCACTCGGGAGGATGTGACTTCCGGGTGATGCGAGTGGTGATGTATTCGTGGTGACGATTACAATGTAATCTGCTTTTAAATGGTTTTTACAGTATAAAAAAACACCACACAACATGAAAAAAAATAAAGTACATTTTTAATTTTATATTTTATTTTAGGATTACATTGTCTATAATTTCATTATTTTTTTAATGTATTATTTATAATTATGTATTACATTATAATTTATGATTATAATATAATACATAAATATAAATATCATACCCGGGAGTTAATCCTAAGAATTACAGGCCCACAATATAAACAAAAATTTCTATGCAAAAAAATTAGGATCACTTTTTGCATCAAAAAACTGACAGAATTAGAACGCTAGGTGGGTTAATATATATGTTTTAGAGATAGGGAAACCCATGGTATCCCCCCTGGATAAACCCTATTTACCTGTTCAAAAAAATCTTCATGGATTAAGGCACTGAAAGGGTTTATACCTATAAAGAGAGTAATTTTTTATTGCCAGAGAACAACATTGCGTCTTGGTTGAAAATCTAGTGCTGGTATAGCTGCCCCCTAACACTGCTCAGTGATTTGCCCTGCTGAGCGACCAACAGCTAACTACCACTGCTGTTTCTTATAGGAAAGACACAGTAAGACACCTCCTGCTCGTTCTTCTCCTCTTCTATCTTCAAACAAACATTGCTGTTTGTACAGAGCTATTTATTTTCTACTATTTCTGAAACAAACACTCTAGTATCAATATCTTATATTTGTAGTAAACATATAATTTAAGTTTACTGGTTTGTTACAACAAAAAATGGAGCCCAGCAAAAATCTACAATGCCAAATAATGAAAAAAACTAAAACAAAGATAAAACAGACAAGAGTGGTAGTTATGTAACGGAAATTAGCACACATATCACAATAGCAAGTTCCAGGTTGTCTACAGGTACAGGTTCAGGTATCAATCTAATATTTGCTTGCAAATTTAAAACCATAACACAATTTATACAGTAACTAGCTAGAACAAAAAATCTACTGTGCAGGATTTAGCAAGAAGCTGCTAACTCCTAAGTTCCTGTTTTGACATGTACTAATGTAATGTGACCAAAACAGATAAGAATACTTCAATGCAGCCCGCTGCAAGGTCTCCAATGTGGCAAGATAGCTCAGTTGCCTCTGTTGCAACCTTTAGCCGGAAGGATGTGTGTTTAGTTTTTAGCTTTCCTCCCCACATTTTGAAACTCTGGTTTCAGGCTTGCCAGAGCAAACATCTGTGTGTGTAAAAAAAAAAAAAAATACATCAGTCCGCTAAGAGTACTAAGAGTAACATAGCTGCACTACCGAATGGTGATTTAAGACCCCTGCTTCCCAACTTGCAAATCTGGTGCTTGTTGTGGGGATAAAACAGTCAATTACTTAAGAGTAGGAACCTTGATTTGTAAAAGGGTAGTAGCAGTTATTTATATTAGGTATGTATACCATTTACAGAAGAATGTCTACAGTATTCAACCTAATCTATAAAATGCCATCAGTCTTTGACTTTCATTTACGCCAGGATGTCTCCTGTCTGAAAGCTCTTTCTAGTTTTACATATATTCAACATTAGGCACTTAGATTCTAGTGATCACCTAACTAAGGAAAAGACTAACGCGGAGGACACACTAATTTACCACAACCAATAATGAAAGTTTTAGGAGGATCTCTGAAAAAAAAAATTAATATCTATATCTAGCTGGAATTATCTTTGGGAAAAACTGGTAAGCATTAAAAGGCTGTTTTTGTACTTTGGTCCAATGCCAAATGGTAGTTGCAGTTTACTCTTCAAATGATTTTGATGCAACAAAAGCCTGCCAACACAGGTCTTCTGACTGTGGGTTGAGCAATGTATTTCCAGGTCACGCAGTCTCCCACCCTTACTTAACCATATTAGGTACGGATGTTGAGCGACAGGGTCTTTTTTCCCACATCCAGTCCCCCAAAATGGTAAAATAGGTTGTTGGGAGATTTATCATAAAATCTAGAAGCGTTAAAATAATAATTTAAAGGAAATGAGTACACATGTACATTAGTACCTCGTAAATGCAAACAAATACCAACACTTTGATAAGACTTTAAAGGATTAAACAGTATCTGTGTAAAATCCCAATAACTTTAGCACCAGGGTTCTATCATTTCACAGTGGATGCAATGATGCAGCTTTAGTTTGCTGGTTCAAACAACTAAACATAGGTTACCTCCTAAGACAAAGTTTATTTTTAAAATGTATTAACTTTATGTTGTTTTTTCTTTTTAATAAAAGATATTTGATGTTGTGCCATTATTTATTGTTAACAGTTTTGATTAAAGGTATTAATGTACCTTTGCACAGTCCACAGTGCCATATCAATCCCCTCTGTCACCTATTCTTTCACATCCGAATTTCCCCACGGGAAAGACTGACCCAGTATTGCGATCATGGTAACAGCAGGGCATCTCTAGGGCATGTAATTTAATTTGTGCAGGGGAATGGATACCAGTCCAAATATTGCAGTTAAACAAGGAACTACCTCCTTTAGGTGCAAGGCACACCATACAACTCACTTCGATCGCTGCTACACCTGGGACAAGTTGACCGACCCCTACTGCCATTTGAAGCCATATGTAAAGCAAATAGTCCATTGTAGGGGACATTGTCTTAGGCATACCAAACCCTTCTAGCTACGTCATAACTCATTAAGCAACATTTTTTAGATAGCTGGGAGAAAGATCTGGGTATCACATTTACTGACTTGCAACAGGAGTTTTTGTTACATTTTAACCAATGACAAACTGCTCACACATTGGTATAGGGCACTTGTGAAGCTGGCAAAAATATTTCCTTAAGCAGACCCAACCTGTTGGCAGAGTAACACTGCACCAGGTACACTGCTCCATATTTTTTGGGAATTTCCAGTCCTTACCAAGTTCTGGAATACAGTTTTACTGATATCTTTCTGTTTACCATCCTATAAAATGTTGGCAAGTCCCCAGACTTGGGCTTTGGTACATAGAATTGACATTATAGCTAGTAGCCACAGTTAGTTAATTTCTGCGAGGAAGCAGATGTTTTCAGGAGGGACAGACTATGCACTGACCTGACATGCTGGTAATCTGTTACAGGGTATGTAAGCAGTTAACATGTTAACACAATAGCATTTGTTACCATATACAGCTTTGTCTCTAAACAAAATAACAAATACATTTTCTAAAAATCAAATGTCAAATGTTACAAAGACACAATCAAATACAATGCTCACATCTATGGACACACTATTACATCTGCACGACCAGTCTTGCAACGATATTGATTTTCATAGAATGAACACTATACTTTTTACAGAACCAGGATGTTTAGTGCATGGGCAAATTAAGTAAATTGAATTAGAATTTTTTTTGTAAGATCATGCAGTGTTGTTCTATAAACTGATAGTACAGATAGTAGTCAGATACTGGCTAACAGATGTGATTGTCATGGTGTATGCATACAGTATTGTATTAATTATACCTTCTCAAAACACAATACATATTATAAAGCAATTCTTACATCATAACTGAATGTGAGTATGTAAGTAGCCATGAATTCTGGCATCAGACAAATAACAACTATCGGTATCTGGTTAGTGGGCCGAAATATGATCCTATTGTCCATTTACATCAAATTAGTGGACCGATCACATACATGAAACCATTGTACACTACGCGTTTCACCCGATAGGCTTCTTCAGGGGTAGTATATAGCGTATAGTGTACTGAAAGTAACACAAATAATTACCATGTAAATATACTCTTTTCTCAATAAGGAGCAAAAGCAATACATATAGTACAGCGACACATTGAATAATGACCATGAATATAGGTATATGAACATAAATCAATATATTCCAAGACTATGTCACATAATTATTCTAATATCATACCAAACATATGACAAAATATAAATGCAAGACTAGAAACAATTCAACCAGGGTCTATTGGGTACAGTAAATATAAAGATAACAGTGTATAAATAGATACTTCACCTACATGTTTCACATTACAGTATTGTATACAGGACGCTGGTGGACCCCATTGGAGATATACCGAAGGGGTTACTCAAAAAATCATGGTCCATATATGTCAATGAGTGGAAATGAGAGATTAAAAGTTGGTCTTTTGGTGAGTAAGTGAATTATAGTGAATCAAAATTAGTAACAATAATCATGATATACACTTTCATAAAAAGTAAAATGACAAAAAGAAGGAGAAAGTAAGGATATAAGAAAGTGATAACCCAAAATGGGCTGTAGGATAAGCCTATAGTTCTATTTGGCAAATAGGTACAACGGAATTGTGAGTAAAGGTAAGTAAAATCATGAGCAGTAGTATGACAGATAAGTGCTGAATTATTACTGGTAAAAGATTGTTTGTACAACACTATCAAGCATGAATAGTATTAGTGTAGGAGTAATACCTGGTAAGCTGGAAATCACTGGCATGAAAAAAATATTGTAACGGGAGGAGACCCCAGCCTCTCATCTATCCTGCAGCGTGTGAATGGGGAACTGGGAGCCTGCCTTATTACCCATGAGGTGGGGGCTCTCCAGTTCTCTAGTGCGCATGTAAGGGTTGATGGAGGGGTCTGCAAGGAGAATACCCCAGAGTTTAGATATATAGTATATTAAAGTGATATTGATTAAACTGTGTAATTATGGCTAGTGGTTGAGGATGTGTGCTATTAGCATGCAAAATGGTATTCCCTGCCAACTCTTTTCTATAAAGAGATGTAGTGACCCGCACGTCCTCAGTGATGTTAATAATATTGTCTAGGAAGGGAATTGTGCATGTTCATGGTAAACGTTAAAATAAAGTCATTAATTTGGATGAATCTGAACATATCATTCAGGGTATCTGGTATATAAAAATATATTGATGACATCCTGATCATCTGGACATCAGACACTGATACCCAACCCATGCTCAATGGGACATTTAGATGTGACCACTGAAAACAAAGCATGTGGATATATGAAAATGAGGCCTTAACCTCCTGGGTGGTTCACTGATGTCTGAATTTCTGTACCAAAAGCGGTACACTGTTTTTCATTTTTTTTTTTTTTTTTTTTTTTTTTTTTTTATATTGTAGACCAAACAAGGGTCCAGTAGATATCCTGAAAATAATAAAGTTTAAAACACACAACCATGGATACAGGAGTTTGTATTGAATTCAATACAAAATATTTGAATTTCCCGCAAAGCCCCGTCGATTGGGGGCACGCACCAACGTCATCAGGAATCGCATAGGGATGCGTATGCGAACGCCGAGCGTTCTAATTCTCTCTGTATTTCCAAACAAAAAGTGTTCCTTTTTTTGCATGGAAATTTATTTTTACATTGAAGGCTATAATTCTTAGGCATAACTCACTGAATATGTCCAATATTTAATAAATTTAATAATAAACTTTAAATATAAAAAAAACTGTTAAAAAAAAAATTGTGTATATTGTAATATAACTGTACAGTATACAGTATAACTGTACAGTAGCTTATATAATATACATATATGTATATATATCATAGTTCTCCCCAGAGGTTTTGAGCCGGTTGCTCCGCCCGGCTACTTTGAATACCCCGCCCAGCTCTCGGCAGCTCTCCTCCTGGCATGCACGGATCTCAGTGAGGCTGCTCTGTGTCATCCATTCAGAGGATTGCTGCTGATGAGAGGTGAGCACACAGTTCAGCCTTCATGTGAAGGAGACACAGGCAGCCCCGCCCCCATCTCATAGCACGAGCTCTGCCTGGGAAATGTATCCACCTCTAGCTCTGCATGCCGTTCTGCATCCTCCCAGCTCTGTGTGTACAAACCTCCATATCTCCTAATATGTATGTCACAATGACCTGTAATTTTCAGGGTGTACAGGGGACCCTCATAGATACTAGTTATTACAATTTCAGCCACCCAGCTGTAAAGAATTTCAAGATATGGGGGTCAAAAATGTAAAAAGTTATGAAAATTGAACTTTGGTTTTGCTGTTTCAGAGGAAAGTGCAACTAGGAGTCCTAAATTGAAATTGCAAATTGGGGACCCCGGAGCCACTAACATAGCAAGGAGCATTGGGGTGGGGCCCTTAAATATATAACTACCTGTCAGAAATCTATACCTATTAAACTACTGTCTGCTTCTCTTCTTTGTACACCAATTTCTCCTAGGTGGGGGGTACAAAACCGAAAATATAGGCGCAAGTGGCGGGCACATTCTCCCCTTACAATCTCATTACCACAGCATCATTAGAACATAAAACACTCTGACCATCAAAATGGGCCTCCCTGCCCTGTTACACATTCCTGTCCACTTATCTAACATTCTGAACTTCAATTGGGGAATGGGGAGGTGTAAGAAACCAAAAATATAGGTTCATGTGGGGAACATCTGTGACTAAATTCCCCTAAAACTTCATCACTATGGCATCATTAGAAAATGAACTCTGCCCACTGAATGTTATTGAGGTTGAGGTACAGGAAGGTTACAGTCGTGTGTAACAAGGAAGTGCATTTTGATGGACAGTTTTGTTTTTTAATGTTGTAATGATGCCATGGTGATGAAAGGTGATAGCCAAACGTGTCTCCCACTTCCACCTATATTTTTGTTTCCCTGCACCTCTTAATTCTGGAGAAATTGGGGTTTGAGGTAAGATGCAGGCAGCACATTTTGCTAGGTAGAGATTTATGTTCTCCTAATTCAATAGCAATTACATTTTAGAAAGGTTTAGCCACCAGTGTCCCCCACTTGCTCCTTAAGATGCAGAGAGATATGTGTAACAGAGCAGGCAGCAAATTTTGCTAGGTAGAGATTCATGTTCTCATAATGCCATAGTAATTACATTTTAAAAAGGTTTAGCCACAAGTGTCCCCCGCTTGCACCTACAGTTTCAGTTTCCTAAATCTCCACGTGTACCTTAAAAATTTCAAGTTAATACAACCAACGGTTTAGAAGATATGAAGGTTTGAACACAGCGAGTTGTTAGGCTGCAGCATATGACAAGCGGCTTTTACATTCACATAGCTATCACACTGCGCTGCTGATGACATTACACACTGCGGATAAACGTCACAAACTGTTTTTATATAGAATATGGGCAGTTATGAGAGGGGGTCACAGTCTGTCCTGTCCTCTGATATCACATGCTATTAAAGCATCTCCACATTTTTAACATTATATTAAAGAGTGACTTTCTCTGTTATGTAATGGAAAAATGTGCGTTTTTTGTTTTTACACTTTTGTGGAGAGGACCTCTCCCCTTCAGTCTTCACTTCCATTTCGGTAAAGACCGAAGGGGAAATCCACAGCCTCCTGGGATGTTTGTGTCACATATCCCAAAAGGCTCTGCACTGCTCCTTGTGTGCATCCACCTTCAGAGGCTTTCTTATAATGTAAAAAGTGTTCAATCTCATGCATGCGCAGTACAAGTGAGCATCAGAGAAAAGGTGGAAGCTGTGCCAGCATGGCCCTGCTGGGCTAATTTTGTAAAAGAATCAAGTAAAAAAAAATATTTTCACAAAAGTTCACTTTAACTAAATATAGACACAGGAGCACATCTGAAGTTAGGCTGAATTCACACCGGCAGTAAAGTTACATTTGTCCATTCCTCATGCCAGGAACCACTGCTGCTTAAAAAACTTCTAGCTCTGAAAAAGCCCAGCACTTACAGCTTGTTACCAATCCTAGGTGCCTAGCACTTACCGCCTGTTACCAATCCTAGGTGCCCAGCACTTATGGCCTGTGTACATAGAATAGAAAAATTGCATATACTAACGGGGCAGGCATTACAAAGTTGTAACAAATAATTGGTAGAAGGTAGAACACTGAAACAATAAGAGGTTACTGGATACCCATGACATAAACAACTGGGAGCACTAAATTTTCCGTGTTTTGCCACACCCCCTTTTTTACCACCCGGCTACAGCTTCCTACCACCCGGCTGAAAAAAATTTCTGGGGAGAACACTGTATATAATATAGTTATATCAGGATTTCTTTGTATTGGACTCAATACAGCTATTTTGTATTGAATCCAATACAAAATGATTTGAATTTCCCACCCCGCCTCCCGCACCAACGTCATCGGGGAACCCCAGAGATTGTCTCTGCACACCTCGCGAGAAGACAAAAAACGTCTCCGGAGGAGCTGCGGGGACAAGGTAAGTGTTTTTTTTTTCCAGTTGTAATCTGTAATCATACTGTAATCATACAATGTTGTATGACAATCAGATTGCACTGTAATGCGCTTGCTTCTATTTTTAGCTACCCCGAACCTAGTTCAGGGTAAACGCTTTGAGCAAGTTTTTTTACCCCGAACTAGGCTCGCAGTAACTGCCCAGTGGGAATGCTACCAATGACTTCACACAAAAACTCAAATACCATGTGAACTGTGGGTCGCAAGGGGTTAAATATTTGATTATGTGCACCTGTGGGGGCTTCTATGAGGGGAAAATTGAAGACAGCCTTCAAAAAATGCATTTATGAACATGTATATTCGATCGAGAATGGAAAAATGATCACACCTATAAGCTTTCATGTAGGTTCAGTACATACTTTTCTGTTAAAAGCCAACCACTTTCCCGGTTTAAACAATTTTTTCAGGTTTAAACCTTTTTTGTAATCATCTTGTACCCTCTACATAATCTATGTGATATGCCACATATTAAGTCAATATTGTTCATTGGTATCTTTACTCAGTGTTACTTTCATTTGTGTGCCTTTTATCAGACTGGATTCTCCAGTGTCTCAATTAGTATCATTCATTGTTGTACAGTAGTCCCCCTTTATATCGCAATCCATAACGTGCAGTCCCCGTATATTGCAGATTCTGCGAATCCGTGGTGAAAGCGTGTGTGTGGGGATGCTTCATGAACAAGGTCAATTTTATGAACAATTTGCCAGAAAAGCATGTGCCCAAATAGACAACGAGGACGACCCACAACCAGGATCATTGGCCCATTGCATTTAAAGCCAGCAAGGGCTGGTTTGATAGATTTCAAAAGAGATTCAAGCTCAAGAGTGTACTGCTGCACGGGGAAGCAGCCAAGAAGTACCCTGAGGCATTCAAGGCGATAATAGAGGAGAAAGGGTATCAGCCAGAACAAGTCTTCAACATGGATTGTTCTGAAGATGCCATCCAGGACTTTTTTAATGGAGGAAGCCCGAGTCCCCGGATTCATATCTCAGAAGGATAGTGACCTTGATAATGTGTGGCAATGCTGCTGGGATCCTGATGAAGCCAGCATTAATTTATAAATCTGGAAAACCCAGGGCCCTGAAAAGAAAAAAAGAAAAACCTGGATGCACAACTCCAAAGCCTGGATCACCAAAGCCCATGTATCAGACCAAGGTTTCATCCCTCAAGCCAAAATGTACCAAAAAAGAGCTGCCTTTCAATGTTTTCCTTATGATGGACAACACTAGTGGCCAGTTAGAGTTCCTCTAAGCAAACACAACATCCTTCATTCAACCTTTGGATCATCCAGACCTTTAGGCTACTTTATACTTTGAACTCTATTGCAGCACCTCTTCAAGGCCATGGATTCCCACAATACTTTTTCTGTTAAGGTGTAAATTCACCATCGAAACATGTCTTCAAGTGATACAAAAGGTTCTAAAGGAAATATAACCCAAAACTTTAAACACATGTTGGAAGAAGCTGTGGCCAGAATGCGTCCATAATTACAGGCTTCTCTCTAAAAGTTACTCTCTGGATGTTACATAATATGCTGCATATTCAACCCTTACTTATATTTACGTATATAAATATGCAATTTGTCTACTTTTCCCCCTTTATTCATATTTATGCACAACATTCATCCAATCTGCTTTTATATATACTCAAGTACAGCATTCATCCTATTCATCTTCATTCATTGGTCATTTCCATCATCCTTAACCTTGGGTTATCACTTTCTTATATCGATCAATCCATTAATGTGATATAAATGGACAATAGGGTCATATTTTGGCCCACTAACCAGATTTGAAACAGTTGTGAGTTGTCTAGTGCCAGGATTCATGGCTACTTATATACTTACATTCAGTTATGATATAAAAATTTCTTTATATTATACATTGCATTATCAATATTACAATACTGTTTTGCCTAAGAACCCCACTGCTTGCTTTATTTCTTACTGCTTGCTTTATTTCTTATAAATTTTGTATTTGGGGTTGGCAAAAACCCATCGAGGTCTCTGGAAATCATAGACACTATTACTATACCAATTAGCTCTTTCCATTATATCTAAATATAGTTCATATCTAGTTCTCTCTGGATTTTGGACATGTATAAAGAGAAGGGCTGGTTCTTAAGCAAGACTGGCATATGTTAGCCAGTAGGCTATCTTTTATTTCACAGACTTCTGTTTAGTTGAAACACCCCTGAGCGGGAAAGACTGTTTTGTCAAATTGGAGCAAATTTTCCATTGTAAAGTGTGGCTCACCATGACTTGAACTGGGAGGGAATATGGTCCTCAAAGAACACAGAACATAAATGGGAATGTTTCAAGTCTGTTCTACATAAACACACTGCTCAAAAATTTCCCATGGGCAATAGGTTTAGAAAGCAAAAATTAAAACCAATGTATTTAAAACTAGCTAATGTAAAAAAGCCAGAAATAATAAGAAAATGGGATTCAAAAAAATATAAAAATTAAAGATCACCTTCATCATTTGGAAATTATAAGGAATATAACAAAAGATGTAAACGGGAAATCAAATGTACAAAACTTTAAAATTAAAGAGACTGCAAAAGAAAGTATGGCAAATCCCCCAACACTTTTTAAAAAATATAATAATAGCAAAAAGATCAGGTCTGAACATGCAGGCCCCCTTAAGGGATGTCTCAGGGTTGGCAACTGGGTATAAAGAAGAGGGAGATTAAATATACACTTCTTTTTAGCTCCGTATACACAAAGAAAAATGGTGGAGCGCATGTCCAAAATGCAAACCTGAATGTCACTACCTTATACGAACCACAATGGCTCGAAACTGATATGATTGAGCAACAATTGGATAAAATTAGGGTTGTTTAACCAGTAGGACCTGATGAATTACACTCATGTGTCCTCAAAGTGCTGAGCTCAGTTATTTCAAATGCATTTTTTAAAAGTTTTAGAAACTCTTTTTATCAAAAGCATGGTACCAATGGATTGGCAAAAGGTAAAAAAAAAAAAAAAAAAAACATTTTTCTATTTTAAAAAAAGAGGATATATCTATATAATGTTAAAATGTGGTGTTGCTTTAGGAGCATTATGCTTGTGATAGCAAGATAGAGGCAAGACAGCCAGTGACCCCAATCACTGCCCATATTCTATTGGCTAAAAAAAATGCCTGTGAAATTTATCCACCTTTTAGGGTACACATGGGACTCCTATAGCTACTAATAACCAAAATTTCTTTAATGAATTTCAAGATATGGGGATCACGAGTTTAAAACTTGTGGAAATTAAACATTTGGGTTGCTGTTTAATAAGAAAGTGCACCTAGGAGCCTAAAATTTAAAATGCAAACTAAGGACCCTGAGGCACTTTAATTACAAGGAGCATTGGAGTGGGGCCCCTAAATTCTTTACCTACCTTTCACAAAACTATAATTGTAATACTGTGCTACTTTTTTTGCTTCTGTTCTTTAAAACCCAATTTATCTGGAATGGGGAGGTGCTGGAAACTGAAAATGTAGGTGCAAGTGGGGGACACATGTAAAAACCCCCTTAATCTCTGCCCATCAAACTGTCTGCTTCCCTAACTTGAACCCTAATTTCTCTAGAACAGAGAGGTGCAGGTAAACAAAATTATAGGTGCAGGTGGGAGACACCTGTGGCTAACACCCCCCAAACTTTCATCACCATGGCATTATTACAACATAAAAAACATGCCCAAATCTGCCCATTAAACTGACCTTTTTCACATGAATGTACCCTTTCAGTACCTGAACCCCAATTTTGTTTTGACGGGACGAGTTTTTATTTCCTAATATTACCATAGTGATGACATTTTAGGGGGTTTTAGCCACAGAAGCTCCCCATTCCCCAACATTTTCAGTTTCAGACACCTCCCCATTACAGAGAAATGGGGGTTCAGGTGTTAGAAGTGGGCAGTAATGTGTAACAGGGCAGTGTGTTTTGATGGTGAAGTTTTTCATGTTCTAATGATGTCATAGTAATGAAATTTTAGTGATGGTGGGAAGGGTTAGCCAAAGGTGTCCCCCTCACTGCACCTACATTTTCGGTTTTGTAAACCCCACCATTTTAGGGAAAATGGGATTCAAAAAACAAAATCAGACAGAGTAACATAGTATGACAGATATGTGACAGGTAGGTATGAATTCAGGGGCCCCATCCCAATACTCCTTTCTATGTAAGTGGCCCTGGAGTCTCTAATTTGCACTTTCAATTAAGGACTCCTAGGCGGACTTGCTTATGAAACAGCAACCCCAATGTTGTTTTTACAATTCTGATCCCCATATCTTGACATTTTTAAAAGCTGGGGTGCTAAAATTGTGGTTACTATGAGTGTTCCCTGTGCACTCATACAAACAAAATTTCAAGTTATTATGACATACGGTTTAGGGGATATGGAGGTTCATACACAGAGTGTTGTAAGGCTGCAGGATGTGACATGCAGTTACACACACACAGCTATTTTGCTGCCGATGACGCCAACACACACGCCTATTCAGGCGGAGTCATTTGTAAACAATTTATTTATTTATTAAGCTCAAGAAAGATAAAACTCTCATAAGGAAGGGATTCTTCACAGTAAGGTCTGTGAAAATGTGGAATTTCCCTCCGGAAATAGTTTTATAAATTCTCTAAATTGTTTGGAGGAAAGGCTGGATGCTTTTCTAGAAGCACACAATATAACTGGGCATTAAAGCTTAAAGGAAAGACAACAGATACTGTTGATCCAGGAACATTCATTTGCCTCATGGGATCAAGAAGGATTTTTTCCCCATTGGCACAAATTGAACCATGCTTTATAAGTTGTTTTTGCCTTTCTCTCCATCAAATGTGTCTATAGGGTATACATACCTCAATATTTTTTTTTAGTAGTATTATGGGTTACAAATTCTATTTACCTGACAGTTCAGCTATTTAAAACACTTTATCTAATGATTCTTCCAACATTACACTTACATTTAACATAGAGTGATATATGACTATAATAACAGTAGATTTTTCCAGACAGTTGGTCAAGTGTAATTAAATATCTAGATATAAATTTACCATATATTACCTGTGAAATCTCCAGACAGGGCAGTTTTCCCACTTGTGCTCCTGTAAATCCATACACAGAGTTAGCACTCACTTTCAGTGCTAGCTGTCGTCCATCCAATACTTTTTGCTTAAAAGGATCAGTCTCTTTCTTCAGTTCAGTCTTTGCTCTGCAGTGATTGAAAACTGGATGTAATGTGTCTGGGCAAGTTACAACAAACAGGTTACACAAATACCTTCTATTTACTTTTCAGCCAAAATCTTTCTCTAACTAATGAAAGTTAATAGCTTTCAGAATGTAAATTAAATGAGCCTTTACTTTCATTACTTACAAATCTGAAATATTTTAAACAACCAATTAGTAAAAATAAAAGGTAAAATACTATATATAAAAATTCACCTTAAATTCTGCAAGGATTACTTACCGCTTTCGAGCAGACAAAAGATTTTCTAAGATCTCGGGTAGAAGACCTTTCCTTACACTTGCTTTTACAAAGTGATCACCTGTAGGAGTCTTGATAAAGTCTTCAGGACTTAGTCTTGGTTTTTTAAGATAGATAAATAGCATGACAAAGTAGAAAAAACAATGTTTTTAGAAATGTTAGTGTCATGTAAGTGTAAATATGATTGTAACAAGCTCTATTATAGAAATACCATCTAAAAATGACTTTCTAGGAACAAGAGTTTTTGTTTTTTAATATACATAGTTACAGAGTAGGTTAGGTTGAAAAAAGACATAAGTCTATCCAGGGAAATAAACATATCCCAGATATAAAACCCTATAAGACATGGTTGGTCCAGAGGAAGGCTAATAATCCCCTGGTACAATTTGCTTCAACAGGGGAAAATAATTCCTTCCCGATTCCATGAGGCAATGGAATGTTCCCTGGATCAAAAGTCACTATTATTTTTACTTTAATGCCTTAATACCCAGTTATGTTCTGTAGTTCTAGAAAAACAACCAGCTTTTTCTTAAAGCAATCTATAGAACGTGCTGAAACTACTTCCTAAGGGCTGGCTTTCTTGTTAAAGTAGTTAAACTGGTAAAAATTAATATTAGTGAAATAATTATGAAATAATCTAAAAAATACAATTTGCCTCATTATATTTAGTTACAAAAAGTTTTTGGAACCCAGTAAAAATATAAATACAAAAACATAGGAAAAATAATAAAGTACAAACCCATATTTTTCAATGGATCCCGTCTGCAGCAAAGTAGTGTAACAGAGATTGTGGGCCATCATGATAGATGGGTACAGCGATGAAAAATCAAGGGTGGCAATAGGCACATCATAATACCTAAAGAAGATAATGAATATATAAATATAAATAAATATATATATATATATATATATATATATATATATATAGATATATATATATGTATGTATAAATATTGGGGGTATGGAGCTTAAAAGTGGAATTATGGTAATGTATGTTGGCAGAAATTGGCAAACAAATGTAATACTAGCATAGTAACAGGCAATAAAACGTTTGTAAAAAAAAAAAAAAAAAAAAAGATCTTAACTCCAAATTATTAAGTTTTAATAGGATTACAAGAACACTTTTAGTATTAGTATTTAACATCAATTTAGGAAACAGTTTAGGTATTTTTGGGTAATTATGTTTTCACAAATATTTAACAAAATATTAAAATACATATATTTCATTTAAAAATAACTTTAGGATGTTTTATACAGGAAACAATTTTAGGGGCATATTTAGAAATCAGTGAATGAACATTGATTTAAACACATTCAATAAATCTGCAAGGTGAGCTTTTAAAATGTGCAGGGCATAAAGTGTTGTTATGGTACTAGATGGAACTAGCCAGTTAAATTTTGCATCATAATTTGTTTATAAATAGTTTTCCCTTTTTGAGTCATGCATACTGTGCTCACCCTTTCACAGGTTCAATGACCGTAGCCCCAGTGTAATCTTCACCACCTTCAGATCTTACCACTGGCATCACCAAATTTTGCTTCATTGCCTGAAAGAATATGAAAGCTTCTAGATTAGCTTCATACACAGTATGACAATTACATAATTTAGTTGTTTTTTTATAGGCCTAAACCTTAAGTTTTAAGTTAAGTTTAAGTTTTCAAAACTTTAAAATTAGGTTGAGAGCTAATCTGTGAGGTTAGGAATATTTAACATGAAACATGTAAATTCAGGGTCATCCTGAACGTGGCATTACTATATAGTAACCCCAATGACCTATATCAAGACTAGACTTTAAACTTAACTGGCTACCTGCCAGTTCTATTCAGTTTAGTTTAATGTTACTTATAGTCCATGGTCCTATTCCAACAAAAGGGCAGATGGTGAGAAATTCTTTAATTTTTTTAACCAGCATTGCTAACCTCTAAACAATTGCTGTGTCTCTCCAGGAACAATAAGAGAAATGCTGTAAACTTTACATGTTCTAAACTTAAAAATTTCACTTTACATAAAAGGGTTGTCTACCCTTTTATGTAAAGTAAAAATTCTGTTTGTTGAGGTTTTTTTTAGGTGCAACACCCTTTTTCAATCATGAATGAATGTGAGCCTTTTCGTGAAAAGAGAAAAATTTACCGATCTCACACATGCAGAGTAAGATCAGCAAGTTTTTTTCCAACCTACGTCACCCAAACTTGCGCTTGTGTCGGGTGACGTACGAAGAAGAACCAGGAAGAGGCAAAAATGGGGACCTGATGGAAGACACCTCTGGATGGATCAGACTTCCCTGCGGGATTAAAAGTAAGTGGATTTTTTTGGTTTAAGAACTTTTCAGTTTAGTTCCTCTTTAATTACAAACTCAACAAGTCTGAACACAGCCTAAGATTTAGTAAACATTCGCTGTTTTTTGCCTTCAGATTTAGGCACTTAGGCACTTAGGCATTTCTATTAGAACAAATATTTTAGTTTTTGTCTCCTTTTCAGGGGTAGAAGGTGGCATTTCTGTATGTTTTTTGCAGGCGCTACATGCAACATTCAAGGGCGTTTTACCACCTTAGCCATATTTATAGACCTAAATTAGAAGAGTTTGTCACTACTTTGCAAGCTTTAATAAGTGTTCACCTTTTTCTCCCCCCAATAAAACCTGTGGTATTTATCTCTCTTGAAATTTAAGTGGGGGGAAAAAACATTACATTGATTACACCACTACACCTTTAGAAGTGATTACCGTATTTTTCGCCGTATAAGACGCTCCGGAATATAAGACGCACCCAATTTTAAAGGAGGAAAATCTAGAAAAAAAGTTTCTGGAAGATTATTCCCCTTCTGATCACTCATGTGCCATTCATACCGGTATTCCCCTTCTGATCACTCATGTGCCATTCAAATTCCCTTTCTGATCACTCTGTCATTCAAACTCCCCTTCTGTTCACTCTGTCATTCAAATTCCCCTTCTGATCACTCTGTGCTTTTTTTCTATTGTACGGCAGTTAGGACAGGGAACAGCAGGTGGCGCTGTGCCGGCTTCTTTCGCTTTGCTTTACAGACAGGAGAAAACACGATGCTGGCAGAGGAGAGAAGAGAGACACGCTGCAGCCAGAAACACACGCAGGATCGGGTATCGGGTGAGTATAATATTTTAATTATTTTTTTTTAACACATTTGTCGTATTGGACGCACTAACTTTTCCCCCTAAGTTTTGGGGAAGAAAAAGTGCGTCTTATATGGCAAAAAATACGGTACATGCATTTTAAAATATTGGGCAGTAGGGAGTCAGGTCACTGTACAGGGACACCAGGAAGTTGAGGCATAATATATTAGGCTGGCCTTAGAAACTTGAAACAAAGTTTATGGGTGGCTGAAAGCTTATAAAATTATAGGGGGTATTTGACACCTATAACACAAAGAGAACTGGGAGCACTAAATTTGTCACGTGTAGCGCCACCCACTTTTTGACCACCCAGCTGAAAAAAAATTTCTGGGGAGAAAACTGCATATGTTTGTTTCATTTGAGGGAATAAAATCAGAAGTAAGACAGGTATCATTTTCAGAAAACTACAGTGCTATAACTCGATTAGCAAATTTCCACTCTATGCAAGCCTTACATCCTCAAAGTACACTTAAATCCTTTAACAGGTCTAACTACAGTAAAATGAAATAAATTGTCGTGGAGCTCTGCATATTCTTAAGATAAATGCAAAAAAAGAAAAGAAAAACTCTTAGGACAATATTTTAGCTCAAACAAAAAATGCATATGCTTTATCACATACCTGTCTAAGAAGCTGCGAGACCACCTTTATTTGCTGCCCACGGGATAACAAGTAATTGAGAGGCACACCTGTCACTCGAGCCATTTCCATGTAATTTATAACACACATGAGTTTCTCCAGAAGACGAAGAGGTAAGTAGGCATCCTTCAGGCAGTATACAGCCAACCTTCTCCGTGTTTGTTCATTCCCATTCTATAAAAAAAAATATATATTTTTTATTCTTAATACGAATAATAATAATGATATATACTAACACCACACTATGGGGTTAATCAAGTACATGTCAAGAAGAAATTAGAAGGACTTTACTGGCAACGGCACACACAAAATGTAAAGCACAGTTATGTGCTGGGGGGGGGGAGGGGCTTGGGTTGTGGGTGGGATGGGGGACCAAGCTTACAAGGAAAGACCCAAAGAACCTGGAGTTCCACTGTACTTATGTTCCAGATATAGATTGCAAAAAAACAGATAAGAGTGGACTAAGTTCAAGATTTTCCTGAGAAAAGGAACATATTTAAAGATGCAAAAATCAAATGGTAAATGGTATTCCCTTAGTGAGGAGAAACATACATTTTTCAAAAAGAATACATTAGGCATTACAAAAAAAACAAAAACAAATGGCAACCTAACAGATATCACTGCATCAACCTAGGGCTGTGGAGTCAATAAATAATCTTTTAAATAATACTAATGTATTTTTTTATGTTGATTGAAAGAATGCAACATACAACGCATTTCATCACTGCCAAAGCATAGCAATTTTTAAGCTATATGAAGATGGTGTCTGCTTTTGGGAACAAATCTAAGAACTAATGGCTATAACTAGATGTAGCACTTAAGTGTCCATCTAAGACTGTAACTGCCAACATAAATCAAAATACTGTGACGTTCGAGTGTTAAATCCATAGTTAAGCTAATACATTGTGCTTTTTTTTATTATTCATGAAATTACAAACATTCATTATCCCTAAAAAATATCCATGGAGAAAAAAAAAAACCAAAAGATCAGAGTTCATGGATGAGGCCCAAAGATCCTTCAAGATTTAAAGACAGTTTGTATGGAAGAATGGGCAAAAATCACAACTGAGCAATGCATGTGACTAGTTTCTTTATAAATAAGCCATCTTGAAGCTGCCATTACCAACAAAGGCTTTTCTACCAAATATAAAATACATTTCGGTAAGCGTGTTTAATACTTTTTCCATGTGCCATTCATTTTTCTTACACATAACACTGGGGAACAATTTTGAACAAATTTTGTGTTGACTTAAATTTTTAAGCTTATTTACACTAAAATATATATACAGGGTCTATATTTATACAGGGTGATCATATACCCCCTTAAACAGCTCTTCTCAAGGCAGAAAAGATGCAGTTCAGCTAATCTCTCCTCATAGCTGAGCTCCTCCATTCCTTTCCTTAGTTTAGTTGCCCTTCTCTGCACTCTCTCCAATTCCACAATGTCCTTTTTGTGAACTGGTGCCCAAAACTGGACTGCATATTCCAGATGCGGTCTGACCAATGCTTTGTACAGGGGAAGGATTATTTATCGATCTCTGCAGTCTATTCCTCTTTTGATACAAGAAAGTATTTTGCTAGCTTTTGATATTGCAGCTGTGCATTGCATGCTGGTATTAAGTCTATGATCTACCAGAACCCCCAGATCCTTTTGCATTCCTGACCCCCACCCCTCCACAACGGTATTCACCCTAGACAGTATGAAAAATGCTTGCTGTTAGTCCCAAAAGTATAACTTTACATTTATATATATTAAATGTCACTTGGATTCCCAATCACAGTACATCCAAGTCTGCTTGTAGATAGACATCCTCTATGGACGCAATTCAATTGCATAGTTTGGTGTCATCACCAAACACAGAAATGGCCATAAAAGGAGCAGCATCCAAGAGCCTCCCGGAATGCCTGACGTAGGTATCCTGGGAGGCTTTTTGCTCCTATTCTAGGCAATCGAGAATTAGGGGGTGGTGCTGCACCCTAAAACAGAATTTTTATCTTGCATAAAAGGGTTGTACGACTTTTCTCGTGGCTGCAGTAATGTGATAGATACATTACATTTTTCAATAGCTGCATCTTCCAAAACCGAAAATGAACAGCGTGCTAGGTAATCTAGGAGTGATCTAAGTAGATTGGTCTCCTTTTTGTGAATCATGTACCGCACTATACAAGGAGTAGTATTCTCCTCCTTGTAAATTCTAGCCATAACTTCTGGATCATACTGAAGGGTACCATTAGTGTCTTTCAAAACTATAGGGGTTGCCTTGGCAGTTCAATCCCGAATTTAACGTGCTAAAAGTGAATTAGGTTTATTACCCTTATCATATCGCTGTCGAAGGTACATCACAGACTTTTCTACTTTACCTACAGCTAACTCCTTAAGTTTATGCCTAACATCTACAACTTTATGAAGTAATGAAATAGTAGGGTTAGCATAAAGTGACTGCTCCAATTGTTCCAGGAATGCCTCAAGTTGTATGCGCAGGGCCAACGTATTTTTTTTTAAGTTTAGCAGATTCCACTATGCCATGGCCCTCAAATACCACTTTATGGACCTCCCACAGCATGGAGGTTTGTGCTACCGATTGTACATTTTTCCCCGAAAAAAGCATTCAAGAAAGTTTGCAGGGCCACGTTAGTGGGGGATATTTAAAGCGTACCTATACTCAGAATTTTCATTTTTCATAAAAGGGTAGAGAACCCTTTTATGTGAGTAAACTGTGCAACACCCTTTTTAAAAGAAAAAAAAAAAGGGTGCAGCACCGCCCCCTAATTGAATGAATAGAAGCACAAAGCCTCCCTTTATACCTATGTCATGCATCTGGGAGGCTCCTAGGGGCTTATGCACAGAAGTAGCCTTTTTGCTTAAAGAGAAAAATTTGACGATCTCACACATGCGCAGTGAGATCAGCAAATTTTTTTTTCATCCTACGTCATCCGATCTCGGCCTTGGATCGGGTGACGTAAGATGAATGCGGAAGAGAAGACGAAGATGGCGGAGCCCGGAGCATTGTTGGGATGACGCGGGACCAGATGCCGGGCAGCCCTCGGAGAGATCGGTCTGCCCTGTGGGATTGAAGGTAGGTGTATTTTTTTTGTGTGTGTGTTTTTTGAGTATAGTTCATTAGGTGTGTTTTTTGAGTATAGTTCATTAGGAGAAAATCATTAGGTTTCCAGTGGCTTTTTCTCACTGGAATAGTACCTAGTTTCATCTCTAGAACTACAGGGGCATGGTCAGGCCATGTAATAGGGCGTATATCAGAAAAAGTGGTAGGGGCGTGGCTTGGATGGCTCCGGGTGAAGACGCATGTTAACCAGCTCCTGTCCCGGCCTGCCACCAAACACTTTGTAACGAGCGATCCTGCAGCCTACAATAGGGAAGCAAAAGCTTAAAGCCCCCTCTACTCCAGCAGTGCGAGGACAGCGAGAGACGCTACGTACCTCGCTCCAGCAGGTCCTGACCCATCCCTGCACCCCAAGATGGTGCCTCTTAAACCGACCACATGTGAAGTGAATCATGCAGCCGGCTCACAACATGCAGATCAGCTGGCATCCCCCCAATCCCCCCTCCCCTCCAACAGATCCTCTTTATCCTGGAATCCTCAGGCTCACAGCCCCCTACCAGAGGAAGACTTTCAGCAAACTCCAAGGATCTTACAAGGTATTACAAGGTCTTACCAGCCATCTTTAACATATTGGGTCGACCAAGAACATATATCATTTCACTTGATTGGGTTTGTAGGGCTCCCAGCCCCCTTGACCCTCCAACTAGACCTAGAGATGGTATATGCAGAGTGACTGACTTGTCAACTAAGGAAGGGATTATGCTTACAGGCAGAAACATGGGTACAATTGACTTTGATGGAGCCACTTTGTACCTCTACTCAGATGTCTCTCAAGCAACCCTGCAACGCAGACGGGTACTACAACCCCTGTTTACAATTCTGAGGAATGCATCTATACCTTACCGTTGGGGCTTCCCATTCAGCTTGACAGCGCGCAATGTAGGCCACTCTACGTTATCCAGAGGACTTACCGCATTTCTGTAACATCCTTGATATCCCGCAACCTAACATCCCAGGCTGGGACCCCCTACCCACCTTTCCTACGGTCTCCTTGGACCAGCAGGTAGTCAGATCCAAGAGAAGACAACGTGAATCTCCTCATACAACCCCAGAGAACAAAGGCAGCAGCTGTGAGACACTGTGAAGCGTTAGCCCCCCCCCAATTACCCTGAATATTAGCACTATTTTTACTCCAGCATCTGGATGCAATGATTTGGCCTTATTTTATCCTATGTGAAATCTTGCTATTTTTTGCACAGATTTAATGGGCCAATTATCCAGAAGAGCGACACCACGTCTACTTTGGCACCGGACAACATTGCTTGAGCCCTCACCTCTTCAGGGCTTCGCGGAACTCTACAATTTTCATTGCAACTTGACATTTGCATTCTAGTTAGAACTTTTTTTTTTTTTTTGGGCATGTTTTTCCTTGCCCAATCATCCTGAAGATGATGCACAGAGGTATTTGCCCAATTATCCTGAACATTCACACCAAACTGACCATCAACCTCAAGTGTTCAACCCAGTGTATTACGATCCAACTCCTCAGTAACCACCATAGAACAGCTGGGTGGGTACTGAAAAGTGCCGGGTGGTGTGCCCAGCTAAAAGGGGCTGGGGAGAACACTGAACCTAAACTTGTTTGAATGCAACCTGGTTGGCAGTGTTCAACACTATTGATCGGCGGGTCCGATCATGCCCCCATTGGGGCCATGTCTTTTAAGGTATTTGTCCATCAGGGTGGTCACTCACTGGAGGACTTTTGGGCATGGAGGAGGCTCCAATATGTGTTTCTCGGATATTGTTAAGAATTGTTGGTTTAAATGTATTTCTTTGTCCTTTTTTTTCCTATTCCTCTCTTTCAGCCTCTTCACCTCCTTTTCCCATGGGTCAGGTCCTTGGATATGGTTGGAATGTTTAATGACTTATAAAGGTTATCCCCTATGCTTATCTATGATCCTTATTTTTCATGATGCCTATGATTAAGTAAAATATTGTTCCATTAATGCTAAGGGGTTCAATTCTTATACTAAACATAAACTACTTCTACAGGAACTGAAAAGGCAGCATGCTGATATAGCCTTTGTACAAGAGACACATCTAGGTCTTAAAAACACCCTTAATTTTGTTAGTCGTCAATTCTCCCAAACATTTATGGGAGAATACATGGGATACATTTATAAATCAGTGGGGGTTGCCATACTCATCCACATTACTAAATCATATCAATCCAGCCAGATGTTTCTTTATTTTACAAGGCTTGATGGGAACAAAGGAGGTTGTTTTATGCAATCTTTATGCACCTAACCCCTCTCAACTCCCAAATAGTAGCACAAATTGGTACCCTTCCATACACTTATCTATTGATAGCAAGTGATTTCAACCTCTGTCACACCCCATTAATGAACAGACACACAGTGGATTCAAGTTCTAATCCTCCGGCCACTTCACGTGTGTCTGCGCGCTTCCACAAGGCCTATCCACAAATATCAACTTTATGATGGTTTGCGCATCAGTCACGTGCATCAGTTTGGCGCATCAGTTGTAGTAGGAACTGTCATTTGCGCTTGAATGACTATCTGCTGAAATATAGTCCAACCAAACTGGTTATACAGGACACACGGATAAGCTACTTCCGAGATAATCTACACTCTGTCTGACAGGCTTCTACGTTTTGGGAGGCTCATAAAGTGGTGATCAGGGGTCACTGCATAGCAGAACCCTCCAAACTCAAAAAGAAAAAAATGCTCCCTCCTTATAAATGATCTACATAAATTTAAACAGGGACTCTATATGGCCCCACGATTTCACTTCTTAAACAGGTGACAGCTTTTGGACAGCAACCTAAAACACTGGATCTTGATAAAACAAAGTGGTCTTTGCCGTATCTTTGACAGAAATACTACGACAAAGGTAATAAATACGATACTCTGCTAGCCCAACGAGTAAGAGACCAGACCTCTAAAACTATCATGATGTCGCTCCGTGATGGCTCTGGGGTCCTTCAGTATTACCCAGAGGCCATAGCAAAAATATTTGGGGACTACTATTTTGACCTATACTGCACAGTATATGATCCTCTGCAATTGCGCCTTTCCTGTCCTGGCGCATTTGGTAGTAGAGGCCCTTAATAAGGGGATAACGGGGAAAGAAATAATGACAACAATTTCTAACCTTCCCCTCATAAAGCACCAGTCCCCAATGCCTTCTCATATAGCTACTACAAGGCATACGCCCCCATTCTAGCACTGCACATGACTAGCCTCTATATAATAGCTTCCTGGAAGGGTCCCTGATCCCAAACGCGATGCTTCATTCATTCATTTCAGTGTTTCCCAAGCCAGGTAATGGAACCACAGAATCCTGCCAGTTATCGCCCAGTAGCTCTCCTCAATACTGATTTGAAAATTTTCACCCATATTCTTTCCGTATTATTTCAGGCCACCGGCCTGGGAACCTACACGCCCACCATTGTAGCTAAAGGTCAGGTTGTTTTTTTTGCGGCTCGCCAAGCAGGTGACAACACTAGATGAACACTTGATGTCATTGATGCTTTAAATATTTGGACACTGGTGCGATGGACCTTAGTCTCAATGCCTTAGTTAGCCTTTCATGATGAGGGTATTATATTGGGTGGGAATATGTGGACCCTCCCTGAATGTGATTTCTGCTTTATACACCAAACCTACAGCTGAAGGTAAATTCCAGCAATCTAACTCCCCAAGGTTTCAAATTAAAAATGGCATTTCCCCATTACTATACATTATATATAGAGCCTCTTGCAGCCATGATCTGCAGGCACCCAGATATTGCAGGGATGCCCATCAAAACCAAGCATTTTACAATTGCAATCTATGATGATGACATTCTGCTAACACTAACTAACCATTTAATAACATTACCTATTCTACAAAAGGTGTTGGATGAGTATGGCACCCTCTCTGGGTACAAAACAAATTCAACTAAAACGTAAAACCTGCTAGTGAATTTACCAGAACCTTTGGTACAGCAACTTAAAAGCCTCTACCCTTATAATTGGAAGGCGGATTCAAGTAAATATTTGGAAGTTTATTTAACCCCCACATACCACAAGTTGTACAAAAGTAATTATGTCCCCCCTACTCCAGAAAGTCTCTTCCCTTTTCAGGAAGTGGAAAACACTACCGCTTTCTTTCTTCGGCCGTATTGCTCTTGTTAAAGTGTCTATTTTACTGAAATTTTTATACCTATTTTCCACTTTGTCAGTGACAGTTCCTCTGAAGACGTTTAGAAGACTGCAGGCGACAGTATTGGAATTTATAAGGGGATACAAAAAACATAGATACTCTAAAACAGTAATGTGCTCCCTTCGTACTGCAGGAGGCCCAAGAGTATCAGACTTTGTTAAATACTACCGTATTTTTTGCCGCACTTTTTCTTCCCCAAAACTGGGGGGGAAAAGTTAGTGCATCATATACGACAAATGTGTTATAAAATAATTAAAATAATATACTCACCCGATACCCGATCCTGCGTGTCTCTGGCTGCATGCAGCGTCTGTCTCTTCTCTCCTCTGCCAGCATCGTGTTTTCTCCTGTCTGTAAAGCAGAGCGAAAGAAGCCGGCACAGCGCCACCTGCTGTTCCCTGTCCTAACTGCCGTACAGTGGAATAAAAGCACAGAGTGATCAGAAGGGGAATTTGAATGACACAGAGTGATCAGAAGGGAATTTTGAATGACACAGAGTGATCAGAAAGGGAATTTGATAGGCACAGAGTGATCAGAAAGGGAATTTGAATGGCACATGAGTGATCAGAAGGGGAATACCGGTATGAATGGTACATGAGTAATCAGAAGGGGAATAATCTTTCAGAATCTTTTTTTTCTAGATTTTCCTCCTTTAAAACTGGCTGCGTCTTATATTCCGGAGCGTCTTATACGGCGAAAAATACGGTACTTTGTTTCGCATCTTAGACTTCTTGTCTCCTGGATGACACTGCAGTCTTTTAACCGTTGGACGGAACTAGAGAAATTGTGAATTGCACCTATCCCCCCGAGTTCTATACGCTGGAGCACCTCATATAGGTCTCCCGAACACTCCTTGCTAGCTCTAATGCAGTTTACTAAGAAAATTAAGTCCCACTATAACTGTAGATTCAAGCTAACCTCAGAGCCCTCACTCCTCACATCTTTTCTTTATACCCCTAAAATTCTGGACAGCTCAACACACCACATGGCTTGTCCATGGCATGAGGGCTTGCTTGCTTTTTCATTTTGGCCAAATAGTACACCCTTGCATGAGAAGGCTTTTATCGTATCAGGAGATCCTCTGGAAATTTAGGGTAACAGGCAACTCCTTTTATAGTTATCTACAAACTCAGCACTTTGCACAGACTTTAAAAAAGGATCTTGTATTTCCACTACTCACCTCCTTTGAGAAAAGGTGTATCAGTGGGCCCTCACAGAAAAGGTCAAATTTCAGGAATTTACAAGGTCCTTCACCTGGATTTGAATTCTCGAATAGTGAAACATGCCTATGTGCAATAGTGGGAACAGATTCTGGGTAGAGCTCTTACGGAGGATATTTGGAAAATACTGTGGCAACAAGTCCAGAAAAGTTCTCTGTACACTTTACATAAGGAAAGTACTTATAAATAAATAATGCACTGGTAATTTACACCAGAGGTGCTTCATAGGATCTGTCCAAATACAATTAATTCTTTCTGGAGGTGCGGTTCTAAGGTTGACACTCTACATCAAATTTTTTGGATTTGCCCACACATAACCTCATATTGAAGAATGGTTAATGACCTATTAGGGGAGCTGTTTGAAAAACCTATTCACCTGGATATATTGACTCATTTATTGGGGCTTACTATAAGAAGGTGGTTGAGTGACAATGAAGATGCTATAGCACCAAAGTACCATTTCTAAAAATTTAACTTGTGCCACGTTAGGTGCATAAATATCGCACAGTACAACCTCCTTTGCATCTAACCAACCTTGCAAAATAATATATCGACCTTCTGGGTCTAAAGTAGATTTAGTGACGGGGGAAAGTATGAGCATGAATGAGTATGGCTACCCCAACTGACTTTTTATTTTTACCTGGCACTGAGAACACAGTCAGGTACTGCTGCAAAATTAAACGTGCCCATTTTATCTAAATGTGTTTCCTGAAAAGAAGGAATGTCTGCTTTTTGGCGCTTTAATTCCTGTACGGCCAATTTGAATTTGATACTGGAATAAAGAACTTTGACATTAAGCTATAGTAATCTTACCATAGGGTAAGTGTAGAGGAAAAAAGTGCATAATCGATACCATACAGCTGCCAAAGCAAGACCTGGGCATCCTCCAAGAGCACAACGTAGAAAGAGGGGAAAGATTTCTAATTTAAATTTTTTAATTAGAAAGATTTCTAATCTTTCTGATTGTTGACGCTCACCACTACTGTGGAGTTGCAAGATTTAAATTAGATGAGATGGTCCTCCATCCAGCACATTGGTCCAACACTGAAAGGACAGCTTAAATCATATCAAGTGATAATCATGACTTTTGTTTGCATTTGCATGGGTACTTACCACATACTCTACATAAATGTTTTTTTATAAGTTGACTCCTTTTGCAAGGTGAAGAGTCTAAACATTTTTAGTAAATAAATGCTAATGTTGCACTACAAAGGTCTCAAGGAAATTTGCGAAAGGGAACTGCCCACATCACCCCTGTCAGAAAGCAATTTTTTCTTAGGAGTCTTTATCGCATCAGATTGTGCTAGAATATTTTCACCTAACTATCCTCCCAGCTTACATAAAATTCAAACCGCACAATTCAAAGAGCAATGAATGTATGCCCATATTCTGGCTTGCTAGGATTAACATTTTCTAGTCTTTTTTTCATGTCTTCATTTGGAAGGCAGGCCAACCTCACATGGCTTATCGATTCCTGACAAGTCCATGGCCGTAACTGGACTTCCCAACATTATACTATCATGCCCCACTACTGATCTGTTGGTTTCATAAACAGCATCATAAAAGCTGGGTAATTTTGGAGATTTTCATCCCTCCTGCATAGTTCTCCCCAGAGGTTTTTAGCCGGTTGCTCCGCCCGGCTGATTTGAATACCCCGCCCAGCTCTCGGCAGCTCTCATCCTCGGATGCACGGATCTCAGGCTGCTCTGTGTCATCCGTTCAGAGGATTGCTGCTGGAGAGGTGAGCACGCAGCTCAGCCTACATGTGAAAGAGACACAGGCAGCCCCGCCCCCATCTCATAGCACAGAGCTCGGATTACTGTTTAAAAAAAAAATGAAA